>NC_064261.1:3082352-3390588 GCF_003254725.2 Canis lupus dingo | reverse complement strand
TTAGGAAACTGCAGGGCTGGTGACGAGGGAGGTGTGAGCAGGTACTCACGTGGGGCGGGCACGAGGTGGGCACGAGGCGGCCGCGGCCTGGCTCTGCTCGGGCTGTGCCGCAACTACGCGAGCAGCTTCACACCGACCCTCCCAGCCGGGGTGGTCTGGCCGCAGGTGGTGAGGACAGTGAAGACCCCACCACAGCAGCCGTGGCCACGCAGCCCAAGCCTCTTTTCTGAAGCCGCAGCCACTTGAGGACCTCGGGGAATTTCTCAGGCTGGCCCAGGTGGGGCAGTTGGATGTGCACACCTGCCCGCAGCCTGGTGCCCAGGTTGGATGGGCAGGTGAGGATGTAGCCCAGGTGAGGGTTCCACGTGAATCTGTAATTATTGGGCCTGAAGAATCTGGGCGAGGCCATTGCGAGTGAGTGGACACGGTCACGTTGCCCCCTTTCTGCATGGAGGTGACCCACAGGTGGTCCTTCCAGTGGATCCCCACCAGAGAGGTCTTACTGTCATCGTGCCAGATGCTGAGGCCACCAACAGGGGCAACACGTGCTTGTGGAGGAGGAAGGGCTCGTCCTGGAGCTGCTGCTGCTCCACCCATGCTGTGCACCTTGAGCATGCTGTACCTGCCACCCTGACGGGAAGGCGCTGGGCCTGCTCTTGGGGCTCAGTTTCTCGTACATCTGGGGCAGGGGGGAGTCAGCCCCTTGGCCACGTGGTTGTTGTGGCCTCTGACGTTGCAGAACAGGGTGTGGTGGCCGTGGGAGAAGGGTGGGGTGGTGGGGGCACTGGGTCCATCTTCAGCTCTAGGTGCTGTGCAAGAGAACAGCCTGAATCTGGTTGGTTGGTTTTGTTTTGTTTTTAAGATTTTGTATTATTTTAGAGAGAGAGTAGGAGCAGGGGGAGGGGCAGAGGGAGAGGAGAGACTCCCCGCTGAGAGCAGGGCCCCACACAGGGCTGGAGACAGGGAGGTGGGGGGGGGAGGGGGGGTCTCACCACCCTGAGACCATGACCTGAGCTGAAGTCGAGTCCTCACCTAATGAACTAAGCCACTCGGTGCCCCCCTGATTCTATGTTCTTGAGGGATATTGGCCTTTGCTTGCTTATTTGCCTTCCTTCCTTCCTTCCTTCCTTCCTTCCTTCCTTCCTTCCTTCCTTCCTTCCTTCCTTCCTTCCTTCTCTCCCTTTTCTTCCTCCTCCTTCTCCTCTTCCTCCTCCTTTTTCTTCTTTCTCTATGTGTCCTTATCTGGTTTTTGGTTCCAGGGTAACACTGGCCTCGTAAAAGGAGTTTGGAAGCATTCCCTTCTCTTCAATTTTTCTGGAGGAATTTGAGGAGGATAGGGATTGATTGAATCTTCTTTGAATGTTTGGTCAAACTCACCAGCGAAGCCATTTGGTCCTAGACTTTTGTTTATTGGGTGTTTTTTGATTCCTGGTCAGACTTCTTACGAGCAAGCGGTCTGTTCAGATTTTCTATTTCTTCATGATTCAGTCTTGGAAGACTGTATGTTTCTGGGCATTTATCTGCTTGTTCTTACATAGTAAAGACCATGTGAGTATTAGTGATTACTGTTCTTATTGTCGTAGCTGTTATGTGATGAGCACTGTGGGAGAAGAGACACATACGGGGTCTTATTTAACCCAAGGCCAAGTACGAGTTTCCGCACATGCGATGCTTTGTACTTTATCTGAAGTGGAGTCTGGCTAGCCGACTTGTAAGCAGAAGCACCCAAAGCAGATGCACTCAATGTCTTAAAAAACAACACAACAAAGTAACCATTTTCCTAGCGGTTCTTCTAGGTAAGATCATGCGGAATAACTAGAGGCTACGTTTTCATCTGGATAGTCAGGTTTTTCAAAAAAATGTTTTTAACTTTTAAAATATGAATGCCCATAAGCAGAGATTATATATAGTCTCCTATTTACCCCAGCCCTTATCATTTCTTATTGTTTTAGTTTAGCCACTTGACAATTTATATGACGTATCTGACCCCTGGATGCATTTTTTTTTTTCCTGGGTTTTCTGACTTCATCATTATTTTATTTTATTTTTTAAAATTTATTTTATTTATTTTATTTTTTAATTTTTTTTTGTAAATTTATTTTTTATTGGTGTTCAATTTGCCAACATATAGAATAACACCCAGTGTTCATCCTATCAAGTGCCCCTGGATGCATTTGAGTTTTATTTTATCATTATTTTTAAAGATTTTATTTATTTATTCATGAGAGAGAGAGAGAGAGAGAGGCAGAGATACAGGCAGAGGGAGGAGAACCCGATGTGGAACTCGATCCCAGGACCCTGGGATCACGCCCTGGGCCGAAGGCAGATGCTCAGCCACTGAGCCACCCAAGCATCCCTGCATTTGAGTTTTAAATTTTGCCAAAGACTGAAGTTCCTACCACTTTCTCATTCTGCACATTGTTGCTCAACTTCAGAACTTCAAACTGAATTAATACATGCATTACTTACCCGTGCTTTGCCCCTTTCCTCCCCGTCTCCTGGCATTTTGCCTACAATGCAGAGGGAGCAGTGGCTCTGGTATAAGCATCTTATCTGCCCACCTTGCACAAGTTGCTCCGAAATGGAGAAAAGCCTCTATGAAGCACATAGTTTGCCAGACACAAAGTCACACACATCTGTCGAGGGACAACACCAGACTTGTGTTCTGAGTTCCAGAGCTCTTAAGACGGCAGGTAGAGGAGGTGTGTTCATACTGCGGCCTAGAGTACAATCAAATATGTGTAAGTTGGCGTGTTATGGGCCTCAGCTCATTTTTAACTAGGTCTTAAATTTATATAGCACCATTCTCTAAAAAGCAATGTTACACATATTGGATCTAAAGCATCACCACGCCACTCTTTTAAAGTAGATGAGTGGGTGGTGTATGATCTGGAGAAGATATAGCCACCAAATGGCTGCTCATACTAAAAATATCTGAGGTTATATAGATGTAAAAGCCATGGTTTTTATCTATTCCATGCTAAGAGCACAGAGATTTGACATTTCTGGTTCATCTGATCGATGCAGGTAGCCCAGAGCCGTACCATTCAGCCACCCTATTGATAACACTCGCCATTTCACTTAGGGCTGTATAAAGACTCCCAATGTCTACAGTTCCCTCAATGGCCATTAAAGTCACCGAGGGGAAAAAAAAAAAAAAAAAAAAAACAACTTCAGAAAATGCAGTGTGAATAATGGCAGCAAGAGAAGACATTCCTGGTTATAGCCCACTCATATATTTTTGAAATGTAGGTCAGATCTAGAGGAAGTGAAAGAAACTTCCTGTTGGATTTTCATTTATAGCATGTGTCTGGAAATCTCTAAATGTAATTTCTTGGTGTAAAATAAACTGCAGAAATCTGGGATGTGTCAGTCGGCTTTATGTTTATTGAAGCTATTCTATTTGAAGCTGAAATGTTGTAAAATTATATAGTGGAGTGAACAGCTACAATTAGTTTAACAGACATGACTGTATTCCTCAATTGAAAAGCTGTCAAGACCTCAACAATCAGATACAAAAAAGAATCAGGAATCCCATAAAACCCTGTCTCTTAGGAAGGATAACATTTCTCTTTGGTTATTACACATCTCTTAGCATATTTTACTACTTCTGCCCTTTTTCATTGTTAAAAAAAAAGCCACGTCCCAAAGAGAAACATTCATAAATAATGTTTTTAAAAGTTTTGAACTGATTGGGACAACTTGGATGTTTTGATAACTCCAACCGAGCTCTCAAAATAAAAAGAGTTTGGGAAAAACTGTAAAACTGTCATTACTGTGATAGACATCCCCATTTACCTTATCTATAGTCTACTTTGATTTTGGATTTTTCTAAATTGAGATGAGAACTCTACTAACGTTGATAAATGCTATTTGGTGATGATAAATATTACTTGATGTCTCTTGTAGTAGACACTGTTGACTGCCTTAGTAATAACAGCAGGAGCTCTGAGTTTGTGGTTGTTGTCCACACTCCTTCATGTGAAGGTACCTCACATGCTCTGTGTTGGTCACTTTAGTTTCCATCCAGGGGTAAATGAGGATTTCCTTGAGCCAATCCGGATAATCCCATTTTCCTTGTCAGTGGCTGCTTTAAGGGTGGGCTTCTGGACCATATGCAGAGCTTGGGACATTTCCTGGAGAAGGTGTCTTCTCCCGTTTTGGAGGCTGTTGCGTGTGTCTAGGATGCCTGGAAGAGCAGTAGTTATGTTGTGATGCTGGCACAAAGCCAACACATTGAGAGCAGCGAGGATGTGAATCTGGGTCCTCCACTGTATCATTAAACCATCAAAGCCCAAAGAAACCTACACTGAGACCTTAAAAAATGTGGGATGATTAATTTTTTTAAATGTGGAAACCAAATTCAGTTAGGACTTGCTGTTACTTGCTTTCCAGACACCCTGACTGATACTGCAGCAAAGAAAAGATCTCTGTAATGCTGTGGGAGTAGAGCCTTCTGCTTCATATACTGAGCTAAGACTTGGCTTCTGGAAGACTAGCAAGGCAGCATTCCTATCGAGCAAAGAGCAATGCACCCAGGGTCAGAATAACTAGCTTTAAGTGACACCCCTTATTTATTATTTGTGTGACCCCAGGCAGGTAATTTAAGCTACTTCAGCCTCAGATTAATAATGCTAACTCATGGGCTGGTTGTGAAAGTTAAATTAAGTGATACACGTGAAAGTCCACCGAATGGGTCTCCTTGAGGGCAAAGATTGCGTTGTGCTATCTTTGTATCCCTGTCACACACTGGGTAGCATGTAATAGCAAATACACATATATCATCTACTCTGGCTAGTGTTTGTCATGTATTAAGTATTTGGTATGTATTCACTTATTGAATTGTCACAGCAACACTATATTATTACTCTCCTCTACAGATGAAGAAAAAGGCTCAGCGAGATTAGGTCATTTGTTCAAGGTCATCCAGATAGGAAGTAATAGAGCCAAGATTTGAACCCAAGCAGCCTTCACAGGGTCTAGGGTCTCAACTACACAATAATCTGCATAGTAGGGATGCATGGCACCTGGTAGGAGTTCAAT
This sequence comes from Canis lupus dingo, assembly GCF_003254725.2. NCBI lineage: Eukaryota > Metazoa > Chordata > Mammalia > Carnivora > Canidae > Canis > Canis lupus. The sequence continues at coordinate 3,385,545 of NC_064261.1, read as the reverse complement.
TAAGGTTCATTGTACAAATGGGACACAGTAGTTGAATAACAATTTCTTTTTTAAGAAAGAATGTGTTGTATCATGATTTTTTTCCTCTTGAAAAAACAGTTCTTCCAAGTGTAATGGGCTCCTGTGACCACTGGTCAATTTAGGGGGCATTTTTCCATTGTAATAAGAGTGGCCTACAAGGCAGCCACCTGCAGGATCAGACCTGAATACAAGGACTATTCTCTCTTAAGTCTGAAGAGTCTCTGAAATGAAGACTCTGCTTAGGTCCTTTATGTCCTCTTCTCCCAAATGGCTTCTGAGAACTTATGCTGATATTCTTCTGGCTTAAGTATAACATCCTGGACACACACCCGTGACTACTGGTAGCTAAACGTTGGTTATCGTAGGTGAGTTCATCTCATTGCTCTGCTGTGTCCCTATACCCTGTGGCACTACCATGTCTCTGTCCCCACTCTCAGCATCTGTACTGCTCTGCTCGCCACACTACCCCCCTCCACCCCCATTAAAATCTGTGGTCAGCAAACAGTCCCGAAGGGAAGAATTCTAACAATGAAGTCAAACACATAAATGATCAAAATAATAAATTCCACACTGTGATACAGCATTGACTCATAGTTTAATGAATGTGCTCTTTCTCTGCAGACAATTAATAGAAGGACATTTCTCAAGTCTGAGAGATCAAGCTGACAGGCCGGTGGGGAAGAGTTGGTCTGGGAAGGAAGAGTGACAAATGACATCTTAGAAGGAGGATATCTACTCTTCTTGCCAGGCCATACATTTAGTTTTCTCAGTGATCCTATCGCTTCTGAAGTTTGTGGTCTTCATCTTTCCCTCTCCATGCTTTCTTTCCCTTTCTCCACATCTCACCTTTCTCCATCTTCCTAGGGAAGCCACAATTTCCACAATTTGTTTACAGTCTATTACAGGACCCAGAACACCACCCCGAGACTGGTCTTTGTGGGAATATTGCTTTAAAATCACTCCATATTCCATAACTCATAGGTCTTATAAATATAATAATAAGAATAATAAGTTTAAAAAGTTTATAGGAAAAAAAAGGACCTAATAAACATTAAACTATAAACTAGCACTGTCCAACAGAAATATAATGCAAGCAGGGCACCTGGGTGGCTCAGCAGTTGAGCATCTGCCTTTGGCTCAGGACATGATCCCAGGATCCTGGAATCAAGTCCCACATCAGGCTCCCTATGGGGAACCTACTTCTCCCTCTGCCTGTGTCTCTGCCTCTCTCTCCGGGTCTCTCATGAATAAGTAAATAAAATCTTAAAAAAAAAAAAAAGGAATATAATGCAAGCTACATATGTAATTTAAAATTCTCTGGTAACCACATTAAAAAAGTAAAAAAAAAAAGCCAAGTGGAATTAATTTTAATCATATATTTTATTTAATGCAATATATAAAATATAAACATTTCAACATATCATCACATAAAAATCAATGAAATACTTTATGTATTTTTTCATACTAAGTCTTTGACTCTGGTTCTATACTCATGACACATCTCAATTCAGACTAGCCATATTTCTAGTACTATTGATAGCTCCATGTGGCTAGAGCAACCATATTGACAGTGCAGCTCAATGCTATTCATATCTTCTCACATAGTCTAATTTTTCTGAACAGTCACATAAATTTTGCATGCATTTTGAGCCAGTGTATTCAAACTCTCTTGCAATCCTTTCTCCTGAATTACTGTATATATAAATAAATGTCACATGTATTTAGATGTTGCATGTATCATGTATACTAAACATATAATATATATTTATCTCTATGATTGCTGCGGTCTATATAAATGACCAATCATTTATAAAGTCAATCTAATGATCTTCTGTTGTGTGTACTGATTGCTTGTTTATTTGCCTATTGGGCATCTGGGCAATTTATCACTATTCTCTCTTCCAAGTATTACTGCCATGAATGCCTTTTTTAAGAGTGGAATTCATTTCTTCCTTTTTCTATCGCTCTCCTTTCCTTCTTTCCTATTCTATTGTCCCTTTCAGGATTATAGAGAATGGGTTGAGAAACCTCCCTTTCCTCGGTTGGTCCAGGATTGACCACCTTGCCACCATGCAAGTGCCACGTGAGGGCATCCATGTCTTCTGTGATAAAGGAAAGTCAGTTACCAACTTGGAGCCCAGAGCAATTAATTCATGAATGTGTAGAGAAGGAACAAAGGACGGTAGGGGTGAGGGGAGCTTGAAAGGTGTTGAACAAACAGCGCTTTCATAAAGGTTTTGCAGGAGAAAAGAAGAGCCCTTCATTTTGAAGTGTAATGAGAGGATGGAATAGCAAAATAGAAAACACACACATGAATATGGATACAGCTCTCCACATGGCCCCACTGACTAGAATATGACAAGGAAAAGACTATCATGGCTTCTATTACAAAGGTGATGGGCTGGATGTAATTAGGGATTAATCTGAAATTTCTAGTACATACCCAGTGTCTCAGGAGCTTGACAAGCTGCCATCTCTCCAAGATCCCCAGGAGGAGCAGTGTGGCTGGCTTAATCCGGAGGTGGGAGGGGTGGCAGGGGAGGGCCTGCCCATAGCAAGCCACTTATCACAGTGCTAATGAACTGGGAGGCCTTCCAAGGGGGGAACTGGAGTGGTGGTGTCACTTTCCCTTTGTTGTGTGCACATTAGCCAGCATCTCTGCAGGGGCGGTGACTTGTCTGCAAGGAGACAAGTTGCTAGGTAACCAGGGAATATGAGAGAAGCCCCCTCCCCATCCCCAGGGAAGCAGAGTGCCAAGGGGATTCCAAGAAGGATTGGTGGCTAAAAACAAACAAAAACAACTACAGCCTTGAAGATGGAAAGATTAAGGGCAACTCTAAGGAGCAGCAAGCTAATATGTTGGGGAGGCGGTGGAGTGAAAGGTTTATTGGAAGAGAACCGCTGTGACCTGGGATTGGAAGGAGGGGCCAGAGAATAAAGGAGGCAGAGTATTTAAAAGGGAGAGAGGGGGCACCTGCGTGACTCAGTGGGTGAGCGTCTGCCTCTCAAGTTGTGATCCTGGGATCAAGTCTGGCATCAGGCTCCCTGTCGGGGAGCTTGCTTCTCCCTCTGCCTGTGTCTCCGCCTCTCTCTGTGTCTCTCATGAAAAATACATAAAATCTTTTAAAAATTAAATTTAAAAAATAAAAGGGAGAGAGGAAGAAGATTGTGGGGAAGAATGCATCTCCATCATTTCCAGAAATGACCTCATTACGAGAAGTGTCCTGGAGCCTCCGTTAACTCCAGGGGCCTTCAGAAGCTTAGGAGTCTGCAAAACACAGGCCGAGGTATGGTCTCTGGACCAGCCATGTCTTCTCTGGAGACTTGCTAGAAATGTATCAAACCCCACCCCAGGGCTCCTGCTTCAGAAATTATGTCCGGGGGATCCCTGGGTGGCTCAGCGGTTGGGCGCCTGTGATCCTGGTGTCTGGGGATCGAGTCCCACGTCAGGCTCCCTGCATGGAGCCTGCTTCTCCCTCTGCCTGCGTCTCTGCCTCTCTCTCTGTGTCTCCCATGAATAAATCAATAAATCAATAAATCAATAAATTAAATTAAATTAAAAAAGAAAGAAAGAAAGAAATTGTGTCCTAACAAGCCCTCCAGGTGATTCAAAAACACCCAAAAGATTGAGAGCCACTGCAACAGTGGGCTGATACGGCTTTTGGAGGGTGAAGAGGGGATGGCAAGGCAAAGATCGCACCAGACAGAGTTAAACGGAGTTAAACGGGTGAGGAAAACTTTATGCAAGACTATAGCAAAAAGGAGTGAGGTCAGAACAACTCAGTCTGAACTCAATTGCCCTGAAGCAGAGGAGGGAGGGTTTTTGAAGACTGGGGTGAGCTAGCAGCAAAATACTAGAGAACATTGGTGGGAGAAGGGTGTGTGTGGGGGGTCACTGTCCCTTTGTGTTTGCTAATCAACGTCTCTTATTTTATGACTGGAGGGAGTTTTACAACTTGGAGCCAGAGGTCCTGCTGAAGTTAGCCTCCTGGCCTCCCACAGAGACTGGAGATGGGCGAATTATCTCCTTTGATGATTACATTTCAAAGAGATGGTCCCTAGGTCATAGAGAAAGACATTCCTAGGTCGTAAAATTGGCAAGAGGCCTTAAAGAGGATTTATGTACACCTCAGAGGGGGCAGAGAAAGAATTTACAAGTTTTCTAATGAAAATGCTCTAAGAAAGGAGCCTGTCTGGAGTTTTCAGAAAAGCTGATGGGAATGGGAAGGCTGTTTTGGTCAGGGGGTGGGGGAGGGGGCAAGCAAGACGCTTGGCACAACGAGGGAAAGTCGTCCCCTCTTGGAATTGAGTTCTCCCCTGAATTCTCCTGCTTCTCTTTGCATCTTACCCCCAGCTCGTGACCACATCCCACAGAGCCGTGTTGGAGGTGACAGACAGAGGCCTTTCATCCTATTCCAAGACACTTCCTCCGGGTGCTGGATAGGAGGGAGGCGGGCGGAGGGCAGAGTGGGGTGAGATGGAGAAACCCGCCTGCACAAAGCCTCAGTCCGTCTCGGTTCTGCTGGGTTCGTTTCTCTCCTGGGAAAGCAGACGGGGACACCCAGAGAGGGAGGGCGGCTTGGGCTGCACTTGCTTGCTTGTCTCTAAGGGTTTGCCGAAGAGCAGCGCCGATGGGGCCAGACTCTGGGTTGCAGAGGACAGCTGGCTTTGCTGGGGGCCTTTCAGATCGCCTGCCTTCTGGCTTGGGGGCGAGGGAGGCTGCTTTGTCTTGGAATGGCAAGGTGGCAGCTGTTCCCCGAAGTGCAGCCAAGAGGCCTGGCATGGGGCCTCGGTTGGTGCACCAGGGGCCTTGGCCGGGGAGGCTGAGCAGCCCCTCGGGCCCAGCTCCCCAACCCACGCGCCCTCGAGCACCTTCGCTCAGCTAAGCTGCCTGCTGCCCAGCGGAGCACCGAGGCTGCCAGGGCCCCCGGCTGATGCTCCAGAGGCGCTCACCTGAGGCCCAGCGTCTGCCGCGGCCTACCCGGTCTGTAAGTTGCTTCTGGACCAACCAAATGGTGAGTTAGCAAATCTAAAAGTTCTGAAAAGGTCCACTGTTATCACTTTATCTTGGATCCTTTTCTTAGTGTTTCCTTAGACCTCGGGCTTTGAAAGTCACGGCTGGGTCCCAGGCGGTGCGTGTGTCCACGCGTGTGGAGGAGAACGCACGGACTGACCCGGCACTCCTTTTGTCCACCCTGCTACTGCCTCTTACCACCTTTGATTTCCTCCGTAAAAATGTTCCTGAGCTCCAGATCCAAAAGAGGGGTGCGTCCTTCATCACGCTTAGGAGTTTGAGAACTGCTGCCACAAGAACTATCACAAGATTGGCCATCTTGGCCATATTATAAGTATTAGTATGTATTAATCTAATTTAAAAACCCCTAAATTGGGCAGCCCGGGTGGCTCAGTGGTTTAGCGCCGCCTTCGGCCCAGGGTATGATCTTGGAGACCCGGGATCGAGTCCCACGTCAGGCTCCCTGCATGGAGCCTGCTTCTCCCTCTGCCTGGGTGTCTCTCTCTCTCTCTCTCTCTGTCTCTAATAAATAAATAAATAAATCTTTAAAAAAAAAACCTAAATTAACTAGAAAAGAACATCATCCAGGACATGGTAACATTTTTGTTTGTTTGTTTGCCTTGCTAACAATGCAACACATGCAGGGAAAATGCTCATTTGTGTAAAAGATTTACAAACGGCCAAACCAACAGTTTAGTCCCAGATAAGAGATGAACGCAACTGCATGTACATAAAGAAATTATTTAGCGAGTGCTCACTGTGTGCTTGGCAGGCACGTGGCCGGACCCCCGGCTCCTGTGGGTCTCTGGGACTAAGCTGCCCGACTGATGAATGGAAGCCCACGGAGCCTGGAATTATGGGCATCAAAATAACTTTCCCGGGGCTAACAGTATTAAGAGACCCGTTTAAAAGACACTATTTTAAGTACATTTAAAACAATGGTTCGCATTTTACACTGTTCAACCTGCGGAATACAAAGACGTTTTCCTTAGGCTATGAACTCTGAACACACCTAAGCCCAAGGATGACCTGGAGCAACTGGTTTCAGCCATGAGAGGAGAAAGCTGGAACCAAACCCAACCAAACCATATCCCCCCAAATTGTCTTTATTCCCTCTAATTCTAAGGAGCAAGTCGGGAGGCTCTTGTAAGCATTTGCATTGCAAAGCAGGCTGGCAACTGGCTTGGGGAACCTGCGCCCCTGCACCCCTCTGCTCCGCCCTGGGTGGTGGCCCCCTGCCCACCGAGAGGCTGACACGTGAGCCCTGCGGCTGAAAAGGGGCCTTTGAGCAGCTCAACTGTTTAACTAATTAATGCAGTTGTCCCCCTAAGTTAGGAAGGGGGGATGAGTTTGTGAGCAATGCACCCGGGGGGGCTCTATCACAGGCTGGCGCAGGGTGCACAGGCCGCTGCAGCCCCGGAACCTGCGTCCCCTCCCCGGGGCTGCGGCTCGGCCAGGCCTGTGGCGGGTGGCTCTCCTTAGACTCCACACCGGTCCCCAGCACCAGGGCCGGCCCAAGCCGCTTTGCACCCTGGCATAAATCAGAAGGAGGAAAAAAACCATCTGCAACTCCCACTGTGGAGCTGTCGTCTAAACTGGGAGATTTAAAAACCCAGCGGACCTCTGAGAACACGACACAGTGACCGGAGACCAAGGCAGAGAACCCCCAACCCCACAGCTGCCTTTGTGTGAGGCCCAGCATTTGGCTCAGTCTGAGGGCCAGAGCCAGGAATGCAGGGACCCCGGGGACCCCAAGCAAGGGGAGGGGGAGGCAGGCAGGCTGGCCCCGGAAGCCAGTGTCCTGCTGGGCGACAATCTGTGGGTCACGTTTCTCTCCTTCTCCCTTGCCCCCAACTTATGCCAACCACAGCCAGACCTATGACACCTAGTGAAAGAAGATCCAGGTTTGGTATCCTAGACTCACCTTCCCATTTTATTATTATTATTGTTATTATTATTATTTTTTACTTAAAAAAGTGCTTGTTTATTCATTATTATTATTGTCGTTGTTGTCATTTTTCTGCAGGAGTCCTCTTGGGCTGCCATAATGAGGTACCACAGGCTGGGTGACTTAATGCAAATGACATTCTCACCCTTCTTGAGGCTGGAAGTCCAAGATCAAGAAGGTGGCAGGGTTGGGTTCTGGTGACGCCTTTCTCCCTGGCTTGTGGACAGGCCTCCCGTGGCCTCTCCAGGCGTGTGCACTCCTGTGTCTCTTCCTCCTCTTTTTTATTTATTTATTTTCCTGAAGACTTTATTAATTCATGAGAGACACAGAGAGAGGGGCGACATAGGTGGAGGGAGAAGCAGGCTCCCTATGGGGAACCCACGTGGGACTCGATCTCAGGACCCTGGGGTCACAGCATCACGACCTGAGACACTCAACCACTGAGCCACTCAGGTGTCCCTCTTCCTCCTCATAGGACCCCCGTCTTAGTGGATCAGGGCCCTATCCTTGTGACTCATCCAATCCTACCTCCCTCCTTCTGTCTCCAAATACAGTCACAATGAGGGTGAGGCTTCAACAAGTGGGATTTGGGGGCACCGTTCTCCCCATAACACAACTCTTTCCTCTTCTTCCCGCATTTGCAGGTCTGTCCTTTTTTTTTCTCTCCCTAAAGCTCTCCTATAAGCTCCACTCAGGGAGGCTGTGGCTGGCATGCCCCTAGGCCTATGGGGACGGAGGGCTGGGTGCTGGAAAGGTGTCCTTCGTTAGGGGCCCCTGATGGCGTGACGAGCACGCGGGGCCCGGGCTGCAGACACCGAGGGACAGGGCTGCGCGTGGGCTGGGATGCGGACTTTCTCTTCGCGTTCAGCTTCTAGAAAAGGAGAGGCATACCTGTATCCACGTTCCCATTCCCATTCATTCCCCACCTGGCCTGGCTCCCTCCACAATTCCGAAATGTTTTATACTGAGAGGGCTCAAAACTGCCTGCTGAACATCTGTCCGCATCGCACTGCGAGTGTTTCTCTGCTCTCACAGCCACTCGGACTCCACTTCTCACACCAGCTCTGCGGGTTTATTCCCACACCGACCAATTGCACAGCACTGCCTGGAGGTCCTATCATTTAATTCAGTTCTGACCCTACTAGGGGATCATGTCAGACCACACAGGAAGTGCAGGGCAGTTGCCAGTCCAGGTTGTCACCTGTGCCTCTGACCTAGCGGCTATACAGCGGAGGTTCCAACGATCACCCTTCCCGTTTGATTGATTTTCCAGAGCAGAACTCACAGAACTCAGGGAAACGGTTTGTTTACTAGCTTCGCAGTTTCTTATCAAAGGATATAACTCAGGAACTGCCAGATGCAAGAGATGCACGGGGCGAGGCATTTGAGAAGGGGCGAGGACCTTCCACAAGCCCTCTCAGGGAGCCACCCTCCCCACGCCTCCATGTGTTCACCAACCTAGGAGCTCTCAACCCTGTCCTTTTAGGTTTGTATGGAGGCTCCATTAGGTAGGGACGATTGATTGTATCACTGGCCATTGGTGATCGATTCAAACTCCAGGCTCTTTCCTCCCTGGAGTGGGGTGTGTGTGTGTGTGTGTGTGTGTGTGTGTGTGTGTGTGAGTTCTAACCTTCTAATCACGGGGTTGGTTCTCCTGGCAACCAGCCCCCATCCTCATGGGCTTTCTAAAAGTCATCTCATTCACATAAACTCGGGTGAAGTTGAAAAAGGTTTGTTATAAATAATAAGACACTCTTTTCCCCTTCACAGCTCTGGAGCCACTTCAGGAACCAAGGCCAAAAAGACCAAATATTATAACAGAAGATGATCCCATTGCTCTAATCACCTTGGAAATTCCAAGGGCTTTAGGAGCTCTGTGCCGGAAACTAGGGACAAGCACCAAATGCATATTTCTTATTATAAATCACAGATTCATATACACCTATACACACTTTGTTCATCCAAGCATGCATTCAACTGGCCATAGCATTTAGCCATAACCCAACGTCCCCACCTTGACCTAACTAGAGCCCTGCAGACAGACAGATCTTCAGTTCTTGGATCATCTCCTTACTGGGCTGTGGGACTGTACACGAAATTTCTCTCCTCTTCCATTTGAATTAGAAAAGTGCTATTCAGGGGATCCCTGGGTGGCTCAGCGGTTTAGTGCCTGCCTTTGGCCCAGGGTGCGATCCTGGAGTCCCAGGATCGAGTCCCGCGTCGGGTTCCCTGCATGGAGCCTGCTTCTCTCTCTGCCTCTCTCTCTCTCTTTGTCTATCATGAATAAATAAAATTAAAAAAAAAAGTGCTATTCAGCTTTTAAACACTGTCGCCCACATGGTGTCATTTTATCTTGGGTAGTAGGAACATGATAGCGTTGTTTTATTAGAATGATGCCGTGGCTATTGCAACTGTGCATTTTTGGAAAGGAGTAGAATTCCTCTTACAGACTGATGGTTCTTTTCTTTAGAAAAATATCTTGAGGGGCGCCCGGGTGACTCAGTCGGTTAAGCATCTGACTCTTAATTTCGGCTCAGGTCATGATCTCAGGGTCATGAGATGGAGCCCCGAGCCCTGCATCAGGCTCTGCACTCAGCAGGGAGTCTGCTTGAGCTTCTGTCTCTCCCTCTCCTTTGGCCCCTCCCTCAGCTCACGCTTTCTCTCTGAATAAATAAATAAGTAAATAAATCCTTTTTTTAAAAAAAGATTATTTATTTATTTATTTATTCATGAGAGACAGAAAGAGAAAGAGAGAGAGAGGCAGAGACACAGGCAGAGGGAGACGCAGGCTCCATGCAGGGAGCCCGACGCAGGACTCGATCCCCGGTCCCCAGGATCAGGCCCTGGGCTGAAGGCAGGCACTAAACCACTGAGCCACTCAGGGATCCCCAATAAAATCCTTAAAAGAAAAAGAAAAATACTTTGAGGGGCTCCTGGGTGGCTCAGTCAGCTGAGCAACAGCCTCTTAGCTACAGCTCAGGTTACGATCAGGGTCATGAGACTGAGCCGGGCGTCGGGCTCTGCGTTTAGCATGAAGTCTGCTCAAGATTCTCTCCCTCTGCCCCTTCCCCTGTGTGCGCTCTCTCAAAAAAAAGAAAAGAAAAGTACTTCAAAAGGCCTTTTGGAAGTACGTGGTGGGATCCCCGTGTGCGGAGGGTTGTGGAAAAATTGCACCACTGCGTGGGTGTTCAGTCACATGAGCTCCACAGCATTGTCCTGGAGGCTTGCACCCAGGAGGGCAGGAGGGCTCTGGGGGCCAGATAACTTGGAGAGGAGGAAAGGTAGAGAAGAGTCTCTGTGTAGAAAGACGACCTGAACAAAACTGGCCGAGTTGGAACCCAAGGGGGAAGATGGCCCTTGCTATTAAGGAAGGTACAGTTTTAATCATTTCTAGACTTACGCTCTTCTGTGGGTCTCCTCCTTTATCTGCAAATAGAGGCACACCTCAGAGATGTCATGGGTTGGTTTCCAGGCCACCCCAATAAAGGGAATGTCATGATAAAGCGAGTCAAATGGATGGTTTGGTTTCCCAGCGCATATAAAAGTTATGTTTATACACTGTACTGAGGATGATCAAGTGTGCAGTGACATTATGTCTAAAAAAACGTATGTACCTTATTGCTAAAAATGCCAACCATCATCTGAGCGTGCGGCAAGACATCATCACTGACCACAGACCGCTGTGACAGATATTATAACAATAATGAAAACGCTTGAAATATTGTGAGCGTCACCAAAATGCGACACAGAGACACGAAGGGAGCAAATGCTGTTGGAGAAACGGTGCCCACGGACTTGCTCCGAATGGGGTGGCCGCAACCCTTCAATCTGTAAGAACACGCAGTAGCTGCAAAGTGCAATAAAGCTGAGGATCCCGATTCTCCAAGGCTCATGCAAGAGGTGAGAGACTCCGACCCTTTAGCACCCATAAGCTGGGTACTGACCTTCCAGTACCCGTGTAGATTCTCCGTTCAACACCATGGGCTCACCGTCCCTTCCTCTCCCTTCCTTGGCTCTCATCCCCTGGTCTGTCTCAGCCTCTCACTCCCACGTTCATAGGTAGATCTCACCGGTAGCAATTGCTGCCTCTCTTCCAAGGTTCTGGCTTCAAGCATCCTACTCGACGACTACCCTTACGTGTCCCTTCTGCTCACTTCCTGCGGTACCTTTGCTCTAAAAACAATCAAACACACAGGGATTCTCATTTTTAACCCGCCGACTTTCCCATCCTTGCATTGCCATTCACCCTCCGTGACCTCACCAATCTCCCCACCCCGCCAAGGGCCATCCTTGATGTCACCATTGGTTCCTTCCCCTCTCCTCAAACTTCCCTGGCGAAGGTCCAGCCCCAGTTAAACCCAACTCTCTGCCTAGTCTGTGCCTGCACCCAAAGAAAAACTGAAAGCCACCGGGAAGAGTCACACATCGTCCCGATTGTTTTCACTTTCAATTCATAAACTTGAACTTCCAGTGGGCAGTATCAGACTGGGGCCAATCAGGCAAACAAGCTGATTGAATACCCAACATGGTGGGAACCCAATAGAGACAACTGGTCCCCTAAGGGATGGATGGACAGAGAAGTCAAATGGGCGGGGGAGGCATGAAGCTTGTTTAGGTTGGAGACAAAGAGGGGGACAGCATCGTCAGAGCCCAGGACCAAAGTCATTGGGTGATGGGTGGAACAACGGCGAGCCTGGTGGGAGGGAGCCGGAGACAGAGATGCAGATTGGGGCCAGAGAGGGTGCACGCAGAACAAGACGGAGAGGTTCCCTGGCTTTGTCTGCCTCGGCCCTCTCAGCTCTCATTAGGGTCCCCACTAGCCAAGGCAGGCTGGAGGCCTGGGAACACGGAGCAGAGCAGGGAGAGGGTGAGGAGAGAGCTGGGGAACCACAGTCCTTCCCTTTCGCTACTCTGGCTCCTCTTGTCCTTTCAGTCCGTGTGGGTCAGGGTTCAACCTGAGAAGCAGAAACACACACGTGCACACACACACACGTACATTTGTGTTTTAGTTTAGGCTGCTTTCCTGGAATACCAGGCCTGGGTAGCTTATAAACAACAGACATTTATTTCTCACAGTTCTTTTTTTTTTATTTTAAGATTTTACTTATTTATTCATAAGAGACACAGAGAGAGAGAGGCAGAGACACAGGCAGAGGGAGAAGCGGGCTCCATGCAGGGAGCCCGATGTGGGACTCGATCCCAGGACCCCGGGGTCATGCCCTGGGCCGAAGGCAGATGCTCAACTGTGGAGCCACCTAGGTGTCCCTATTTCTCACTGTTCTTTAGCAGAGAAATCCAAAACCGAGGTGTCAGCAGACTTGCTATGTGGCAAGGCCTCATTCCTGGTTCGTAGATGACCGTCTCTTCACTATTTCCTCACGTGGCAGAAGGAGTGAGGGAGCTCACGGGATCTCTCTCACAAGAGTATTAATCCTATTTATGAGGCTTTACCCTCAATCCCTAATCTCCTCCCCGAAGTCCCATCCTCTAATACCAACACATTAGGGGTTAAGATTTCAACATAGGAATTTTAAAAGGACACAAAAGTCACCTACATACATAGGGACTTTATAGGACTAGACCTCGTGTGGGGTGGGAGCTGGCTACGCAGCCTGGCTGTGGCTTCTGGTGCCGGGGCCCGAAGTCAGTAGGGCAGGCAGTTGGGAAGGAAAGACGTGAAGGGAGGAGGAAGCAAGGACATACTAGGCCCTCGCAGGATGGGCTGGACCCACGAGGATGGACTGGGTCACGTCCGCCTCTCGCCCTGGTGGCCCCGATGAACCCAGCACTTCTCAGAAGGAGGATATTTCTAGCTGAACTAAACTGACACTATACAAACCCATCAGGTGCATGTCAAGATGGACTCTGTAGTCTCCTTTCAATGATACTTAGATGTAATTCTAAATTAATAAAGCAGCAGAATAATGCTTCCCTCCCTCACTGTGTAACTGTCTCCCATACAACCCAAAACACTCTTTCTCCAAAAGATGACCCAGAGTCCCTTTTTCCTTCTTTGGGTGATAATTATATGTCTTCTCACAGAGTCACACTGTCTCTGTGAGATAGAGGGTTACAACTCATGAACACATTGATGCTAGATGGCAGGTGAACAGAAGAGGGGAAAAGAAAAACCTAGTTACTCTAGACACAACTTCATATCAAAACGAGAGAGAAACGCTCGTAACTATGAATTACCATTCTTCCATTCTTGTCTCTACTACGGATCGTATGGTCTTAGCTGGTCTTTATGACCACCTTCCTCCCTTCCTCCCTTCATATTTCCTTTGCCCAGAGCAAATTTGACTCGACATGATTCTCTGTCTTCATTCCTTAAGGCTCTGGGCCATTAGCAGTTGTGATAATGTCATTTCCCGTGGACTTCCATCCAAGGCCTGCGCGTACTACGAGACACTCGAGGGAAGCACCTGCAGCCCAGGTGAGATTCAAGCCTGACCACCTCAGCCAGGACACAACCCAACCGGCGGGATTGCGTTGATTCACCAGCGTGAGGAACCCAACGTGGCCAGATGGCAACCTCAACTTCCGGTTTTAACGAGACCATTGCGGAGTCCACCGGTGGAAGCGCTCCTTCTTTGGAAGCTAAATGTCTAGGCTAATGTTGTAGGGTTGGGAAGTAGAGCTTTCCTAGAGAATGTCACCGTCTCCCAAATAATCACCCAGGTGCTCTGTAGCAGGCCGATTACAAAAGATACTTTCAGGGGCGCCCCAGGTGGCTCAGTCGGTTCGGCGTCGGCCTTTGACTCAGGTCACGATCCCGGGGTCCCAGGAGGGGACTCCGTGTTGGGCTCCCTGCTCAGTGGGGAGCCTGCTTCTCCCCTTCCCTCTGTCTATTGCTCCCCATGCTTGTGAGCTCTTGTTCTCTCTCTCTTTTTTTTAATTTATTTTTTATTGCTGTTCAATTTGCCAACATATAGAATATAGAATAACACCCTGTGCTCATCCCATCAAGTGCCCCCCTCAGTGCCCGTCACCCAGTCACCCCTACCCCCCGCCCACCTCCCTTTCTACCACCCCTTGTTCGTTACCCAGTCTTGCTCTCTCTCTAATAGATAAATAAAATCTAAAACAAAACAAAACAAAACAAAAAACAACCCCGAAAACAACAACAAAACAAAAGATGCTTTCATAATGGAAGGGGCACGCTTTGTTCTCATTAAAATAGACACCTATTCTGGATACTGACTCACCTTCCCTGCATGCCACGTGTCTGACAACAGCACGACGCTGACGGTGAGGCTGGACTCAGCCGTGGTGCCTGCACCATCGGGCCTGACAGTGACGGGACATCTTGCGTCTTGAGGAGGGCAGGCTGTCCTTGCAAGGGCCGAATAGGGAGTGGGCTGGGCATCGCTTGGGTCGTTAACTTGCGCTGGTTTGCCCTCTGAGGGGACAGCAGGGCATTCTGGGAAAAAACAGGGGCTGGAGACTCACAGTGGCTAAAATGAGCACACGATCACTCCCCAGCTTAGGGAACCTAGGACCTCCAAGCGCAGGCCCCGCTGGCCACTGTCACACAGCAGCTGCCACCTTCTTTTTTTTCTCTCTTAAAGATTTTGTTTATTCATTCATGAGAGACACAGAGAGAGGCAGAGACACAGGCAGAGGGAGAAGCAGGCTCCCTGCGGGGAGCCCTGATGTGGGACTCGTCCGGGGACCCCAGGTCACACCCTGGGCCAAAGGCAGGTGCTCAACCGCTGAGCCCCTCAGGTGTCCCAGGAGCTGCTGTCTTTATTCTCCAATTGGGCATTTCTCTCGTCTCCCCTCCATAGCTTTCCCTCTGGGAAGGGACGACTTCTTTGGGATTTCTCTAGGACTTTCTTCTAAATGAGGCACCATGTAGCCTGGCCTGGGGCACCCCCGGGTTGAAAAGACCCCTGTGGCTTGAACTCTCAACCTGGGGACAGTCTCATCACCTGTAGAGCCACCCAGGGTATGGCAGGGACATCCAGGTGGCCTTCCACAGACTGTCTCCCGGAAAGTCTAGCGAGTGGGGGAGTTCTGTGACCTCCGGGAGTGCTCGGCATCGGAAGGCCATCAACAGAGAGACATGAAGGGAAACAGGACTTTTCATAGAGAAGCAGATGGTGGGGGTCCGGGGGTTACTCCAGTTAGTTCATCAGTTAGAGACACCAGGGCACGTTGATCCAGCAGGGCTACCATGTGACTGCCTGGCACCGATCATTTTGCAGCTACTTGGATTGTTTTGGCCATTTTTAGCCTTAACGTCAGATAATCACTGAAGTTCACGAAGTGAATATTGTGACTTAGGACATTTCCTCTCATTTCTTGGGGCCAAAATCAAACGAAAAATTTTGCCCTTTGCCTGGGATTTTAAAAAATCAGTGATGGGGCGAATTGTGTGCTCCTCCCATTCTATATCGAAGCCCGAAGCCCCCAGCACCCTAGAACGTGGCTGTATTTGGAGATGGGGCTTTCCAGGAGGTAACCAAGTTCAAGGGAGGCTTGAAGGAGGGCCCTAATCCAGTCTGGCTGGCGCCCTTCGAAGAAAAGGAGGTTAGGACCGGCACAGAGACCCCGGGGATGCGCCCAAGGGGGGCACCTGAGAAGACGGCTACCTGCAAGCCAAGGGGAGAGACCTCAGAAGAAAAGGAACCTGCCAACACCCTGATCACCCTGGACTCCCAGCCTCCAGAACCGAGAGGAAAGAAGTTTCTGTCGTGCAAGCCACCCCATCTGGGGTGCTTTGTTACGGCAGCGGGAGCAGACTCGGCCGGGCCCCTGGGGTCAGCGTGGGTGCGCTGGAGGGGACGCATCTGGGGGATGGACACCTGCTGCCTAGCGGAGGGGCTAAGGCCCTGGCTGCACCCCAGCTCCGCGGCCCTCACGTGGGTGGGAGCAGGGCCCCAGGGTCAGGGTGGAGGGAGAATGGAACCCGGGCTGAGGGTTAGCAGCAGGACAGGAAGGAAGCAGGAGGCACACTCCCGGACAGTCAGCGGGGAGCCAACCCAGGATCCGGGGGGCCGGGGCCAAGCACGAGGCTTTGCTCCCCTTAATCCAGGTCTGTTGTGACACCTCTCCTGGCAGCTGTTGTCCCCGTCGGCCTGCGGCCTGCGTGTGCAGTCCCGCCGCTCGCTGCGCCCTCCGGTGGCTCCTGGGCGTGCAGGCCTTCCGCTCCCTGAAGTGGCCCAAGGTGGGGGACACGGCCTTGGGAAGGAGGGGACCCCGCAGCATGCCGCACTGGGCTGCAGCCAGAAGCGGACTCCGGCTCCGCATCTGATGAGCTGCACAGTCTCGGGCAGGTTAATTCATTTCTTTGAGCCTGAGCTGCTTCATTTAAAAAAATATGCATAAAAAAAAACCAAAATGTATATGGGTCACTAATCCCAGGAGGATTTCGTGAGGATTCACGGGTACAAGTCCCAGGAACAGCGCAGGAATGTGGTGCCTCCTGACACGCTTCACCCCAGCTTCCCTTCTTCAGGCTCCCTTGCATTCCTCTCTCCCCCACTCCCACCACGACCGAACGGGACTTTGTAAAGAAATGTTATTACTGCTGGGGCCCTGCTCTCTTGGTTTTAGCGGTGGGGTCGGGGGCCTGGAAAAACCTGCATCTGCATGTTGGGAGAACAGGAGCAAGTGGGTCATGGGAGTCCCGGCTGCGACTGGGGGATCCCCCTCCCCAGACCCTGCCCTGGAAGGGATCAGAGCTAGTGTCTCAGAGCTGACCGTGACTTCTCATTTTTAGAAGAGGGCCCCGCCTTCTGACAACCGGGCACAGGTGATGGGCATGGATAATTGTTTTACGTTATTACTTTTTGAGATCTCCTCCAGGCCGGAGAATATTATGAGTCCCTGAACTAAAGCAACATTGGCAAGTGCAGGAGTCATAGGCACCAATTATCTAAATAATGCAAACCAGACTAACGCTATGCAGGCGTAGAACAGGTTCAAATTGGGTTAAAGGTGAGAGGGAGGAGATAGAGGACAGGTGCATGTAGAAAAGGGATTCCAGCGTGTTTGAAAATAACTGAAATATTTTCCCCACACATTAAAGAAAGCCCTGATGGTGTCCCTCCTCCATCTCACTGGGCATAGGGCATGTTTCTGCATGTGGCAGCTCCTGCACACGTCACGCGCTTTCCTGGGCCTGCCTTTGTCTTCTCTAACACGCTGTTCTTGGAATACGAGACTTAGCCGGGCAAGAGTCCCACCCTAAGACCTGGAAAATACTCATGACAGAGGAAAGAAGACCTTGAGCACTCTGGTGACCTGGGCTCCGTCCTCTTGCCCTCGACAGTGGCCCCACAGACACTTCATACCGAGCCCCCTCCTTGGAGCTAAGTCCTCTCTCCGTTAATCTACCTGGTTGCTCCAGTCCAGAAACCAGAAACTCGGAAATCCTGAGTTCCCGCTTCCCCTTCCCCTTCCCTTCTATTAGGCATATGCAGCGGCCAGGCCAGAGTGCCTGACCTCATCTCCCCTGCACCTGCCACCCTGGCTCCCCGTGGGGTGTCTGTAATGGGTCCCCTGGGAACCCTGGCCGTCCCCCTGGTGTCCCTGGGTCCTGTCTGACGTGACACACTGTGCAGCATCTGGTGCTGTCAAAGGGGCAAGTGACATGTGCTGGTAGGCAGGGCCACTAGCCTGTGAGGACGCTGTTCAGGTGAGTGCTCAGGTGTGATAACCCACCTCAAAGCTGGGGGTTTGGAACAACTGTGTGAGTAAGGTCATGGGTGACTTGGGTCAATAGGGCCGCCGTAGGGCTGACGGATGTCTGCCCAGGGCAGCCGGCGGTGGAAGGTGAGTGCTGCCCTGATCGTGCCCTAGGCCCACCTGCCATCGGCCTCATGCACAGCTGCTGCTGGGCCCCTGGGTGGCGCTGCCGGCACGGCCTTGAGTGGGGGCCTGGGACCAGGCCTTCACCCAGTGCGGCAGCTGGTAGCTGACCTCTGACCTGCGGCCCAGGGCTCTGAGTGCAGGCACCTGGGGGGCAAGGCCGCGGGGAGCTGACCTCTGGCCCGCTGCCCAGGGCCCTGAGCGTAGGCACCCGAGGGGCAAGGCCACGGGGAGCTGACCTCTGACCTGTTGTCCAGGGCCCTGAGCGCAGGCACCTGAGGGGCAAGGCCGCGGAGAGCTGACCTCTGACCCGCTGCCCAGGTCCCCAAGTGCAGGCACCCGGGGAGCAAGGCCACAGGGAGCTGACCTCTGACCCGCGGCCCAGGGCCCTGAGCGCAGGCACCCGAGGGGCAAGACCGCGGAGAGCTGACCTCTGACCCGCTGCCCAGGACCCTGAGTGCAGGCACCCGGGGAGCAAGGCCACAGGGAGCTGACCTCTGACCCGCTGCCCAGGACCCTGAGTGCAGGCACCCGGGGAGCAAGGCCACAGGGAGCTGACCTCTGACCTGGCTGCCCAGGGCCCCAAGTGCAGGCACCCGAGGGGCAAGGCCGCGGGGAGCTGACCTCTGACCCGCTGCCCAGGGCCCTGAGCGCAGGCACCCGAGGGGCAAGGCCTGGCCGCGGCCGTCTGAGAAGTCTCCCCGCCCCGCCCGCCGGCTCTCGGGGCCACACGCGCAGCGGCCAGGCCCGCAGGAGGGGACGTGGCCCCCGCGCGAAGAGAGGATCATCAAGGAGTCTGGAGTAGGCGTGCAACTGCCGCAGGGCGAACATGGCCGAGGGGAGCCGCGCCGGAAGACGTGGCCTTCCTTCCGCCCTTCAGAGGACTCGTCCTCACACGCATCCCCGGGGGGTGGCCGCGTGTCTCGGCGCGACCCACCCGAAGCAGGGGCCCAGCTGGGACACCCCGGCCTCCCCCTTGCCGCCCTGTAGTGAACCGTCCAGATAAAGCGTCGGCGTTCAAGTCTCTGTGCCCGAGAGACACGGGCTAAGCCGCCCTCCACACCTGTCACCAAATCCGAGCTGCGCTTCTAAAGATTGACTGATTCATGAGAGAGACAGAGGAGGCAGAGACCCAGAGACCCAGGCAGAGGGAGAAGCAGGCTCCCTGCGGGGAGCCCCATATGGGACTCGACCCCGGGACCCCAGGGTCACACCCTGAGCTGAAGGCGGCGCTAACCCGCTGAGCCACCCTCGTGCCTCTGATCTGTGCTTTCAAATATCTTTCCTGTCCACTCACTTTTCTCCCCCCACACTGACATTCCCTTGGGTCAAGTGCCATCTTCTCTCGTGTAGACCGCCATATACCTTCCTAACAGGCCCTCGATGTCTACACTAGTGGTTCTCTCCCATCCGTCCGCACTGAAGTCGGAACGATCTTTCTGAAACAAGTCTCGTTGCAAAATCTGCCCGCTTCCTTTTTTTAAAAAAATATTTATTTATTTATTTTATGATAGACATAGAGAGAGAGAGGCAGAGACACAGGCAGAGGGAGAAGCAGGCTCCATGCAGGGAGCCCGACGCGGGACCCGATCCCAGGACTCCAGGATCGCGCCCTGGGCCAATGGCAGGCACTAAACCGCTGAGCCACCCAGGGATCCCCAATCTGCCCGCTTCCAACGCTTTAGTGGCTCCACATCCTCATTACGCAGCAGGGCTTCCAGCCTCAGCACCGTTGACATTTTGAGTGGGATCGTTCTTTGCTGTGGGGGCCTGTCCTGTGCAACGTCAGATGTTCAATAGCATCCCGACCTCTATGTGCTCGTTACCAGTAACACCGCACTCTCCAGGTGTAATGAGTAAAAATGCCTTCAGACGTTGTCGGATGTCCCCAGGGTTGGGAGGTGGTGGGGTGCAAAATCATTTAAGTTGAGAGCCTCTGGTCTAAAATAAGCATCCTTGGGACACCTGAGTGGCTCAGTGGTTGAGGGTCTGCCTCTAGCTCAGGTCATGACCCGGGGGTCCTAGGATCGAGTCCCATATGGGGATCCCTGCAGGGAGCCTGCTCCTCCCTCTGCCTGTGTCTCTGCCTCTCTCTCTGTGCCTCTCAGGAACAAATAAATAAAATCTTAAAATAAATAAATAAATAAAATCTTTTAATAAAATAAAAATAAATAAAATAAAATAAAATAAAATAAAATAAAATAAGCATACTTAAGGTGGCCGTGTGTGGGCTGGCCCTACCTTCTCCTAGGTCTCCATGCAACGGCCACCCTGCACTTCTAGGATTCTTAGCCATGGGGAGGCCTTGTCCTCTTCAGGCCTTTTTGCTGCTGTTCCTCCGCCTGGGACATACCCTTTGCTCCTATCTCTCCGCCCCCAAACACACACCTGCACATAGTCACCCAGCTGACATTTTATTATCAGTTCTCAGCTAACACGTCACTTGCTGATGGCTCTTCTGGGCCCCCGGGCTAGGTTACGCCCCAACTGGCATCTGGGACTTCTCGTAGTTCTCATCACAATTAATTAGCTTTGCGAAGCCTTGTTAATACTTGTCCTCACTCCTTTGTCAACTCCACGAGAGCAGGGCTGCCGTTCCCCTTGCTTAGCACAGAGCTTGGCAGGTGAGAGGTGCTTGGTGCATTTGATATTGAATGAATGAATGAATGAATGAATGGAGAGTGAATACTACTTACATGCATTCTTGGGACTATCTTCAGATTCCTTCCTTGCTTTAGATTTTTCTCTGCCCCTCCAGAGCCGGGCCCTCGCTCCGGGTGTGGCTGAAGGCTCCATCCTCTGACGTTTTACCAAATTAAACTGTCTCCCTGGTCCTGAGAATCTCTCCAGAGTCTGCACAGCGTTCTGACCCGCTCCCCTGCAGCGGGTTTCTGCAAGCATTACGTTGGGCTCCCGAATCGTTCCGAACTGCTCTGGAGGCCACAGGTGCATTGAAGGATCAAGTCAAGGTCCCAGATGTTGTATTTGATTCTTTGGATCTCCCCCAACCCCTCTGGGTGTGGTCGCATCCACCAAAGGGGACTTCATTCGTCTTTTCTCACCTGTCACCCCTGACTACCGACCTCGGATGGTTTCCCAACAGGGATGCCAAGTGTCAAGTGTCCTGTGCTGGGTCCTAAGTCTTTGGGGGCACAAACCGTGTTCAGATCATATTCGTTTTTTTTTTAATTTTTATTTATTTATGATAGTCACACACACACACACACACACACACAGAGAGAGAGAGAGAGAGAGAGAGAGGCAGAGACACAGGCAGAGGGAGAAGCAGGCTCCATGCACAGGGAGCCCGACGTGGGACTCGATCCCGGGTCTCCAGGATCTCGCCCTGGGCCGAAGGCAGGCGCCAAACCGCTGCGCCACCCAGGGATCCCTCGTGTTCGGTTTTGAATGGGTCAGGGCTAAGTCCTGGTATTTTTTACATGTAAGCGCTTGTGGGTTTTGTGCCCCGTGTGAGGCTCCAGGGCGCTGGAGCATTCTTGCTGGAAATGGTCAATACGTCGATGTCTGAAAACCTGCAAAACGTTTTTTAGGGCATTGTCTAGAAATGACTTTGGCAAACAGTTTTTGTTAACTGACTTTTCTGGTCTGCAGATGCGCATTCTTGGGACACTCCCCCCCGCCCCCCCCCCCCCCGCCCCCCCCCGCCCCGGCCTGGAAAGCTGGAGGAGGAAGGAACTGCACCCCAGAGCCTACCTGGTCCCCAAGCTCCAGCTTCCTCCAAAGGTGCGGAATCCTGGGATTTACTCCCCCTCGTGGTTTGACTAAATACAGCTTCTCTGGATGAAAAAGGACCACGTTTAAGCCACAGCTCCTCGCAGCTCTGGACGTGCAGCTGTTCAGAAGCTTCCAGTTGCAAATTAAGCTTCCAGTTGCAAATTAGGGGTGAACCGAGATGATGAGTACATGCGTCCTTTGAGAAGAGAATGGGAAGTGGGCTCCTGGTGGGGGGCGGTCAGGGGGGAGCGTGGAAGGGCAGGCCGTGTTGTCTGGAATTTGGTCCTGGATAGGTTTGCCTGGGACCTGCCAGAGACCCACGTTCTGAGGATGTTTTGCTGACAACGCCCCAGAAACAAAGGCGAGAGCCAAACACAATCCAAGGGAAAGCAGGAGGGATAGACACAAAGAAAGAAAAGAAAGAAAAAAAGGAAACCAGGCAACCGACCTTTGAAATTCTTTATCCTCTTTCTACGAAGCAGAAGAAAACAGGAGCAGGCCTTCAAGCGTTAGGGTGTTGCCCCAGGCTTTCCTGCGTGGGGCTGGTAGACTGGTCTGTTGTTTTTATTTTTTATTTTTTTATTTTTAATTTATTTTTTTATTTTTTTTATTTATTTATGATAGTCACACAGAGAGAGAGAGAGAGAGGCAGAGACATAGGCAGAAGGAGAAGCAGGCTCCATGCACCGGGAGCCCGACGTGGGATTCGATCCCGGGTCTCCAGGATCGCGCCCTGGGCCAAAGGCAGGCGCCAAACTGCTGCGCCACCCAGGGATCCCTGTTGTTGTTTTTAAAGATTTTATTTTTTATTTGTGAGACACAGAGAGACAGGCGGAGACACAGGCAGAGGGAGAAGCAGGCTTCCTGCGGGGAGTGGATGTGGGACTGGATCCCGGGACCCCAGGGTCATGCCCTGAGCCGAAGGGAGACCCTCAACCACTGAGCCACCCGGGCGTCCCAGTTATTGAGTTGTAAGAATTATTCTTGTATTCTAAATAGAAGGCCTTTACCAGATATATAATTTTCACAACTTTTTCCTTATTCTAGGGTTGTCTTTTCAGTTTCTTTTTTTAAAAATAGTTTTACTGTTTTATTTTTTTTAAAGATTTTATTCATTTATTCATGAAAGTCACAGAGAGAGAGGCGGAGACACAGGCAGAGGGAGAAGCAGGCTCCCTGCGGGGAGTGCATGCGGGACTCGATCCTGGGACCACAGGGTCACGCCCTGAGCCCAAGGCAGATGCTCCACTGCTGAGCCCCCCGGGTGCCTGCCCTTGGTGATTCCAATGTGAGAACCACTGGTCTAGCTGCACTCCGAAGCCAGTTAGCGGCTAGTGCTGGGAGCCCCAAGGTGCAATTAGCTGAGACACAGGCCGCAGCCAGACTTCTCTCTGCCGGTACCTCAGAGCACCCCTTTGCCCCCAGCTCAGCCTCGATTTCCCTCCTCTGTCTGTCTTCTCCTCCTGCCTCCCTCCAGGCACCCCAGGAATCGCTCCTCTGGAAATCCCTGTCTGGCCCCCAGCATCCCCCCTGGGCTGCCCACCCCCCTGCAAAGCCCTCTGGGTTCCTCCAGCCCCACCCCCTCCTTCCTGCTACCGCAGAAACTTCCATACCCCTTCCTGGGCTCCACTGACGCCCACGTCGGCTTACACCAGCTGGTTTATTCCCCCGACCCCACCCAAGAGGGTGTGTGATCTTTCCTCTTTGGGGAGCAGGGGGGTGGAGCCATTGGGCAAGCCCCCAAAGACTCCTGCATCTGGTTCCTTACCTGTAAAGTGAGAATAATTTGCCACCTCACAGGAGTGATGTCATGTGAGGCCAGGTGTGCCAAGCCACCCGGATCAGGTGCTTCCCAGTGGATCCCAGAGGAAGCCTGGAACTCTACACGTGTCTATCACTTGGGGTGTTAGGTGTCGGTAGCAGGTGGTGAGGACTCCTCTAAGAAACAGTGCCTGCCTGGTGGTTCTCCACTTTGGTCAGACATTGGAGTCACCTGGGGGGACCTTCAAAGTGGTGAGGCGCCTGGGCTGAGCCTGAGACCAGTTAAATCTGTATTGCTGTGAGTGGAGAGAGCAAGCATGAGTATTTTTTTTTTTTTTTTAAGCATAAGTATTTTTAATGGCCACTAGATTCCAGTGCACAGGCAAGGCTGAGAACAAGGCTTTGGGGTCGGTGGGACTGGAGTGTACTGATCTCGAGCAAGTCAGCAAGCTCTGAGTTCGTTTCTCCCATCAGAAAAATGGGAATAAAATATGTACTTTGTCGTTTGATTATGCAGATTCGTCGAGACGGTTCTGCACAGGGCCTGGCCCGGTGCTCAGGTTCTCCCTTCTGTTGGGGGAATTGGGAGCCAGGGGTGGACATCCGAGGCCCGTGGCAGGCCAAGGCCCTCTCAGCAGCCCTGGGCCCATCTGGCATGCCTCGGCCCTCCGGGCTCAGCGCTTATCTGCCTCGTGCTCGTGCTGCTCTGGGTCCAGCAAGTTCATGAATCCAGCTCTCGCACAGCCCACAGGGAGCCTGGCTTCTCCCCACGGGGCAGGGTAGGGGTCATGTCAACGGCTTGATTCCGTTAAAAAAAAGTGAGTAATGATTAAAAGAAAGAGGCAAATGAGTAGTGTCCCTTTTGTCGTTCAATCACCGATACGCAATATGGTCTCTCACTTCGGGGCTAAAGTTTTGTTTAATGTTGGGCAACCTGGAGACGCGGCCAGCGCTTACATCATTGCCATGAGAATATGTGCTCTGAGGTGTAGACATTCCGCTTACAGATCCCCCTTTCAGGACACGAGCGTAGCACACGTGAGCGTGCCCTGGCATGCATGAGCGTGTGGTCGCGTGTTTGGAAGGCGCGCACGGGTGTTTCCAGTGTGTGTGGGTCTATACGAGTGTGGGCGTGCGTACGTGTGTGCGTGTGTGTGGCGGGCTGCGCGTGCTGGGAGTTGTCGGGGATGAGGATTTCTCATTCTCCTCGCCGGTCTCTAGGTTCTGCTTTGCTTTATCCCCTCCTAAGCCTTACGTAAACTTAGGACAACTTGGGCTGAGACCTTCTATTACTGTCAAAAGCATTTTGAAGTGATCCAAGCACTCCGCTTCCATTCTTCTGGGAAACCCTCGCAGGCTTGGCCACCCCTGCAGCCTTCTGCGATCATCCGTTGCTTTGTAAAGTGGCTTCTCGACAAATAGATGGTGTCTCTTCTGCGGCCACCCGGGGCGGGAGGGCGTGGGGGCTGTGGCGGAGAGGGCTGTGGGCGGCCTGCCACGTGCCAGGTTCTGGGCTGTTGCACTCTTTTCGCTGTACTACACCGGGAACTGATCTTTATTTTCCTTTCTTTTCCACTCTTCTTTGTTGCAATTTTTAATTTTTAATTTTTTAAAGATTCCATTTATTCATGAGAGACACAGGGAGAGATCCAGAGACACAGGCAGAGGGAGAAGCAGGCTCCCTGCGGGGAACCCAATATGGGACTCAGTCCCGGGACCCCTGGATCACGACTGGAGCCCAAGGCAGATGCTCAACCATTGAGCCATCCAGGCGTCCCTCCACTCTTCTTTTGTCCGCGTCTTTGAGCCCGGAGGGGGCATCCCTGGCACTGGGTGACAGGCAGCTTGTGTCTGAAGTTTGGTGTAACCCGACCGTAACCCTCCCTGTACCCGGTTGATCCCAGGACAAAGGTCTCCTCGATGGGAAACATGCCTTGGCCTCCTGAAGCTCCTTTGTCTACACCCAGGACGGCCCAGCAGAGCGCTCTAGTTCCTAAAAGGGGAGGACGGATCCTGAAGGGTCGCTGCCCTTCTCACTTGTCACGCCACGTAGGTTGGGGCAGGACTTCTGATTTGGTGTATCTGAGTTTGGTTTAAACGCTCGCTGTGTCGTCACAGCAGCCTTCAACTGGTCGGGACTTCCAGTAAGCTAATGCCATCAACCCTGGGCGCGTGGAGAAACTTCCATGGTCTCTTTTTCAGTTGAGAGTATCGTGGCTGTTGGTATTTTAATCGTCCTGATTATTTCTGGCCGCCCTGGGGGAGGGCGAGCGCTTTCTGCGTGTCCTTCGGTCAATTAATGAGGGCTGGGGAGAGGACGGGGCGGCAAGGCCAGGGAGTGATTGGGGGGATGCGACTGGTCCGAGAGAGGGAACATGTCTATAGTTAAATATATCATTTCTTCCCATCTATTACCAAAATTACATGGAAATCGTTAGAGTTAGCATTTCATGAAAACGGCTCTTCCACATGGCTCAGGGTGGCTTTTATGTTGCCAAACTCTGGTCTCCCTGTTTTGCCTTACCCAGAGTGTCTTTTTTTTTTTTTTTAATGATTTTTATTTATTTATCCATGAGAGACACACAGAGAGAGGCAGAGACACAGGCAGAGGGAGAAGCAGGGTCCATGCAGGGAGCCCAATGCGGGACTCGATCCCAGGACCCCCGGGGTCACACCCTGGGCCCAAGGCAGACGCTCAACCACTGAGCCCCCAGGTGTCCCCCAGAGTGTCATTTTAGTAACAAACACTGATTAACAAGGTAAATTTGCAGAAATCCTTATAGATTCTTTTGAGTTTGTATAGGTAGTGTATATTATATAAATATTCTCAAAACCACTTTATTATAGTTACCAATATGCTGTTTCTCCTGCCCCGACCCCTTTCCTTATAAAAGCGTAAGCAATGGGATGTGTACCAGAAGGATCTATGTGTACTGCACACAGGGACAATGTTTCTCATCTTCAGTCCATCCAGGTAAAATGTACAGAGAAACTCAAATTTTTGCTAGGTTCTGTTATTGCTGTGGCAATATTTCAACCACAGGATCATCTGGGAGTTTTATCCCCACAGGAGGTGATGAGCAGTTCATGATTCAAAGCTCCATTGTCCTGTGCCTTCCTAGAGGCAGAAGCTATACCAACTTTCGAGATCGATCGAAGCAGCTTACCCACGAATGCACGAGGTTTCAAAGCACTTGGGCACTTTGTTTTTTTTTCATCACATCAGCATCTTTTAGGATCTGGGTTTGGAGACTGGGTACGACTGGGCTTGGAAAAGTGAGTAGGGATTGTCAAGATTTGTCTGGGAAGTGGGAAGAAGGCAAACCAGTGGGAGCCAAAGAAGGTCATTCTGGAATTGTTGGGGTTTCCTTCCAAACTAGTTCCCTAGTGCAGATGGCCTGGCCCCGAGTTTCCCAAAACAGGAGCTATGAACACTTAAGACTTGCGGCCATCGCCTGGGGGCCCCATTCCCTGCTCCCCTCTTCCTTCTGCTGTTTCTCTTTCTTGAAGCAATTCTCTTGCTTTGTTTGAGAGCCCCTGCTTGCCCACAGGCCCAGCCCAGACCTCTCCTTCCAGGCCTGTCATTTGAGGAGGTTATTTTAGGACACAGCCAAGAGGAGTTCAGGGCCCATGGCTTGCCGGTTAGAGTCCCTGCCAGGGACTGCAGGGGAAAGTTTGGTGCGTCCTGAACTTCTAGGATCTGCCTTCTTACATAATCGTCCTCTTCAGTGATTTCCAAACAAACAAAGGCAGAGGGAAGCTAAAGAGGCCGACAGGGCGTCATGAGCAGACCTGGTTTGCAACTGTTTGTAAATTAATTTCCCCATTCCTTATTCCCGACTGCTAATGACAGGCCTGCCGGCCCCAAATAGTCACTTAGGCTAAGTCCCGCGTCAACGCAGCGAGACTTGACTTAATCACTGTTTCGTTAACAAAAAAAAATAATAAAATAAAATAAAATAAAATAAAATAAAATAAAATAAAATCACTGTTTCAGCTCTCTGAGAAATGGGATCTTAAACCAGTCCATGAGGAATCACCGGATCAGCGGTGGTGTGGCAACCTACCTGGTGAGACCCCTGCCGTGCCCTGGAGGCAGGTCACCTTGCAGTCACCAATTTACCTTTGCACTCATGTGGCTTCCTTGTTCCATTGCCTTCTGCCTGTAATAGTCTTTCATTTGGTGCAGCCTCTGGGAGCCCCTTGCTGTCTGCGGGGTGGGATGCGGCCTGATGCAGGAGGGGCTGAATAAGGTAAATGAAGTCTTTCAAATGCACTCCGCTGAGTTTTGGTTTTAACAGTTCCCTGTGTGTATGGGCTATTTTTTATTTTATTTTATTATTTTATTTTATTTTATTTTAGTTCAATTTGCCAACATATAGCATAACACCCAGTGCTCATACCATCAAGTGCCCCCCTCAGTGCCCGTCACCCTGTATGGGCTTTAAAAA
Organism: Canis lupus dingo; assembly: GCF_003254725.2. Taxonomy (NCBI): domain Eukaryota; kingdom Metazoa; phylum Chordata; class Mammalia; order Carnivora; family Canidae; genus Canis; species Canis lupus. The sequence continues at coordinate 3,357,797 of NC_064261.1, read as the reverse complement.
TTTTTTTATTTTTTTAAATTTTCCTTCCAACTGGTTAAAAGGTCATCCCGGTTACCCTCATCAATGAATTCGATAAAACCTTTGATATGTTTTCATTTTCTATGTGTCTGAGAGGCATGATTTTTACCTTTAAAATAAATCTTTTAACACTAGGTACCTTGTATTCCAAGTACTTTTCCAGATGCTGATGGGGAGCAAGAGTTTTCTGTCCCCTCAAGGGTCTTCCCCGCCGGACTAAGAATCAAACTGACACACTAGGTAGGTTAACAGGAGAAGATCAGATTTTGGGGTGCGCCTAAGGGACATCCACATAGAAGTGGAAATTCCAAAGACAGGCAAAATAACATAGACATGTCATTCTGAACTAAGGAGAAGAGGGGGGAGAGGTGTGGGACTTGACAGGGAGGGAATGGGCATGGGGGAAGATGAGAAAGTGTAAATGTTTGGTAAACAAATGTTTGCTGGGCCCTAGGGGGCTCTGACCACACAGCACCGTACCTGGGTCACAGCACACTGTCGTTCTCTACACCTGGAGCAGCTTCTCCATCTGAATTAGCTGTAGGGGGTTGGTAAGGAGCTTTTCCTGAAATCTGCTGGATTTGATGGCTTTTTGATTCCAAATGATCTTCTCACCAGAGTGGCTCATCTGGGGGGTGGCCTGGCCCTGGCCTGTTGCATAAAGCCCCTTTGTGTGTTGATTCAACAAGCACAGAACACCTTTTTGGATGCTATGCGCGCTGTTTGACGTGCCTGAGACATGTTAACTGACTCCGCAGACCAGACCCTGGAGCACTCAGGTGTCCCTTCAGCCCTTATTAGCGGCTTATCCACCGGGAGGCTCAGAATCCTGGTCAGGGTTGTGGCATCACCAAGGGCCAGGGGAGGGTGTCCAGGTGCAGACCTGGGTGAGGCTGAAGCCCACAGGCCTTCTCCTGGCCCTGGGGCTCTCTCTCTAAGCCTCCTCTGGTGGGGGAGGGAGGTGCGGCATGGGCAACTGGCAAGCCCGGTGGGGGCTGAGCTGTCCTTGTCCTCTGTGGGTGCCCCTGGATGGCGCGTGCAGAGGACCGAGCTGGGGCTCCCGGGGCCGAGCGGCTGTCCCAGGCCCCAGGCCCTGTCCGGGCCATACCAGAAGCTCTCGTTGGTGACCACCAGTCCATGATGCTCTGGCTGCAAATTACATAAAGCCTTTAACTGTGGTGGAGCTGAGCACTCAAACATTTTGAGTGGTGATTTTTAGTTTTGTTTTGAAAACAATAAACAGAGATGAACCTGAAAAAAAAAAAAAGCGGGGCGGGGGGTGTGTGATGGGGAAAGAGCCCCAGGTTGTTCTGCAGGAAGCTGCAGCTTTAAGGAGCAGAAGGGTCATGTTGACAGAGGGCAGGGGCTGTGATAAACGGGTTCCATAGAGGAGCCCCCAGCCACGGAGGGACCCGCACCCTACCCGGTGGCGTGGGGCATTCCTCTGACCGCCCGATGACTGTTGTGCTGTGTTTCCTATAAACATCAACTTAAAATATTGCTCTTTGGGGACCTGGGGTGGCTCAGTGGTTGAGCGTTTGCCTTCGGCTCAGGCCGTGAGCCTGGGGCCCTGGGATCGAGTCCCGCATCGGGTTCCTGTAGGGAGCCTGCTTCTCCCTCTTGCCTAAGTCTTGGCTTCTCCCTCTCTCATGAGTAAATAAAATCCTTAAAAAAAGCATTGCTCCATTTCTTCCCCCAAGGGCCCTCTTCCTTCTCAAAACATAGGTTTCGGTTTATTTATTATTATTTTTTAATTTATGGTCACGCCTATGGGAGAGTCAAGGTGACAGTGAGACGGCATGATTCGCCGGTAGAGCACAATGGGAATCTGCTGGGCCCGGGTTCAAATCCCCCTGCTCCTGGAGAATGAGGTTAGAACCCAGCTAACCCAGCATTAAGCCTCTGGGGATTAAGTAAACGCTCCCAACTCTTTTCCCACGAGAAATGGCCACAGGATCCGCGAGGCCCCGCAGTCGGGCGAGAGGCTCGAGGGCCCAGAGGGGGGACGGGCGGGATGGAGGTGAGGCGGCTGGAGGAGGCGGCCTGCGAGCGCTGCTGCTCCGCGGTAACCTGCCCGCGCCCCACGGGGGCTTCCAGCAGGCTCGGGGCCTCGGGGCAAGGGGGGGCTCGGGGGGCTCGGGGCGCGGGGGAACCCGGGGCTCGGGGGCTCAGGGCGTGGGGGCGCTCGGGGCGCGGGGGGCTCGGGGGGGGGGCTCGGGAGGGGGGTCTCGGGGGAGCTCGGAAGGGGGGGCTCGGGGTTCGGAGGGACTCGGGGTTTGGGGGGGCTCGGGGCTCAGGGGGACTCAGGGTTTGGGGGGCTCAGGGGGGCTCGGGGCGCGGGGGCCTCGGGGTTTGGGGGTCTCGGGGGGTCTCGGGGCACGGGGGGACTCGGGGTTTGGGGAGGCCCAGGGCTTGGGGGCTCGGGGGGCTCAGGGCTCACGGGGACTCGGGGTTTGGGGGGGTGGGGGCTCGGGGGAGCTCGGGGCGCGGGGGCCTCGGGTTGGGGGGGCTCGGGGCACGGGGGTACTCGGGGTTTGGGAGGCCCGGGGCTTGGGGGGCTCGGGGGGGCTCGGGGTTTGTGGGGACTCGGGGCTCGGGGCGCGGGGCTCGGCCAGATGCGGATCCGGACGGGCAGCCCCGGGGCCACCCGCCCCGGGACTCCCGCTCCAGAGCAAAGGTCGCGGCGGACGCCGGCTGCTCGGGGCTCCCCGGGGCCCTGGGCCCGCCCCGCCCGCCTGGGGCTGCGGCTGAGGAGGAAGGCCGCCCGCCGGGGGAGCGCCCGCGGCCCGCCCTCCCTCCCGGAGCCAGGACGTCGGTGCAGGATGCCGGCGCGCTCGGTCCTGCTGGCTGCCGCCTCGGTCCTGTCCGCCTGCCAACAAAGTAGGGGCCGGTGCGCGCGCGCGTGTGTGTGTCCGCGTGTGCCCGCGTGTGTGTCCGCGTGTGCCCGCGCGTGCGGGGGGGGGGTCTGGCCTGTGAGTTCCCCCGCCTGGAGCCCGGCTCCGCGGCGCCTCCCGCTCTGGGGACTCGGCTCTGGTACATTCCAGGGAGCGCTTCCCTCAGAGGGGAGGCCGGAGGCCCCCAGGGCGCAGGGACGCTGCCCTGTCTGTGGCACAACCCAGGCCCCCAGTGCAAACCAGCCTTACAAATGCACTAGCCCGGGCGGGGGGGCGGGGGGGACTCAGGGGCTGCCTCGGGCCCAGGGCGTGACCCCGAGGTCCCGGATCCAGTCCTGCCCGGGCTCCCTGCATCGGGCCTGCTTCTCGCTCTGCCTGGGTCTCTGCCCCTCTCTGTGTCTCTCTTGCATAAATAAATAAAATCTTAAAAAAAAAAAAAGGTTAAAAATACCACTACCGGTGGCCCGGGTGGCTCAGCGGTTTAGCACCTGCCTTCGGCCCAGGGCCTGATCCTGGAGTCCCCGGATCGAGTCTCACATCCGGCTCCCTGCAGGGAGCCTGCCTCTCCCTCTGCGTGTGTCTCTGCCTCTCTCTGTCTGTGTCTCTCGTGAATAAATTAGTAAAATCTTGTTTTTTTTAAAAGAAAGAAATGCACTGGCTAAGCTGAGGGGAGCGGGCTGGAAGTACGAAGTGGGAGTGTTCCAAGGGACCTTGCACCTGCCTGGACGGTGCTTGTGATTCCGTGAACCCTGATCTTTCAGTGAATGCTTCTTAAGGAAACCGGCTCGGGCAGGCACGATCAGCAGGTTTAAAAACGTCTGCGGAAACTGGAGCTTCAGGTTGGGCGACCAATCCCAAGTTTGAAAGCACCTCCCCCTGGGGGGTTGGCATGTCCGGTGCTGGCTGTGTCAAGGGCGTTGGCTCCACGGGGGCACACTTGCCCAGTGCTCCTCACCTTATCCATGATGTCACCTTAACACGCTAGATGGGGCAAAGGGCCTGGCCACCGGTGAGCAAGCCTCGGAGCCACCCATGCCTGCCTGCGGGGGGTGGGGGAGGCCCAGGCCTGTGCGCACCATCGGTGCCTGGCCTAAGCAGTGCTGTGAATCTACGAGAACACTGTACTGTGCGAAGACACACGTTCAGTGGTTGCACTCCCAGCCTTTTCTAGACTGGAGCAGGGTGTTTGCCGCCCACCAAAGCAGCACTCAGGTCTCCAGCACCCCGATGCTGACCCAGGGTCTCACAGCTGTGGCCCTCCTGTGCCCCAGGGAGCGCAGGAGCAGTTTGCATGCCTCTGCTTGCTGTGGGGGTGCAGGGGACAGTGGGGACTGGCCAGAGGTCAGGTGGGGGTGGGCAGGGGTGGGTGGAGACGAGAGGAGATCCAGCCTGCCCTGCCATGGGTGATTCAACTGAGTCCATTTGATCTTATTATTTTTAAAAGATTTTATTTATTCCTGAGAGAGAGAGAGAGAGAGACAGGCAGAGGGAGAAGCAGGCTCCATGCAGGGGAGCTGATGCGGGGCTTGATCCCAGGACCCCAGGGTCACACCCTGAGCCCAAGGCAGATGCTCCACCGCTGAGCCCCCCCACACCGGGCGTCCCCAGCTGAGCCCATTTTAAAGATCTTCCCAGCTTTGTGCAGCGTCCCATGAAGCGCATAGAAAGGAGCCCCGAGAGCCCAGCGAAATGTAGGACTTGTGCAGTGAGAAGCGGGCAGGGCAGGAAGCTGCCTGGGAAGGCGGCTGCTTGTGCAAAGGCCACCTGCTGGCAGGGGCTGCAGGGGGGTATCGGGGAGGTGGGCTCTCTAGCGCCAAGCAGGTGGATGCAGATTGGTGGCCCTGAGACTCCCCTGGGGGGTGGGGGGGAATGGTAATTAAGTGAGGTATTTAGTTTCGCTTTGGTGACATCGGGCTAGCCCCAATGACTCCGTTTGGGGCCTGTTGTCTCCTTTTTAACAGCGGTAGGCATGGAACATTTACTGATTGGGGTGGGGGGAGGAGACAGAGAGAGAGAGAGAGAGAGAGAGGAGACATAAGTGGCATAACTCGTTGACACTGAGGACCAGAGTCGACTGCTTCGGCAGATGCCTGGGGTCTATGGAGGGGCCACCGCGAACCACGTAGGGGCAGGTCGGGTTGTGACCTGTATCTCGTATCTGTCCAGTTCGGCCACTAAGCAGCCGGGTGGCCCTGGCCTTCGATGTTCCCCTCAGACAGGGTTAGGCAGGACACTGGGTGAGGATGCCCCCCAGGGGCCTGGCCTGGGGTTGGTGCCCTGCATGGTCAGTCCCCACCCTTGGCTGCTCCTGCATGGACAGAAGCTGCCGCCGCCCTGAGCGGTGCCCCCCCCACCCGGTGCAGGAGCTGAGCTGTGGCCGGGGAGGGGGGGGACTTGGGGGCATGGGGGGCGGGGGGCCTTGGGTCACTCGCCCCGGCCCACACATGCCCCTCTGGACAAGTGAAGGAAAGGGGAAAGACAGGCCAAGCAAAAGGCGAATATGGTCAAGTGGTTTCTAGGTGACTGTGAAGGCGGGAAAGGAAACAGAGGCTCTCCGGGGAAGGTAAAGCAGCCCTTGCACCCTCATCACGGGGTCCCAGTGGTGGACACGGTGTGTCTGTGGCCCCTGACCCGGGAGATCCCTCCGGAGGAAATGCATCACGCCCAGTGGGAAACTGGTTCTGAGACATTAGCAAGTAGGAAGCGGATCTGGAGGTACTGGAATAAGGGAGACCAGAATAATGTGGAGACAACTGGTAAGGAACTGAAACGGGAAGAAATCATCCGAAGGGAAATAATAGACCCCAGAGCTAATTATGGGGTAAGAAAAAAAGGGGGGTGATAAGGACAGGAGGTGAGAACACCTGACCGAGGAGGCAAGCGTGGGTCTGAAATGCAATGAGGTTTTCCAGGCCTGGTCATCAGATGTGAGGGACTCCGGCACTGGGCTCGGGAGGTCTGTGCAACAGACCAATGACGGAGAACAAAGTCATAGTCGTTTTAGAGTAGGGAAACTGAGTCCGACGGGGAGACATCATCCCCTAAAGTTTTCTTGTGACCGTCCCTCCTTGCTCTTGTCATCTCTAGGGAGCCGCGGGTCCGCTTTATGTCGCTGTGGATTCATTTTTGAGACGTTTGTATAAGTGAAACTACCCAGCACTAGTCTCTCCTGATCTTGCTGCTTTTGCTCGATGTAATAGGCTTGAGGGTCACGCAGGTTGTTTCCTGCGTCAACAGTTCATTCCTTTATATGCTCTAATAGTATTCTATTGGATGGATATGTTGCAATACTATGATATGTTTATCCATTAACTGGTTGATCCACCCTAACCCATTGGTGTTAGGGTTCTCCAGAGAAGCAGAACCAATACGATAGACACACACTCACACACACACACACACACACACACACACACACACACACACAGGCATTTGTCTAAAAAATTGGTTCATGTCGTTGTGGGGGCTAGCAACTCTGAAAATTTACAGGCTGGGCTGGAAGGCTGGCCAGTCTAGCAAGAGCCGGTGTTGCAGCATTGAGCCTGAAGGCAGGGTGGAGGCCGACTTCCATTCTCTTTGGGGGAACCGCAGTCTTTTCTCTTCAGGCCTTCAACTGATTGGATGAGGCCCACCCACACCAGGGAGGGTAATCTGCTTTTTACTCAGAGTCTGCTGATATAAATGTTAATCACATCCAAAAAATATTTTCACAGAAACATCTAGACTGGTGTTTGACCAGACAGTTGGGTGCCGTGGCCTAGCTTAGTTGACACAATAAAATTAACCATTGCAGAGGCGTTCCTGATTTTTGGTTGTTATGAATAAAGCTGCTGTGTATGTTTGTGCACACATTTTTGTGTGGACACATGATTTAATTTCTCTTGGAGAGATAACTAGGATTGGAGTGACCGGCTATATGGTCTACGTATATCTAACTAAAAAATCCTTTCTAGGTGGTTTCCTAAAGTGATTGTACCATCTTACATTCCACCAGAGTGCATGAGAATTCTGGCTGCCATTATAGCCTTATTTCTCTTTTTTAGTTGATATGATTCGTCTTTTTTTTTAATTTTTTTTAATTTTTTATTTATTTATGATAGTCACAGAGAGAGAGAGAGAGAGAGAGAGAGGCAGAGACACAGGCAGAGGGAGAAGCAGGCTCCATGCACCGGGAGCCCAATGTGGGATTCGATCCTGGGTCTCCAGGATCGCGCCCTGGGCCAAAGGCAGGCGCCAAACCGCTGAGCCACCCAGGGATCCCTGTCTTTTTAATCTTAAACGTTTTACTAGGTATGTAATGGTATCTAATTGTGGTTTAAATTTGTGTTTTCCTGGGCAACTGGTGGCACAGCAGTTTGGCTGCAGTTTGATCCTGGAGACCCGAGATTGAGTCCCATGTCAGGCTCCCTGTGTGGAGCCTGCTTCTCCCTCTGCCTCTCTCTCTCTGTCTATGAATAAATGAATAAAATCTTAAAAAAAATAAATTTGTGTTTTCCTAATGAATAGTGATGTGCCACATTCTAATGCCACATTCTAATTGTTAATCCCTCTATACTTGCAGGTTATTTTGCTTTACATGTAGGAAAGGCAAGATTAAAATACAAAGTAACGCCCCCGGCCGTTTCTGGGTCACCAGAGTTTGAGAGGATGTTCCGTGCACAGTAAGTAATGCTTCCCCCACCCTTGAGGGATCCAGGCCTCCCACGTATAGAGAACTCTGATCGGGAAAGACGCGCAGAGAATGTATCCCATTATAACAAACCACCCTTCACAGCCAAGCCCCTCGTCATGATGCTTGAAGCTTGAAGTAGCTAGCACATGGAGTCTCTACCAACCTATATTTTGAATTTAGAGGGTACGTTTACAGAAAAGGCTGGGATCTTAAGAAAGACTGCTATCCACGTCTAAGCATGGCAGTTTGGTTAACTGTACGCTGAGAGTTCAATAGCCTCCAGCCGGATTAGCTATGACATCAATTTTCCATCTTTATTTTTCCTTTCCACTTGAAACAGAGATGGGTTAGTGTTATCCTCTGTCCATGAACCATTTCCTAAAATCTCCAACCTGTAAGAATGAGAAAGTTTTCCATTTCACACATATGTATAGTGATTTTGATCATCTTGTCTTTTCAGATCCACACAGAATGTTCCACCATAAACACCATGAATTTGGCTGCTGCAGATGCTAGGGCTCCCTTTGTATTTCATCCCCCAAATAAGTGCTTTTAGAAACATTACATGTGTCACCATTTATGTGTCACTCAGTTCTTTTGTTAATACTTTGGGATTTTTCATCTATGAGTGACGTGGGCCTATAATTTTCCTTTCTTATATGATTTTTGTCTCACTCTGATATCAAGATTTTACTAGTCTCATTGAATGAGTTAGAGAATTATTTTCTGAGAGAATTTTAATAAGATTGGGAGAGTGTGTTCCTTTAAAATTGTTAGAATTTGTCTGTAAAATGATCTGTACTGATGTTTTCTTTGTGGAAAAAATTTTAAACTGTGGATTTTGATTTCTTTCATGATAATTAGATTCTTCAGCTTTTTATTACATCTTGAGTCGTTTGGGGCAAGTCATGATCCTTGAGCTGCAGCGTTGTCCTCTTGTCCATCTCTCTGCTTCCACAAGAATCACATAGACTATTCTGTAGGCTTGAAAGTGTGGGATGAATACACTGGTATAGAAGGGAGAATTTTAAGAGGTGCATAAAGATGATTTTTGCAACAAAATTTTATTGAGGTAAGAACATGTAATAGAAGATATACCCTCTTAAAAAATTGAAATGTATAAAACATTATTGTTTGTAGAGGTCGTGTTGTACAGCACATCTCCAGAGCTTGATCTCTTACTTGATTGAAACTTTATGCCCAGGATATGATTATCAGTAACATCGGACGATGTGGTGAGAAACTCATTTCCACTTTAATTGTCTTTGAATCTTTATGATTATGTCGAGTGGAAGGCATTGGTTTGGTGCCAGTATGTTCCACACTCCAGTATTTATTTTTATTAGTGTAACATATGTATATGGTCTGAAAGTAAAGTGAGATTACAAGCTCGAAAGCAACAAATAACTCTCCTTACTGCCAATCCATCTCCAGAGACAATCACTGGCACCCTTCTGACTACTACTTTTGGTATTTACTTCCATGTTTCTAACCATTATGATTTCACTGCTATTTATTAATTCATAAATTTTAGACATTATTGATTAGCTTCCTTTTATGGAATAAAGAATTTGAAGTCTCTGCACTTCCTCTTTTCCTTACCTCCACCTTCCAGTATAGTTACATCACTTTGTTGAGTTAAACCAATAACCAATGCTTATATTATTGTTATTAATTAAGTAATGTTCAAAGCTGAGTCAGATAGTATACTATGATTTCATCTTCCTGTGAATTTTTTGTTTTACCTGGGGTTAATGATTGCCTTTTTGTTTATTTGTTTGCTTAGTTTCATCCTCAAATCTTTAACAGGACTGAAAATCTTCTCTTAATACATTCAAATACATTAATCTAGTAATACCATTGGTTTTTGTCTTGGATAATCTCTGCTTGAATCCTCCATCTTTCTGCTCCAATCTGGAGGATGCTTTTTTTTTTTTTTTTTTAAACATTTTTATTTATTTATGACAGTCACAGAGAGAGAGAGAGGCAGGGACACAGGCAGAGGGAGAAACAGGCTCCATGCACCGAGAGCCCAACGTGGGATTCGATCCCGGGTCTCCAGGACCGCGCCCTGGGCCAAAGGCAGGCGCCAAACAGCTGAGCCACCCAGGGATCCCCTGGAGGATGCTTTTTAAATCTGCTATATGCTGTCATTTTGGGACTTCTCATCATCCTAGAAATTTATTCTTTAATATTTTCCTGATTTGGATTGCCTGTTTTCCTGTATTTCCTATTTCCTATATATTGATTTTTCTCTCATGTTGGTGGAACATACCCTGCAGAAGTTTCCTGAGAGAGGGTAAATAGTTGGTCAATTTTGAGACTTTAAATTTCTATATATGCTTTTATTCTGCCTCACAGCTGATTGTAGGCTTGGTTAGACATGTATTTCTACGTTAAAAATCCTTACCCTCAGATTTTTGGAAATATTCTTTTGTTATTTTCTAGTTTTCATTGATATGGTCATGATGTTCAATGCCATTCTAATTCCTGATTCTTTGGAAACTGTGGAAGCTTTAGGATCTTCCCCTCACCCCAATGTCCAAAGATGGTATGGTGCTGTGCTTGTTTAGAGGCATCTGTCTTCACTATGCTGAACCTTAGATAAGGCTTTTTTATAGCCTGACAACTCATGTCTTTCTGTTCTAGAACTTTTAAAAAATAATCCTTTTCCCTGAATTACCTCTTCTCTGTTTTCTCTGTTCCTTTATTCTTAAAACCTATATTAGTTGTATATTGACCCCCAAATTGGTCATCTAGTTTTCTTTTATCTTTGGTTTTTCATCTTCTTGGACTGTTGTTCTTTCTGGGAAATTTCTTGAACTTCTGTTTACTAATCTTTAAAAAAATTCAGACATCAATTTTAACTTCTAAGAATTAATTTTTATTCTTTGGTTGCTCTTTAGTTATTGCTGCTATCAAATTATTCCTTTTCTGTTTTATGGATGCAGTTTATTCTCTTATATTTGAGGATTTTAATGATAATATATTTTTTGCCTTCTTGTATCATTTCTGTTTTTTCCAAGTTCCTTCTGATTTGTCTGTTTTAGCTTTTGTCTTTCATTTTTATTTATTATTTGCCCATTAAATATTTATTGAGCACCTCTGTATAGCCAGTGCTCTTCCAGCAGTTTGGGATATATCAGTGAAAAATTAGACAAAGATCTTTGCCCTCTTGAAGTTTACCTTATAGAAATATTAGGCATAGAAGATAGAAAGTAAATAGATAACATCCTAAGAAAATACTATATTATGAGAGAGGTGGTAAGTGTTAAGGAATAAAAGAAAAAGGAGAACATTGTAAGGAGCTTTTTGGGGTGGGTTACTGGGGGGTAAGTTGGGGCAGGTTACTATTTAGGGTGGTCAGTGTAGATGCCACTGAGAAGGTGACACTTGAGCAAAGGCTTGAAGCAGGTAGAGTTAGTCATGCAAACATGCAGAGTAAACACTCTTGAGGTGAAAGGAATAATTATTGCAAAGACCCCAAGTGGGAATGTGCCTGGTGGGTTAGCAAAGAGGTCAGCGTGGCTGAAAGGAGCTGACAGGAAGTGGCGGGAGGTAAAGTCAGAAAGGTAATGGATGGGTCACGTAAGGCCTTAAAAGGCTGTTGTAAGGACTTTGGCTTTTCTGTGAGCCAAACAGAAAGGCATTATAAGGTTTTGAGCAGAGGAATACACGATCCTATGTTCTAAAAGGATCATTTGGTCTGCTTTGATGAGAACAGTCTATATGGAGGCATTAGTCGAAGCAGAGAATTCGGGTTAGGAGGCTACCTTGAACCAGGCAGGTGGTGAGAAATGGTCAGATTCTGGATATGTTTGGAGAGTAGAGCCAAGCAAATTTCCTGACACAATAAATATGGAGTGTGAGAAGCATCAAGAACGACCTCAGGGTTTTGGCCCGAGCATCCCAAGAGACAACAGAGAGAGAGGGGGCAACAGGAGAAGCAGTTTGGGGGGGAAGACCAGGAGGTTCCGTGTGACATGTGTCTGAGACATGACTTATGCTACAGCTAAGGAGGGGCTGTAAGCATGGTCGTTCACCAGCTACTCAGATCATTTCCTCTTTCCTTGTAAACTACGCAGTACATTGTTTATGCATCTGAGTGGAGAGACCCAGGCAGGTGGACATATGAATCTGCATTTCAGCAGAGAGATCTAAGCTGGAAACATAAATTCAAGAGTCATTGGCACACGAAGATAATTTAGAACCATGAGAGTGGACAAAATATTAAAAAAAAAAATTTTTTTTAAAGAACTCTTTAAGGGAGTGGGTGTGGGTAAAGGAGAGAAGAGGGGCAAAGACTGAACCAGCCTTAGAAGTCAAGAAGATAAGGGTCCAGCAAAGAGATCTGTGCAAAGGAGATCTTAGAAGCTTTACTCAAATGTCAGGTGGTTCTTGATTGGCTGTCTGTGCAAATTTAATAAAGAGCATCAGCAAATGAATTGGAAGCTCTGTGTGCATGGGTGGGGCTTACTGAGTGGGCAGCTTCCCGAGAGGGTGATTGATCAGCAGCAGCTTTCTTTTGGAGACCCCCAAATGCCAGTATCTGTAGGTTATCTTTCTGGGACCATTTGGTTTCTCTAAGGAAACCCCGTAAGCCCTCTGTGGGGGCAGGCAAGTATGGGGTGAGGGAGGAGGATGGGTGGGTATACTAGGTCTCACTTCTAGAAACCAGACAGTGTGGTGGGTGAGGGAAGGAAGGTTCTTCTACTATACAGTATGTGGGTTAGCTCAGGTTTCAGCACAGAATTTTATCCCTACCCTCCATTGCTCCTGGACTCCCCTGAGATTCTCTGTCTTGGGTTCTCTATTGTCTAGAGAGTGAGTGCTGTCCTTCTTCAGAAATTTGCTGATACCTCTCTTCCCCTGCCATGTCTGCTCCCACTCTCTTTGTTCTTGATGACTTTATATCTACTTTTTCCCCTTTCCTGGCATTTTAGTGAGGCTCCAGGAGGAAGAAGAAATAAACATGGGTTCAATCAGTCACATTTAGCAGGGAGTCCTCGTGATGTGTTCTCAACACCTCTTGAACATCCATTCTCCTGTTTGACAGAGAGAGGGTCTCATGCGCCGAGCCTTCAGCAATCAGCAGCATCTCATGAGAACTTGGCAAATTTTGTTCTCATGGGATTTATACTTATCCTTTATTTAGAAAGCGATATTCTTTTTCTACTCATAAAATTTCATTCTCCCTAATTTAAGTAAAAAATAATATAACTGATTTATAGAAAAATAGTAAGATGCTATATGGAGACTCTAAAATTTTGACACTGATATATTAATGCTGGAAGTCTGGGAGATGCTGTACTATTTATAAAAATCATCACAGGAGGAAATTCCACATCTTCCCACCTTATCTTCCGTCATCTGAGAACTTTCCATTGGGGAGGGTTGGGCTTCCAGCCCATGCAATCCTTGGGCCGCTTCTGGTTTGTTCTTATACTTTCCACAAATTTGATTTCTTTCAAGTTATTGCTGTCTTCCTTCTCCATCTCTTTTTAAAAAAGATTTATTTATTTATTCATTTGAGAGAGATTGAGTACGGGGAGGAGGGGTTGGAGGGGAGGAATAGCAGAGGGAGAAGAGGAGGGAGGGGGAAAGAATCCCAAGCAGACTCCATGCTGAGAGCGGAGACTGTTGTGGGGCTCAATCTCACGATCCTGAGATCAAGACCTGAGCTGAAACCAAGAGTCAGACACTCAACCTTAAATGAGCCACCGAGGTGCCCCTCTCCCTTCTCGTATACAGCTGAACACCGATTTGAAATATTTCTCTTAAGTTGCTGTTTTTAAAAAAAATGTATACAAACCTAATATCCTTGTTAGAAGTGTTTTGTTTGTTGTGTTTGATTAATAATGGTAGAAGAGAGAGGGATAAAAAAATAATGGCCAATAAGCAAGGCAGAGGGAGTGAGGAGTCACAAAACATCTTCCAGGGCACGGTAGTTTAGTAATTGTCCTGGGTTCTCTCTGAAGGGTGAGTGGGGATGGTCCTACTCACTTCCCTGAATTCCTTCTTAGATGTTCCATAGCACTAGCCCAGATCTTTGCCTTGGGCTATACGGTTTAGGTAAATTAGGCCAATTCAGATTGAATTCATTGCTAGTGAAGCTATTTTAACCTTACCAGAGGCAGTTGAGGCAGCATCCCCTGGGATACCCGGGTCATTCCAAAGCCTACTCGGCTATTCTTGTCTTCAAGGGTAGGCTCTGTTGAACTCTGCAAGTCCCTGAGAGGAAATGACTTTTTTTCCTGACTCTCCTAGACCAAAGCATTGAGTCCTTCAGCTTCCCTTGAAGGTCTTATGACCTTGGCTATATCAGAATGCTGTCTTTTCCCTACTCTTTTTTCCCCCCACTGCTTTGCCCTAAGTATGGCCAAGAAGCGTGGTGTTGGGACTGATCCTATCTCTAAGTGGGAACCGACATCTACCAATCACTTCCTAGGTCCCTCTGACCACCACGGAAGTACCTATTTCCTGTCTCAAGCTCACCTCAGGTTGGATATTCATTTGCCAAGCCAAGGTGATTATTATGGCACCCACTTTACCCATGTTACCAGCCCAGGGCCTCTTCCTCATTCAGGTCCTCTTCTCTTCCTATAGGGAGGGCCTGAGAGAGGACTCTCTAGAGTTTTGCAGTCTTTTGCCAGAATACAATTTAAACTTGTGAACAAAGTAGGTGTAGTTTCAACAAGGGCCATTCCTTCATGTTATTGCTAAGCTTAGAAATTTCTATCTAGTCTAATTTGGGTACCTTGATTCCTTTAGATTGAAGGCTTTTATAAATCTAAAAAGTAGATCCAAGTACTACCTTGATCTTGTTGCAATTTAAGTATATTCCCTCTGATTCTGTTCTCACCAGAAGAGAAGAATAGCTGCTAATGACCCCACTCTTTTATACAGTTGGGGACCATTATTAAGTACCTTTCATCTTCTGTATTTTGAGGCTAGGTAGTAATAATTCTTCAGCTCCCCCCCCCCCGCCATTAAAAAATCTTGGTGGTTCTCTTTAGACTAAGATTTTTCATATTATTTCTAAACCTGAAGCCTAGAAATATGTGTAGTGTCCCAACGATGGTTTTGTTAGCGCTGGGTAAGAATGAAGAATTTCCTCTTACTTAGTTCTTTGAGCACCCCTATTTGCTTAATATTGAATTATTCAGTTCCTGTTCCAGAATCAGCCTGTCACAAGTAAGCCCAATCATCATGAATCTGAGTACTCTTGAGAAATAGTACCCTCTTCTTCAGCTTCAATGATAGCTGTATTATTATTATTCTTATTAATTTTTTTTGCTATTTCACTTACTTTTTATAGTCATTTTGAATTCAAATCCTGAAATTTAGAGGTTAAAACTAGTGGCTCTAATGTATGTCTAAAAACTATGGAGAAGGGAAAATTCACAATTCAGGAATTCTGCAACACTGAGCTTATAAGTGATATGGGTCACCTATTTCTGTAGTAAGTACAAATAAGTTAAATAAAATAGAGTGGACATATTCCCATTTTTCTGACAAGTGCACCCATCTTAAAATCAGCTGAAAGCCTAAGATGTACTTACCCACTGAGTTAGAAAGGGCTGGAGGTCCCTGAGGAGAGAGAATGACTCTGAATGATGAGCTCTTCAAACTGTAGCATCCTCCTGCACAAACCATCTGTATCGGTCAGCTCAGCTGCTGTAACAAAACACCACAGACTGAGTGGCTTAAACAACTGACATTTGTTTGCTCATACTTCTGGAGGCTGGAAGATCACGATCTTGATCTGAGATCAAGGTTCTGGCTGCTTGGATTTCTGATGAGGGCTCTCTTCTTTTGGCTTGCAGATGGCCGCCTTCTTGGTACGTCCTCACTTGTCCTTTCCTTGGCGTGTGCACGCCAGGACAGAGAAGGGGGGTGGGCAGGGTGAAGCTGGTGGGTGTCAAAGAACTCTCTGGTGTCTCTTCTTATAGGGACACCAATCCCATTAGATCAGAGTCCCACCCTTCTGACCTCTTTTACTGTAATTGCTTTCTCACTCCACATACAGCCATACTGGAGGTTAGGCCTTCAACTTATGAAAATTTTTAAAAAAAGATTTTTATTTATTTATTCATGAGAGACACCCAGAGAGAGGCAGAGAGAGGGAGAAGCAGGCTCCTCGAGGGGAGCCCGATGTGACCCAATCCTGGGACTCTGGGATCATGCCCTGAGCTGAAGCCAGATGCTCAACCACTGAGCCACTCAGGTGTCCTTCAACATACGAATTTTGAGGGCCACCCACAGTCAGTCATGCCACCACCAAATAGCTCTGTTACACGAGCTGGGCAAGTCTCAGGTGGTGGGGGGCTGAGAAGCGGCAGCAACGTGGATGAGGTGCAAGCCTCCCTCCCTTATCTGCTCATCCCGTTGCTTATCAGCAGCATCCCTGAATTGGGGGTTTGACTCCTGCCCTCCTGACATCACAGGCAACTGCTCTCTGGTGTTCCCACACAAGGGTCACTTGACAAGGAGCAATTTAGATAGTTACAAATCTATATAGAAAGATTAACTTCCACGGCTTTCATCCCCGAGCCTTTTCTGAACATATTAACCTGTTGCTCTGACCCTCAGCCAGTGTAAATAATTGAAAAGACTCTCCAGGGTTAAAAGCCAGCAGACTGAGGCGGGGTCATCTGTTAATAGAGCAAGCTACTCAGGGCGGTGTGCAGCCCCCTGCTTCCCAACGAGCCACCAAGGAGCAAACGAAAACTTGAGAGAGGAAAACCTCCTAAGAAGCCTTTAGCTCACCTTGTCTGTTTTTACTTTTTTATTTTTATTTTTTTGTTTTTATTTTTTAAACATGTTATACCATTCGAAATTCACTCTAGCTAATCGGGTTTTTCCATCTGGTACCTGGTTCAGATTTTTCTCTGAACAGGATTGCTATACACAGTTTCCTGTTGTGTGTTTATTAGAACTCCACCAAAGAGCAGAGTAATTCAGAAGTGTTTGAGGTCAGAGGTGTCCCAAGTGACGTGTGCATGCTGAGGGTGCGCTGAGGAATCTGCTGGGAGGGTGAGGAGATTTTGGAGCTTCTTTTTATATTTGCTCTTAAAATCTCTTCCTTTAATTTCTATTTTGTGTGTGTTTTACGATGTATATGATATTCTCTTCCAGTTTGTATTAGTGGCGCTAATGAATCAACCCCATGTTCCCAGTGGTTTAACACAATGCAAGGTTACACCCTGTTCACACAGGGTCCCTCATGGGTGTTCCTGCTTGAGTGGCCTTCCATGTGGCCATGTAGAGGCCTATGCTCCGTCCATCTAAGGGGTCTGTCCCCATCCATGTCCTCGGAGCTCTCTCCCCTCAACCAATGTATGTGTGGGGTGGGGAGGAGGGACCTTGGCACACCAGCTCCTTAATCATTTGTCTCAGAAGCGACAGGATTTACTTTCTCTTTCCATTGGCAAGAAGTAGCCCCACCCGAATCCTGGGAGGCCGGGAATCTAGTCCCTGGCTGGGCCGCTACCCCACAGCGCCAACTTCACACCATCTTTGTGGTCAGCTAGCCGCTTCGGCTACGCACAATAGGACGTGTGTTGCTGTTGTTGTTGTTTGTTGTTGTTGTTCTTAATGAGGTTATGCAACCATCAGAACTATACACATTTGGAGACTAGTGGTTTAGGAGCTGCTAAATTTGGCTGTCAGGCCAAAACTTGATCCTTTTTTCCAAAATGAGGTGAACTTAGCAGCATAGTTAATGAGGAAGACAGGATCAGTTGGTACTTAGTTCGGGACTGCCCTCACTCCTGCCAGCCCTCGGGCCCGAGGGGGACATTGCCGAGGCCCCACCGCCGGGCTCCCTTGGAACTGGGGATGACCCATGAGACGTTTCAGCAGCTTTAACTACTCCATCTCCGTAGGCTCCTTTAGGTCATCCTTTATGGTGACCGGCTCTTTCCAGTTGGCCCTGGGCTTTCCTGGTCTTAGTACTCAAAGTTCCATGTGCCAGGAAGCCCTCAGCTCCAGGCAGACCAAGACAAGTTATCTGGGACTGTCCTGGTTATAAAACTGAAAGAGTCCCATGTTCTGAAATCCTGCTCAGTCCAGGGTGATTGGTCCCCTGACTGTCTTTCTAGCAGATTCTGTTATTTGCCCCTGGGTAGAATTCGAGCCACGTCGTGACATCTGCCTATATAGCAAAGGAAAAGCTGCTCCCTAATCATTTTATGGGAAACTTCAATATCAAAAGAGCACAGGAAAAAAAAAAAAGAGCACAGGATTACTGAGCAAAGAGGTCTCTAACCGCAGTGTGGACATGCAGGAAAGGGGTCATAAGCAGCTCTACACTCTCTTCCCACACGAAGGGAAATGGGCACAGCCACTGCCAGCTGTTTCCTGTTGCATTTGGAGACTTTTCCCGAGGATCGCCTATAGTACGAGGACAGGCTGTATCTGCCTCCGTGTCCAAAAGAGACCAGAAATTATTTTCATTGTAGTTTTCTCATTGATGTAATTAGTCGTTGAGGGGACTGTTAAAGAACAGATCTTCAGAGCCTGGTCCCCTTGAGTTAAACAACGTTCACTCGCTGTGAACAGTCCTGGGGCACCTCCAGGCATGGACCATTTAGCTGTGGCTGCAGAAAGACCAGAGGGGGTGAAGAGGCTGTAAGGAACCTGTAGAATGGGATGCGAGGTATTTCAAGGCCAAGCAATCGTGGTATTCTCAGCAGGCAACCAGGAGAAGACCATCTGCGGACAGCTGGCCCCGGGCTGGCCATCGGAGGAGTATGCCCAGTCTCCAAGAGATGATGTTAAGTGGACAAAACCTCATTTCGGAGGGCCTAGGTCAGCAAAAGTGGGGCCAGGAGAAAAGTATAACAAGCAAAGCTACGACCTGAGGTCAGGGTGAGGCCAACGATGGCTAGCTGCTTCGAGGGGACAAACGGACTCATTTCTTGGGAGCCGAACTGCCCCAATATTCCAGGCTCTGCCCTCAGGGAGCACAAACGCAGTGACGTTCACACCCTTGCCTGAATCTCAATGGCTTCTAACCACCTCTGCTCACACCCAGGACCTCAGCACCCCCCCTTCCTTCCTGGGGCCCCACTGATTATGCACCTGGAAACAGCCCCTTCCGGCTAGCATTTCAAGGGAGGGAATGTGCAGCTGTCCTACTAGAGTCCTCCCCCAAATCCTGTGGATGCAAGCCCCATTAGCTTTGGGAGCTAGGTTCTCAGGGGCCCAGCCCTCAACTGGAAATCTTAAGAGCTGGAGTGCTATGCGTGGTCCTCAGGGAGAAGCTGGAAGTTGAGGACTCCTGCCTGACGGTGTGATGCTGTGCCAGGGGGAGAGGGAGTGACGTTCAGTGTGGTGGTTTTCTCCTTGCCTAAACTGTAGGAGTCACTCAGCTGGTTTGGGATTTCTTTTGGAGGGAACTGCTCTGCGTGTGGTTGTAGAATCAGTGTCTCCGTGGGAGGAGGAAGTTCAGGAGCCTACCTGTGTCGCCATCGTGGTGGCAAAAAGCAAAACAGAACAACTTTTTAAATTTTTATTTTTATTATTTATTATTATTATTATTATTTTATTTTTAAATTTTTTAATTAAGAAAAGAAAGCCACTCATGGTGACCTCGGTTAGAAGATATAGCTCTTCAAGAACCAGTATAACTATTTCTGGGCCAACTGCCTCATAACCTTAAGTAATCAAGCTTTAAGGAAGAATGTGGAATCATTTCTGATTCTATGCACTATGCGGCTTCCACCAGGATCAACTCGAGACCTCATTACAAGTTACATTAAGGTTCTTTCCGGTTGTAATATTGTCAGCAAGGAGCACAGCCAACCTAACCAAGACCACTTAGGGGCGTAGCATGGGAGGGATGAATATAATTCATCTTTTTTCCCTTTGCTAGGTGCAGATGAATTACAGTTCCCAGAGAACGATTCCATTTTGCTTAAAATAGAATCAAATTTTCCGTCCAAGTCTTCTATGAATAGAGGCAATTTGACTTGCTGTTAGGACAGAGCTTTGGAATCTGGTGGGGACCTAGTACCTTTGATTCTCTGCAAGGCATCACTCAGCTTGTGCTCTCAGGACTTAGTTTTTTCCTCCATAAAATGGGAATGAAAAAATACTCGTTTACTTCTGGAGATTTTAGGGGAATTACCTAAAACCATTTTTTTTTTTTTTAACCGCTGAGGAACTCAAGTGGAAGGCAATGAATATGTAAGAATTTTGGGGAAGAAAGCCTATTAATATAAACCGTGTTCCTTTCTGGGTTCTTTAGAGAAGATATGCAATGCATTTTAGGGTTAGAATCAAGGCCATCTCAAGATCTGTGTTTTGGAAAAGGGCTAGAATTCATTCCTAGCACCACTGGCGGCTCACGTGGAGGAGAGTGATTCTTGGCCCTGATCTAAGGTTGAAACAATTTTTGAGTCTTATCTTGGAAGACTCCTTTGACATGAAAACACACTAAGTTTTTATGTAATTCTTATATTATTTTTATAAGAAGAGGTTGGGCATTTGCCTCCAGATGAAAGCATACTACTTTAGTGTATAGTTTTCTCATAAAATAACCCGTGTCTTTATTTTTTCCTGCAGACAAAACTGTGTGGAGTTTTACCCCATATTTCTGGTTACATTGTGGATGGCTGGATGGTATTTCAATCAAGGTAATTTATTTATTTTTATTTTTTAAAGATTTTATTTATTTATTCATGAGATGCACACACACAGAGAGAGAGAGAGAGAGAGAGAGAGAGAGAGACAGGCAGAGGGAGAAGCAGGCTCCATGCAGGGACCTGATGCAGGACTTGATCCTGGGTCTCCAGGATCAGGCTCTGGGCTGAAGGCAGTGCTAAACCACTGAGCCACCCAGGCTGCCCAATCAAGATAATTTAAAAATACGGTCCACTCTGTTCTAATAATGACTGTGGTTCTTAGAACCCTGAAAGAACAGATGTGCAGCCATACATGTACTGATCCCAGAAATTGTTTTAAATGAAATTATCCATGGGTGCCTGGGTGGCTAAGCAGTTAAGCAACTGCCTTTGGCTCAAGTCGTGATCCCAGGGTCCCGGGATCGAGTCCTGTGTCGGGCTCCCGGCGTGGAGCCTGCTTCTCCCTCTGCCTGTGTCTCTGCCTCACTCTTTCTCTGCCTTTCATGAATGAATGAATAAAATCTTAAAAAAAAAAAATCTATGTTTGTGTGCATCAAAGAGTACTGCTCTGCAGGTAAGCTAACTTTGGCTTCACTTCAATTTAATTCAGTAATCAAACAAAAAACAAAACAAAAAAAAAAACAAAAACTTGGAACAAACTGTATGCTGGGCCTTCCTGGATAGAAATGACATGAGCTCTGTCTTCAAATCTGATCCCTTCGTTCTAGTTTATCTGCAGCAATTCACTCTAATTATCATAGCTGTTATTTATTGAGCATTCACTATGTGCCAGGTCATGTTATAGATTTTTGAACCTCTCCACCATATCGGGTATATAAGGACTAAAAACCTTCTTATGAGGTAGGTTCTATAATTAGTGCGTACTTTACAGGGGAGGAAACTAAATCACGGGGTAAGTCATTTGTCCACCTTAACTTTCTTGAGTGTAGGAGAAAATTGGCTCTCAAGTACAGGCAGAGTCTGTAAGCATCTTCCCAATAACACACACACCTTCTCTTGAGTTTGCAACTCTGTAGGCCTCTACCTTCTGTTTGGCTGGGAATATCCTTGGTGAGCGGAAGGCGTCCCCCCTTCTTCAACAGGGGGGCGGAGCAGCCTCAGCTACCCTAGTTGGACAAATTCAGTCTCTCTTGCTTTCTGATAACTTACCTCACCTCTGACGACTGGTTGCTACGATTTCAATAAACCCCAGTCCTGCTGCTTTCAAAGGCAGCCCCATCCTTGTCTTCGTGTAATTTTTACTGTCAACTGAAGGATCTCAGATAAAATGTCCTTCAGAGAGAGACTGCCTAACTCTAGTCCAGCTCATGTTTTTGTTCCCTGAGGGCATGAACAGAGGCAGTTGTTCCTTGTCAGGTGAGGTGGCCTTTAACAGCTAATCAGAAAAGTGCCTTTGAGGATGGGGCTCCAGCTCTGCTATTTGACCCTCTGGATTTCACTGTGGTGGGCTGAATAAGGCGGCCCCAACCATCAGAAAAGGATTTTTTTTGTCATAATTTTCCATTCTTTCCCATGAAAAATTAAGTTGCCTGTTAATTGGCCTGAAGAGGTCTCATTGGCTTCGTGGGAGTTAAGCCATTAGATGGGGTGTTTCAAACGTGCACCCTGCTCAGGATCTCAGAAAGGGGTTTTGTTTTTTTAAGTTTTTTTTTCTATATTTATTTATTTGGGGAAGTGAGAGCAAGCAAAGAGGGGAAGGAGCAGAGGGAAAGAGATAAGTCATTAGACGTGCTGAATGTGGAGTTCAATATGGGGCTCGACCTTGTGACCTTGAGATCATGGCCTGAGCCGAAACCAAGAGCTGTATGCTTAACCGACTGAGCCACCCAGATGCCCCTAGAAAGTCTTCTTATGCCCCTGCTTGCCAGACATCTTCAGAGGCAAACACTATTCTGGTCTTTTTCATCATAGTTTAGTTTTGCCCATTCTAGAACTTTACATAGTTGGAATCATACAGTATGTACTCTTGGGCAACGCCGTATTCACTCAGCAAGATGTTGAGACTCACCATGTTGTTGCAAGTGCCCATGTCTTTTCATTGCCGAGCGCTGTTCTGTAGGATGATTATCTCAGTTTGGTCATCCACTCTCCTGTTGGTAGGTTTCCGGGCTCTTTCCATTTTTCCCATTATGAATAAAGCTGCAATGGACATTCTGTACAAGTCTTGTTATGGACACGTGCTTTCATTTCTTTTGGGTAAATAGGTAGGCATGGGATTGCTGGGTCAAAAGTATGCTTAGCTCCATCAGAAACTACCAGAACTTTTCCCCGAGTGGCTGTACTATTTTTCATTCCCCCTAATAATGTATGGGCCAAAATTTTATGTTGTTGGTCTGTTTAAGTTATAGCCATTCCAGGGAGTATGCAGCGGTGTCATCCCATCGTGGTCTTAAGATGCAGTTTGCCGATACTGACTGCAGTTAAATAATGTTGAAAAAATTCTCGTGTGCTTATGGGTCCCTTGCTCATCTTCCTGCATTAATTATCTATTCAAATATTTTGCGCATTAAAAGAATTAAGTTATTTTCTTTTCACGATTGAATTGTTGGAGCTGTTTGGGTATTCAGGACACGTGCATGTTCTGCAAGCATTTTCTGTTTTCATGCATTTTGAGAGCCCGCCATCATATTCCGTGTCTTCTCTATTTTCTCTCTAGTTTTTGCTACTTGTCTCAGTCTGGTGTACATATACGCCCGTCACCAGTATTTCTGGGGATATTCAGAAGCAGCTAAGAAAAGGTAAGGAGAACCTACAAATTGGGTGTTTAGGCAAAGAGTAGCAGGATGGAGTCTGACTTAGGTGTGTGCGTGTTCCTGAGGATAGTGACTGCTCCGAAGGCCGCGATGGCACGAGTGACCTGTGTGCCATGCACAGCCAGGTGTGAGATGGGAGCCTCAAGTGCAAACTATGCCCTGGATGTGCGCTCGTGGCCGCCATACTTTAAATTCTTGCAAGAATTGTGCACTATCTCCAAAAAGTTGCAAAGCAAATAATCCTGCCCAGTCTTGATCATCCTTTGAATGTTCAAAGGAGCCAACTAACCTCTGTGGCTAGGCATCCTCTTCAATTTATGTGATGAATCAAGATTTCCAAATGGCAAAAGCATAGAGGTCCAGCCTACCTCAGGACACCTCCCTTCATCCCTGCAGCTAGTTATCAACTCTCTGCCACATGTCTGTCCTGCAGGATCACGGGTTTCCGGCTGAGTCTGGGGTGTCTGGCCTTGCTGACAGTCCTGGGAGCCTTGGGGATTGCAAACAGCTTTCTGGATGAATACCTGGACCTCAATGTCATCAAGAAACTGAGACACTTCTAATGTTCCCCCCTTCCTTTGCCCAAAGGCTTGCAGAAGCTATTTCCACTCTGAAGGTTATATGGGGTCACTTGATAAATTTTTAAAAAGAAAAATCTTTACTTTGTTTTCCTTGAAATGGCTTTGTAGGAACATACCCTGTAGAGAAGACATTTCCTGCTTAAGAATTAAAGTCGGCTATGAGGGGATCGAGCCGTACCCTCAGTGGAAGTGCACAGAGCCCTGGCTTTTGAAGTGCATGCTGAAGTCATGATTGCTTAGGTGGGGAATAAACAGCCCGACCATGAGCTGGGCTTCCTGTGGGACCACCATGGTCACCTGCCCCTAAGACCACTTCTCCCCTGACGGATGCTAATAAGGAGCCAAGCTCACTTTATTGGTGGTAGGAAAGCAACAGATGGCTGCGTGTGGGGGAAGTCAGGCAGATGTGTGGAGTAGCCAGAGAAGAGCCATTGACTAATAGCACAAAATGAATCTGGTTGCGGAATGTTCTTGATAAAGAAAAAACGAAAAGAAAAAAAAAAAGAGGCCTATCTTTTTTTTTTTTTTTTTTTTTTTAAGGCCTATCATTTTTAAGGAACCATCCAGAGACTGTGTGCAGTGATAGCGAGGATGCTAGCTGTCCTGTGTCACATGGGACTTGGGGCCCGCAGCTGTTGTGACACAGAGATGCAGTCACTGTGTGGCACGGTGCAAATGACCCTTCTTTACTTTCCTCATCTGTAAAGTGGGAATGAGTTCACCTCACAGTCTTCAGGGACTTTAGGAAATTGGGAATTATGAGCACATAGGACACATTTTAACGTCAGGAAAAGGGCTCTCTGTCAATTCTTCTAAAGCAAGTGGACAGCCTTGAGGCTGTTGCAGGCATCTTCAAGACGCTGTCTATTGGGACTTTTCTTTTTTTGTGTGGCTACAGAGGAAGTTTTAAAGACGATGAATAACAGAAAATGAAATAAAGGCATTTAAAAACTAGTGTCTCCAGAATAGGGGGGAAGATAGGACAAGCCCTTGACTCCCAAAGAGCAGTACTAAATATTCCAAATGCCCTGAGAACATCGTGATCTGGGAATGGGGATATCAGGTTCCCCCCATTCACTGGCTGTTTGCCTGGCATAAGGCACCTCATCAATGGGGCGGGGGGGGGGGTGTAGTGAAGAAGTGAAGACCAGAGCCAGACCACACTGTTCCTCTTCTAGCACTTGCAGGCCATGCTGCTGCAGCACTCTGGCTCTCTGCCTCTGCTTTCCCTGGGCAAAATGGGGTTGTTGCTCACTCTAAAATGCTGTGTCTCTTTCTTTCTTTCTTTTTTTAAGATTTTATTTATTTATTCATGAGAGACAGAGAGAGAGAGAGAGGCAGAGACACAGGCAGAGGGAGAAGCAGGCTCCATGCGGGGAGCCCGATGCGGGACTCGATCCCAATACCTGGGAGCACAACCTGAGCCAAAGGCAGATGCTCAACCACTGAGCACCCGGGTGCCCCAAATGCTGTGTTTCTATGGTCCTTTTTACTTTTTAGTATTCTGATCAGTTCTGGTGACTTGACACTTTAATTGTTTTACACGTGGAAGACAAGGAAGAAAGAGTGCAAATGTTTGACCCTCAAGAACAATTACTGCATAATCATATCCATAGGAAATGGGGGCAAAACACAACTGCCCCAACCTACACTTTAAGATCTATAAACAATTTCTATTTTGCATCTGAATTGGAGCTATTTAAAAAGGTAAACTACAAGGGCACCTGGGTGTCTCAGGGGGTCAAGGTCAAGCGTCTACCTTCCACTCAGGTCATGACCCTTGGGGTCCTGACCAGGTCCTCAGCCTGGAGTCTGCTTCTCCTTCTCCCTCAGACACTCCCTCTGCTTATGCTCTTCTCTCAAATAAATAAAATCTTAAAAAAATAAAAGGGTAAACTACAAGTTCACACACACAGAATTTAGCTGAAAACTTGTGGAAAAAGATGGGTGCACTAGGATATCAGAGCTTTGTATCCGTAGACATCTGAATCATAAAATTTATTTCCTTTGTTCTAATTCTATTGTCACCAAGGCAACCTCTTGATTATTTTAATTCCTATAAATTTGGCTACAAGGAGGAAACACACTGGCCTGAGAGATGTGAGTTTCCGATCTGAGAGTTATATATATATGTTTTGTATATTAATGAGTTCATGGGGTTTATTTTTAGAAATCAGGTTGTCTCAAGAAAATGTTATGAAAAAAGGGATGGGGAACTATTCTATATTAAAAAGAGTCTTAAGAGGCATAAAAACCAAATGGCAATATGAGATCCTTGATCAAATCCTGGTTGGAAAAAAAACAAACAACAACAACAACAACAACAACAAACCCAGCTGTGGAAGACATTTGGGAGACAATTGGGACAATCTGAATATAAAGTGAGAATTAGATGATATTAGGGAATTAATGTTAATTGTGTGAGGTGTGATAACGATCTTGTAGCTAAGGAAGAGAATGTCCTAATTCTTGGGAGCTGCTTGTTGAGGGGTTGAGGGGTGAAGTAGCTGAACGGGTATAACTTATTTGAAATGGTTCTGCAAAGTATGTATGTAAAGCACATATGGCAAAGTATTAGTTTCTAAACTGAGGCAGGTGTGTGGTTATTCATCGTACTGTCTACTTTTCTGTCCAATAGAATGTTCATAATGAAAAGCTTAAAGATCATTTCTAAGAAGTTAAAACCTAAAATCAGATTTTTGGTTTCAGCTCTGAAGTTTTTTTTTTTTTTAAATTGAGCACTACATGCTTGCTTTGGGATCTGTGGGACTGATGGGGCCGCAGCATGAGCGGTGGCCTAGCAGCTGTCCGGGGCATGGCGGGGTCACTTGGGCCCCACTTGTGTGGATGCTGCCATA
The DNA here is from genome assembly GCF_003254725.2 of Canis lupus dingo. NCBI lineage: Eukaryota > Metazoa > Chordata > Mammalia > Carnivora > Canidae > Canis > Canis lupus. Next base: position 3,331,371 of record NC_064261.1, on the reverse strand, counting down.
ATTGCCTCCACCTGTTGCATGAAATCAGACAGGTTGTGGTAGCTTACCCAGGAGACACCAGAGTGGGAGTCAGATGTCCTTGGAACTTAAAAAGAGACCAGAGGACAAAACTGAAGAGAGAAGAGGGGGAAAAAAACAAAAAAATAAAATGATACAGGGCCGGGCATACAAACAAGTAGCCCTATTCCCTTCCCAGGCACTTCCCCTCCCCCTTTACAGGGTTGGTGGTGGGTGCCGTATTTGTTAATACGGAAAAATACCAGGTCATTTGTTTTTTGCTCTTTGTCTCCAATTTTCCTTGAAAAGAATGGTCACAGGCTCCTCAGGTGAGAGAGCTCACCTGATGCTTCTGGGCACTCCTTAACTTTCAGCACTAAAATACATCTTTCTCACTGGGACAGATGCTTCGTGGCTTCCTGGGTAGATGTCTACTTTCTGCTTCTTCCCCCTTCACACACTTACCGCACTGGGATTTGCGGATTGTAAATAGGTCCCTAAGATTACTTACTAGGAGTCGTTCCGAAGGAGAAGGGGCTGCCGTTCGTCCAGTGCACAACACACTTTCGTGTGAATGAAAACGTGTGGTTTTAGTTACTCGGGACTAGACTAAGTACTGCACTCTTCTGTTTATCAGCCTTCCCACCCTCCTGCCCCTACCGCCCGAATCCGTTCATCCTTCAACCTCCTGTTACCTGCAGGAGTGCTGAGCCTCATTGGCACAGAGCCTGGCGTCCCACTGTTCCCTCCAGCCCTGAACCCCAGGCCCCTGGGGGGAGGGCCGGCCTCTTCGTCCACTGCAGTCTTCGTCTTGGTTGGTACGCATTAAAACTCACCTTTGTTTTGGGTCTGTTTTTTTTTTTTCTTTTCTTTTTAAGATCTTATTTATTTATTCATGAGAGACGCACAGAGAGAGAGAGAGAGAGATTGAGAGGGAGGCAGAGACCCAGGCAGAGGGAGAAGCAGGCTCCATGCAGGGAGCCCGACATGGGACTCGATCCCGGGTCTCCAGGATCACGCCCAGGCTGAAGGCAGGTGTTAAACCACTGAGCCACTCAGGGATCCCTGTTTTGGGTCTGTTTTTGATGATGATTTTATTCCGTGCTTGTGGCCTATTTTGCTGCTTAACCCAGATGGTTTTGAATCGTGTCGTTTGACTATGCTTTTTCCAGTTTGATGGGAAGTCTTAGGTCAAGTCTCCTAGAAGGGGAGGGGTGGAGTCACATGTGTGTGATTCACCAACGGAGGGCCCCCAGGAGGGTAATCAGAACAGAGTGGGGAAGGGCGAGAAGCCAGGTAAGGGGCAACTAGAGGCGAAGTCCCAGCCTTTGCCCGATCCCACAGCGGGGCTCTAGAACCTACATCCTACCTTGGAGCTCATCCAGGCTACCTGACCCCGTCCTCACACTCTAGCACTAGTGGGTCACTGACTCCCGTGGATCTGGAGAAATGTACACTTCTTACCATCCCCAATAACCTGTAGATGGTGCAGGCAAAGCCAGGCCCGGGCCCAGGGCGGTCCTTCGGAGAGAGATGCGGCCAGGGCTGGTGGAAATGAGGTGTCCATGGGGTATGTGCGTGGGTGCGTGCACAGGCGGTGTCCACTATAGTGGGGCAAGGCCCCTGTGTTACTTTCCCTTCCATATATTCCTTGAGGTTTCTTCCTTCTTTCTTCCATTTATTTATTTTTAAAGATTTTTATTTATTCATGAGAGACAGAGGCAGAGACATAGAGGGAGAAGCAGGCTCCCTGTGGGGAGCCCAATGCGGGACTTGATCCCTGGACCCGGGATCACACCCTGAGTCCAAGGCAGATGCTCAACCACTGAGCCACCCAGGCAGCCCTTTTTTTTTAATGAAAATTTTATCATCAATTTTCTAAATCCTCTGAATGAACCAGTTGAAAACTGAATTGTGGGGATCCCTGGGTGGCTCAGCGGTTTAGCGCCTGCCTTCGGCCCAGGGTGTGATCCTGGAGTTCTGGGATCGAGTCCCACGTCGGGCTCCCTGCATGGAGCCTGCTTCTCCCTCTGCCTGTGTCTCTGCCTCTCTCTGTGTGTGTCTCTCATGAGTAAATAAATAAAATCTTAAAAAAAAAAAACTGAGTTGTTTCAGCACGAATCTACAAATGGGAGGGACTTCAGTAGGTTCCTTTCAACGCTAACTTTTTTCTTCCCTTTGCTACATCCCTCGGGTTGCAAAGTTTGAAAGTTTTAGTTATGTGGTTGAATTAAAGTGACTGGAAATGATTGATCTCCACTGTTAAATAAAGGTTTAATGATATCAAGAATTTTGAGACAAGAACTGCAGTTAATCAACTAAAACCCAGGCATTGTATATCTGTTGAATTTAGGTGGGAGATCCAGTGACAATCCTAAAATAAACTATGCTTTGGGTTGATTCAGATAATGATCTTTTATTTGTTTTCTTTTCTTTAAAAGTGGTATGTCAACATCACTTCATTTCTACATTTCAGAGTTCTGTACATTTCTTAAAAGGAAATAAGCAATGCTCAATGTACAAAGTAAAAACAGAAAACTAGAAAAATCTGAATAAAATGGAGCAAGTTGCCATAGGTCATACAGTACAAATTAGTCATTAGATGTCATCTGAAGTGCAATATACCACTGCTGTGATGATGAGTTAAGGAATGAAATAAAAATACTCTATTTTAAACAAACAGTATATATATATTTATATGTATATTTTTTACAGATAGTAGACCCAGTGATATCTGCAGTATTGTAAAAACTTATTTACAAATAACTTTTTTTTTTAGACATTACATATACATCAGCACCGTAGTAAAAACAAAAACAAAAACAAAACAAAACAACCTTATGAAAGTCTACCTCTCTATTGAGTTGGTCCCAGTACTAAGCATTTGGAGGAAGCTATTAAAAGGTAATGGAGCCCCCCGCACCCCCTCAGCCACCTCCAGTTTCTCATCATTGCTTCTATGTTTCCTGTACCTTTCAGATAAAGGTAATGGTTTTCCGTCTTGCTCGTTTACTTCGTTTGTTTGTTTTTTTGGTTTTTATCTGTTTCTACTCGAGACTTTCCATGGCGGGGTGTCCCTCCCAGGCGAGGAGGTCGTGGTCAGCTGCCACCACCTGTTCCCAGGAGGAGCACAGCCCAGGTCTGGGCCTCCTCTGTCCTCCAGCCCGCCCTGGCTTGGTGCATCCACCACCTCGACGTGCGAGCAAAGCCAGTGGCAGTGTGTGCACCCCGCCTTCCACGGAGCCCCCGCCTCAGCCCCCCTTGAGTGGGCCCCAGAGGGAGCCAGGCTTTGGGACACGCAGGGAGCGAGCATGTGGTGGGGGCCGAGCACTGGCCCCCCCAGTTCTCTAGACGAGGATGAGGCCACAAGGCCTGCAGAGGCTGCAAGGGCCTCGGGCTCCGGAGCCCAGGCTGCCCAAGCCTCGCACAGACCTTGCCGGGGGACGGGAGAGAGTCCCAGAGAGGACACCTGTACGGGCTCTTGGAGCGGAGGACTTTGCCCCCGTGGAAGGAGCCGTGTCTTCCTCCTGTTTATTGTCCAGACGTGTCAGGTGGAGCAAGTGACTTAGCAGTTCCTTGTCCCCCAGTGTTCTGGGTTGGGCTTTCCGGCGAGGCCAGCTTCCCAGCATCGCCCCTGGGCTGCTTCCACGGGGGGCCAGCGTGGGCGCCCCTGGGCGGGCCTCACGGGGGCTCACAGCAGCTCACCGGGGAGCTCAGAGGGCCGGCCTGCCTGCCGGGCCGGAGAGCTGCCCCCCAGCCACCGTCGGGGGACCGACTCCAGTGCCGCCTTCGCATCCCAGGCCTCATCGAAGTTCCCGCATCCGTTCTGTTCCAGGCCCCCCAACGCAAAAGCTTTATCTGCCAGCGTCTACGTGGACCAGCCGGGGCAGGATGGGGCGGAGGCCCGAAGCGCCGGGGCAGTGCTGTGGGGGAGGCGGGATGGCCTCGGTGCACCTGCGGGACACGGCACCCCGCTCTGGGGCGCACCCCCCCCCGGGTCCGTGTGAGGGGCTCCTGAGGGCCAGCACCGGGCAGCAGCCAGGCCTCCCGGGACCTGTCCCCGGCCTCGGCTGACGCCCCCATACAGTGAGTCCTGGCGCCTGACCCTGACCGGCGGCCTCGGCTCCCGGAGGGCCGGCCTCCTGCCCCACCTGCCTCACCTGCCTCCACCTGGGGCTGAGCAGCTCCCGGAGGGCCGGCCGCCTGCCCCACCTGTCCCACCTGCCCCACCTACCCCATCTGCCTCTACCTGGGGCTGGGCAGCTCCGGGAGGGTTGGCCTCCTGCCCCTCCTGCCGCACCTGCCGCACCTGCCTCCACCGCGTCTCCCTCCGTGCGGCCCGGCGCGGCGCGGTTGGCCCGATGGCCGCGGGGAGCGGGGGGAGCAGGCCCGGGCCCGGCGGGGCACCCGGCGCTCTCCCGGTCGGCCGGCTGCAGTTCTGCTCAGTTTATGGGGTCGACGAAACAAAACCGGGGCCGGCTCGACAGCCTGTTTCCCTGTCACGCGCGGGCTCCTGGGGCTCCCCGGCTAGGGGTTCCCGAACAGCTCGTCGAGCTCCTGCATCCACTCGTCCCCCGGCCCCGCCTTGATGATGGAGTCCACGAGGTCCGCGCCGTCGGGGAGCCCGGGGAACGGAGCCGCGGCCGCGTCGCCGCCGAAGCCGTAGGGCCCGTCCTGCGGGGGGTTCCGCTCGTAGGCCTGGCCCGGGCCGAAGCCGCCGCTGGGCACCTGCTGCGGCGCCGGGGGCGGGCCGAACGGCGGCAGCCCGGGCACCCCCTGGCCCAGGCCGGACAGGAGCATCGGCCTGGCCTGGCCGCCGCCCTGCTGCCCCGGGAGCGCGGGCATCACCTGCCGACCCGCGGCCGCCGGGGCGAGGGGCCTGGGGGCGCCCGCGGCCGCGTCCACCACGGGGCCCAGCGCCTGCGGGAAGTGCTGCTTGCTCAGCCGCGGCTGGCCAGCCTGCAGCGGGTAGCCGGCGCCGTTGTTGAAGGAGCCCAGGTCCCCACTAGTCCTCCCGGGCACCCCCTGCAAGCTCCTCTGCTGCCAGCCCTGCGTCCCCTGCTGGACGGTCCCCAGGATGCCCTGCAGCCGGGGCGGGCCCTGGGGCCTCTGCAGGGCCTGGCTCACCGGCCCCTTCATCTGCGGGTGCTGCTGGGCCATGGCCGAGTTCACCAGCATGCTCTGCCCAAAACCACTCACCATGCCCACCCCTGGCCCGGAGGCGGGCGGCCTTGTCCCCTGGGCTTGGCTGTGTGCGATGCCCATGCCACTTTGGTTTGGGTGCTGCAACATTTGGGTCATTCCTGTGCTCATGTTGTACATTCCCGGCTGGCTGGTAGGCGGGTTGCTGTAAGGGGCCAGTCCCATCTCCGACTGGGCTGGGGCCGTGCCCATGGTCCCCGGGTTCTGCGAGGGCCCCATGCCCATCATGCCTGCGTTCTGTGCCATCAACCGTGACGTTCGAATGCTCTGGAGGGCTGCCTGGCTTCTCACGGCTGCTATATCCTGGGGAGAACCTACAGGGGAGAGTAAGACATACCCGTTCACTCCTCGCCATCAACAACTTACGTGTTGTTGGGATTGTCTTCAGGCATGACAAACACTTCCACGTGAAAGGGTCTACTCTGATGATAAGTCCTTAGTAAGCAACAGTCATTCTTCTATAACATACGGTGATCGTAAAAAAAAATTCAGAAACTATCGAAAAGTACAGAGATGAAAACTGAAGTTACCTGAAACCCCCCACCCAGAGGTAACCACTGCTAACTCCTATAAACAGACACGCGAAAATAGAGATGTACAGGACCCACGCTTTTGTAGTTGGCTTGATATACTCTGCTATTATTGTTCACATCTGAAAAGCAAATTGTTTCTCACTCATCTTGCTATGATGCCCTCCTCAACCAATCAGATCCCATTATTCTTGGAGGTGAGAGGGAATTCACCTCCTGGGCTAGATTAAGAAGAAACGGCTGACCACTTTGTGTCTTCTCTTTGTGAAGTGGAACATGGTTCAGTAGAGAATACTATCAATAAAGAGCATTACACTAATTTCCCTTCAGACTCGAGCAGGATTCGAGAGGTTAAAGGCCACCGCTTCTGTTATGAAGCTGTTTCGACAGATGGGACATTTTTTGGATCCACTCTATAGATTTCCACATGCTCCAGATTCTCTGAATCATAACCTGTCTGTGCAAACTGGCCAGCTTCCTGAGCTAGAAAAAGAAATCATCCTGTTTCTTGTTCCTCAGCAGTGAACTTTATCCATTTCTTTTTTTTTTTTATTAAGGTTTTATTTATTTATTCATGAGAGACAGAGAAAGAAAGGGAGGCAGGGACAGAGGGAGAAGCAGGCTCCCCGCAGGACAAGGAGCTCGACGTGGGGCTCGATCCCAGGACCCCGAGATCATGACCTGAGCTGAAGGCAGATGCTTCACTGAGCCACCCAGGTGCCCCGACTTTCTGCATTTCTGCAGTCAAGTCCACTCAACTCCTTCAAATAGGCACTATTTCTCTTAGCAGATGGCTAACATGGTTTTAATGATGTTTAAAAGTTGGCCAGAGTATAAATGCCAACTCCTTTAACTCTAATTAGGCATTACAGTGAGTCCCTCTTTACATGGTCCTAGGAAATTTCCAGATTCTCCAGCCAAGAGAATAGAAATGTCACCCTCAGAACTCTGGTCAATGTTGTAAAGGGCTAGGAGGTGCACAAAAATGAGTTTTTTTTCCTGTGTCCCTGCTAATGATTAAGTCTATGAGACAAAGAAAAATAGTTTTTTTTTTTTTTGACACTTAAAAAAGATGCAGCATGGGAGCCAATCGATATTATAAGCAAATGCGATACTACCTGGAACTGGGTTGAGAAACCAGATGAGAACAGTGTAAGCTTGTTAAGCCTGGCACCTGGGCAGTAAGTGTGTTTCTATCTTCCTGATGGGGTTATTGATTTTTGGGCAGCACATATGTCTCCATATTTTCTTTCTTTCTTTAAGAAAGAAAATTATGGGAATTTTCATTATAACTTAAGTTTTTGTGGCTTGAGATCAATATCATGCTGCATTGAGAAATGAAATGGTTTCTGTGGGCAAAGCTGGAAGGGCTGGGGGGAGAGCTCTAGAAATGTTTCAGTTTTCTGTTTTAAGCTTCATTATATCTAAGTGATTTAAAAAAAAAATCAAAAGTTCCTGTTAAACACTGGATGGAAGTCTATATTGCAATTTGTAATCTTGTTACGAAGTTTTGTGACCTTAACGACTAAATCTGTATTGACTGCATGGCCAATCTGATCAACTGTGGTGAAATGGGTTATTGAGTTGTTTATAAAAAAAATTTAAGGAGAAAATATTGCTGACTCAGAGACTGATTGGCTAGACCCAAATTACATAAACAGGCTGATGAGCTGCTGGAAACAAAAAGACTTTCATATTTTGGACATTTTTCTTGTATGTTTATAAACGCTATGTTGAGGGACTGGAGATGGTCTGGGCTACTTTGGTGAGTGGGATATAGGTGCCTCTCTTCAGAGGACAGAAATGCTGCAATGCCTTTTAAGAGGTATTGAAGCCTTAATCCAAGCCAACCTCTATTTTTATATACGATGACTGTCTTATCTAGGTGGAACTCTTAAGAAAAACAAAAGGGGGCATTTTATTTTATTTTATTTTTTTTAAAAGGGGGCATTTTAAAACCAGCAATCAAGGGACGCCTGGGTGGCTCAGTGGTGGAGCCTTTGGCTCAGGTCATGACCCTGGGTCCTGGAATCAGGTCCTGCATCAGGGTCCCTGCATGGAGCCTGCTTCTCCCTTTGCCTGTGTCTCTGCCTCTCTCTCTGTGTCTCTCGTGAATAAAGAAGTAAAATCTTAAAAAAAAAAAAAAAAAAAAAAGAATCTCTAAAACCAGCAATCAGCATCTTATTTTTATCCCAAGGAGAAAGCAAAACACTTTTATTCATCTAGTTTTATGCTTTTAAAAATATATAGAGAAAAAAATGCAAATGTGCCCAGAGAACTACCTTGTCTTTATCTGATTACTATATATGTTAAATAATAGACTAATTTTTTCTTCTTTTATTTTTAGCCAAAACAGGTATTATTGTGGGACACTGTACTCAAATTAATTTTCTTGTCCACTGGTTAACGTAACAATGTCAAAGAAAATCCTCCATATTCAAATAGAGATCATGTGCAATTTTTTCTTAAAAGGGTCTGTTTTCCTTTTTCACTCACAGGAAGCCTGTATTTGTGAAAAATAAGCATTTCTCCATAGGCATGTAACATTGCCCAGAGGCATAAAACTCAATAAGAGAAAGATAGTCATTAAACCTTTGAAATGTGTAGTGGTGAGAATGCGTGGAGGTTCTCATGCAAGTTATTCCTAACAGAACTCTCCAAGGACAATACTTCTTATCTACCAATTTGCTATTTTCCCAGATACATAACATTATGATATCTAAGGTGTTAGTAAAATAAAATAGGGAAGGGAGTAAAAAAAAAAAAAAAGAAAAGAAAAGAAAAGTGTATAAAAATCAGCTCAGGGACCCTACAATGTCACCGGCTGCTTATATTAAGTACAGCTAAATTTCTAGGTTGATTACTTAGGGGGTGGGATTTTAGAAAAGTTCAGAGTAGAACTTTTAAACTGGACCCAAAGCATACAGAATAATTCGAAATACAGAAGAAGTATTAAATTTCGGTGGGTCCCTTTATTCCAAAAGATAATGAATGAGTTATGAACCTAGAAAAGTCAAGGGATGCTATGCTGGGTTTAGAGGATTTCATTTTTTTAATTAGTTCTTAATAGAAATCATTGGTTTGGGATGCCTGGGTGGCTTAGTGGTTGAGCGTCTGCCTTCAGCCCAGGAAGTGATCCTAGGGTCCCGGGATCAAGTCCCGCTTGGGGCCCCCTGCATGGAGCCTGCTTCTCCCTCTGCCTCTCTCTCTCTCTGTGCCTCTCATGAATAAATAAAATAAAATAAAAAAAAAAAGAAAGCAAACGAGGTTAAAAAAAAAAAAGAAAAAAAAATGCAACCAACCCCAACCCATCCCCAATATTTCTCTTAGAAAAGTCACATCTCAAAAAAAAAAAAAAAAAAAAAAAAAAAAAAAGAAAAGTCACATTTCACAGGAGAGGTGTGACACAGGGCTGTTCCTCCCACGCTCCCCGAGAGCAGATCTTGAACCAACCGGGGGCCAGTATGTCCTTACTGCCTATCAAACTACGGAAAGACCTCCGTAGGTTTGGTCAAGAACGGCTGCCCCAGCCTAGCCCCCTGCAGCCACTCTGACCCCCCGTGAGGCCCACCGGGGCCTGTGTGTGACCCAGCCGCCAGAACGGGGAATGCATGGCACAGGAGGGGGCTCCCAAGGTGCATCTTCTGACTGATGGAGACCCTCTGCCTTTAAGTATTTTTATTTTTATTATTATTTTTTCCTTTAAGTATTTTTAATATGACCCGAACACAAACCCCGCCCAGAGGGCGATGCCACTGGCGACACAGGCATGTACACTTCACAGCCAGGGGGTATACAATGCAAGGGGTGGGCAGCCTCACCTTGGAACTGATTGACCTGCTGCACTGGGTACGGGCTCCGCTGCTGCTGGAGGTGCTGGCGGGGCAGGTGTGTCTGCTGCAGCTGCTGGAACGACAGACAGCGAGGGCAGGGAGGTGACACGGGGAGAGACAATGAAACATCGTGGCAGCATTGAGGAAGGCCGTGTTAAGGCCCGAAGCGCTGCGCAGAGGCGTGAGGTTCGTCCGGGCAGGTGCACACAGCACGAGGTGGACCGGTTTTCACAAGAGGAACGCGTTCCCCGTGACCAGCACCTGGCTCCAGCCCGCGGGCTGGGCCCAAGCCCCGGATGCCCCTTCGGAGTCTGGACCCATCCCGGAGGCCCCCAGCCCGCCCTCCCACTCCACGCACACTGGCCGGGTCTGCCCCACGGGGGTGCTGGGTGCACTGGGTGGCCTTCTGCGCTCCGCTCGCGGTCACTGCCATGCGGGTCCCTTGGGGAGCACCTGGCACACCTGCTGCTCGCGGGGGGCGGGGACCGCGGGGGGGGGGGGTCTCGGCCTGACTCTCCAACAGCAGCCTGCATGCGCCTCCTAGCTCTGTGCCACTCAGCTCAGGGGACAAGCCACTCATTTCTAATGACCTACATAGATGCTTCCAGCATAGGAAGATGGGCTTCTCAGAGGCTATATATATAAAAATAAAGGCTCGTCTTATTCCCACGAGGCCACGCTGCCTGTCAAATACGCCTGGGCAAGTACAACACACCTCGTGCCCTGGGGAAACCGCGGGGGACTCGGCGGGTGCCAGCGGCAGGAGGCTGGCGACCTCGTCTCTCTCTGTCGTGCACGGGGCTTCCTCGCAGCTGCTGTGATTCCCCCTACACCGCGTGGGGACAGGGGAGGAACCCCGAGCGACGTGGAAAAGGCAGGGGAAGGGGCCTGTCGTCACCCCCTCCAGCCCCCGCGGAACAGTCGCAGGGCACCTGCCATCCGCCCGGGCTGCTAAAGACCACGCAGCAAGGTCTTTATCATACACATAACCCCCCTGGAGCACTTCGCACCTAACGCATGTGTTTAGTTCTATTTTTTCCTCTTGTTTTTGTTTCCGGGCAGCTCTGTAATCTTCTTTCTCTTTCTTTTCCCCTTTCCTTTCTCTCCACAAGGCCAGCCGGCTCTCTGGCAACCGAAGAAAAGAAAGGCCTCTGCCCCGCTCACCCCATCCTGCGGTGCCTGCCGTGGCGTTTTGCACAAACTGTGGAAATTGATTAATTGTGTGGATAAAGTGTAGATGAGGAAGCACGCCAGTCTCCTGGGCGGCAAGGGACAGTGAACCGAGCCCTCCAGGGGCCTCTCCTCAGCCTGACTTGTCGTATTAGGTGAGCATCTAAGCGTCCCACCGCCCACTGGAAGCAGCAGCCTCGGGGTGGCCCGGGGTGGGGGTCAGGGCTCCGGTTCCAGTCCTGGGCCGTGCCTCCCTAGCTCCGAGAAATCGCACGAGCGCCCTGGCCTCAGTTTCCTCACGGGTAAAATACAAAAGCCTTCACGATCACCAACACCTCTTCTGGGTCTAAAATCCTAGGTTCCGTGGAACCTTCGTGAATGCACGAGGGGTGACATGCTCCGTGCTCTTTGAGAATGAGGGATCAAAACACTTAAGTCACACGTGCTTTGCACGCGCTCTGCCGTGGTTCCGAAGTCCACCAGAACCGGTTCAGAGCCCCCAGTCCCCCGCTTCGCCCCTCACCCGGCGTTCAGGAAGCCCCAGGCTCTCTAGTCGCTGGGCTCCGCAGGCAGGTTAGTAGGACACCGGGGCCGCTGGCGCAGCGCCAAGGAAGTCAGCGTGGCATCCGTGTGGCAACAGCGTCCTCAAGACCAAAGGCTGATGGCTCAGCACTTGCAGGCCCCGCGACAGCGCCCCATCAACTGCGCGCCCGGGCAGACGGGCCGAGCACCTGCCTCCCCGCAGCCTCCCAGCCTCCCTTCGGCCCCGTCCCACCGGCCTCATGGCCGCAGCCCTCATGGCACACTCTGGGACCCCGGGGGCACGGGACAGGTCCCCCCACACCTGCGCACGGTCGCCCAAGAATCTTGCATGCCTTAGTCCACGTGATCCTTACCCCGGTCCCAGGACAAAGGCTGGGGACTGATCGAACCTCACCTGGCCCATGAGGAGGGAGGGTCAGAGGTTCTTCCAAAACCCTACACGAGCAAAGGATGGGGCACGTCCTGAGTTACACTGCTCTGCCCTCAGTCCCTCCTCATTGCTTGGTGCCCACAACCTGCTGGGGATGGCACCCGCTTCCCGATCTTTTCCAAGGAGCCCTGTGCCTCTCTGCATCCTGGTTCAGAGGGGCGCCCTGCTCCCTGAGGTTTGGCTGCCCTCGCGGAGTTCCCCCCCCCCCCCAGCTGGCCTGGCTACCCCGTCCCCTACCTGCCCCTGGGTCATGGCACCCACGGCACAGGCCACGGCTCAGAGCATCAGACGTGCCCGACCCTCACTGGATTGGCGGAGGAGAGGCCGTCCAAAGCCCAGTGTCCATTTGTCACTGCCTGAGACATGTGAGCCCGGTGCCTTGTCACACACCTTATGCAGGGTGAGAGGGTGAGAGGTTTGTTTGTACAGGAGCTGCCAGGCGGCTGACCGACCTTGGTAGAGGGGAGATAATTACACAGCTGCTCAGGAACAAAAGTCAAGAAGGGAACATACGGGAACCGGGCTCAGCAGTAGGATTTTTCTCCTTGGGGGATGACTGGTGGTGTTGCTCTGAACTGCAGCTCTTGGTAGGGGCCTTGGCGGGTCTGCGTCCCACGAACTATCCCATGTGCAGATGGAGACACAGATACGGGCACATACTGTGTGTATATACGTGTACGTAGCATATGTGTTGTATTTTATGTATTGATAAATTTCCAAAATTCGGATTGTATTAGGAATGTTCTGGGAGGGGAACTGGCACGCAGAGCTCTGTTGGGCTCTCAGCCTCATATGACGACCTCACACCCACCTCCTGTCATCAGAGAGAGCTGCCCTGTGCAGACCCCACGGGAGCCAGCGAGCCATCTCCTGTGGAAGGCCTCAGGCCTTCCCCGGGATGCTAGGGAACCAGGCATGGCCATCTTGAAAAACAAAACACACAGACCTACAGAAGCAGCTCTCAGGGAAGGCTTTCTTCCAAAGCTGGAGGAATTATATGGCAAGGGTGGACAAAGATGCCGAAGGTAAGGCTTTATTTGTGTTAGGCCTTCCTTTAACTCAAAGATTTCTTGAGCTGTTTTAAAGCTGTTGGGAATCTTCTTAAGTTTGCACCCTTTCCGTGACCCTGAGTTCAGGTTTCCAGGTAGTTCTGTGAGCCCTATTATTCTTCTATTGTTCCTGTCCCATTGTTCATGACCAATTCTGTAGAATTCTCCTCGATCCCTCCTTCTGACATTTTCCTTCAAGAAGCAAAGTTCTCTGAGTTATTTTCTTTTTCTCTTCGTGCTAGAAATATTAGCGTCTATGAAGAATGTGAGGCAGCCTCCCAGCCCCCATACTGATGGGCGCAGACCCCTGCACCAGAAACCAGAAGAAAAGGAGTCGGGCTTGAATCGAAGAAATGTCTCTGGCAAATGGGCCTTCGCTTGATGGCCAAGGCCTGTCTTTTAAGAACAAACTCATTCACTCTAAGAAAAAGCCTAAGTAATTGAAAGGTCTACCTTCTGCAGGGTCTTCTGTGATTGTGGGAAATGCTGGACTGTGACTATTTTGACAAAGGACATGAACTGGAACTCTCCCGCAGACACCAGGCACTGAATAAATGCTTGATGAATAAATGAATCGTGTTACCTGCTCGGCCAGAATCTGCTGCTGCTGTTGCTGCTGCTGCTGCTGTTGCTGTTGCTGCTGTTGCTGCTGCTGCTGTTGCTGCTGCTGCTGCTGCTGCCTTTGCTCCCGCAGGAACTGTTGCTTCTGCTGCTCCATCAACTGGGCCCGCTGGTCAATGAGCATCTGCTTCATGATGGCAGCCTGGGGCTGGGTGCTGAGGAAGCCAGGACCCGCAGGACTGGCTCCGGAGACCATGCCACCCGAGCCCGGGGGCACCGAGGACTGCATGGAGCCTGTGGTCCGGGGAAGTCCAACTGGGTGCTGCTCCTGGGAGGACAGCAAGACGAGAGAAGGCACAGATTTCATACCCTTTTCATGAAAGGAAGCATGGGGCAGAGGTCTTGGCTTGTGGACCTGAGAGGTTCCAGGAGGCACACACTCCATTCCACAAAAACAACCCAGTGATCCTCAAATCTGGCCTTGCCATAGTGGAACTGGAGGCCCGCAGGAGGACAGTAAAAGAGGATGGCTCCAGGAAATCTGAGAGCAAGTCCAGCCTGTTTGATTAAGGGACAAAGACTGGGCAACCAGCTAACAGTCTGCACTCCTCCAAAGGAGAGAGACCAAGACCCCAGGGTGGGCTCACCTCAAGTCTGGAACGAGAGAGCCTGGCCTTACCTCTTAGCCTTTCCTGCCTCCCTGGCCTAAATGGACTTCTTCTAGCTAAGTGGAGAGACATTCACAGAATAATTCTGGAATTTTTTAATCATTAGATCTACTATTCCATGGAATTCTAATTGATTGCAACATTTGAGAGCTTTGCTATACGTAAAAAAAAAAAAAAAAAAAAAAAAAAATTCCTGCTAGTGGGAGTTGTTGACAGTGAAAACTGGAAATGTGTGTTATTGAACAAAGCTATATAGTCTCCCGACAACTTTAAAAATAGAACTGAGCCTCCTATGTCTGGGACAATTTATAATGTGGGGGTTGATGGGGGTCTTCTGATTTTACAACTGTCTCCATCAAACGACGGGAATTTGTAAGGATTGGTTCTTAAGGAGTAGGAAGTAAAGTGGCAGAGAACTACTCACAGACTAAGTGACTACCTGGAGAGCGTGCTCAGAGGGGAAGCCTATAACAGCCAGCCAGGGTAGACTAAGGAAAAAAAAGCCTGATGGGAAGCGTTGGTAGATGACCATACGATTCGGCTTCTAGATAGTTCCTTTCTTGTTCATCTACCAAGCACACCCGGTAATGGCAAGTATTGTGTGAATATCCCGCAGAAACGTCCCCTTTGATTCGAGTTGCCAGTGATTAATCGGAACACAGCGGATCTCATGTCTGAGATGAGCACAAATTAAGTGGGCACACATGCAAGAACTTACCGGTCATAGTACAGGTACCATCATGAGGCCAAAATAGTAAGAAATGAGTATGAATAGTTCTATAGTTATTTAAATATTTTTGTATCCAGTTAAGCTAGATTTTAATATTTTTCCTACTTCTGCTTTGCTACCTTTTTGATTCACATATAGTCAAGCATGCTGGCCCTGTCCTCTCAAAAACATACTGTTGAGCGTGACCTCTGGCTCTCCTAGACAACAGCCCCGGATCTGATTCCGCACAGCCTGGACTTGTATACCTTCCCCTGTTGTGTGGTGCTCAGCCCCTCCTACTTTTCTTTCCAGGTGCCAGATACCTCAACTACATCTCCAGCTGCTCTACTTCCCTCCCTCCACCGACACAAATGAAACCAAACAAACAACAAACCACTATCCCTCCTCCCCTGGGAACGAGAGGCCAAGAAGTCCTGCATAGTTAGTGCAGGAGCCCAGGTCACACTTAGCAAATGGAAGAATCGGAAAGAGCAGAATTGGAACGCTGAGCTTGAGTCTAAATTTAGTATCCCTTCCACCAGCCCAGGCCCGTCTCGGACTGTGGGGCCGTGGCACCAAGTGTCCACCCAAGACTTGCTTGTTAGCTAAATATATAGTCCACCTCCCATAAGTGCACAGTGTTCTATTTTTCAAATGTAAGTGTCATTGCAAAACCCTTTTTGTCTTTGGGTATTTTCTCAGTAGACAATTATTAGGTAGAGAGCTGTGAAGTCTTTATGTGAAAAAGAACTTATACTAAAAAAAAAAAAAAAAAAAAAAAAAAAAAAATTGCCAGAGACCTTAATGCTACCACAAAGTTTCCTTTAGGCCTGATCCCCAAAGGCATCAAGATATCTCAGAGTCTTCCGTTTCCCCCCCAATACTTGTTGCCCATTTCCCTGGCCCTCCTCCTAATGCGATAAAGCTGCTTCTTGCCACCCTTAGAAACAAATGGCTAATTTGACTTAACACTTTAACAAACAAATTTGCAGTGAAGTATAAATAGTTAACCGCTCAGCAAAAATACAGACTACAGGTTCCCCTCTACCGTCCCCTCTGAACCACATATTTCAGTGTATTTTATATTTTCCAGTTTTGATAAGGAAGAGTTAGGAAAAAAAAAAAAAAAAAGAGAGAGAGACCCAAGGGAAGATAAAGTTTGCTTCAGCTCATTTTATGAGAGGGCTAGTCTGGGCGGGCCCCGGCTGGCCCTGTTTCTCTTTGGGCACTTTGGGATATTCTTGTCCTGTGTGAGCAGCCCCGGGTAGATGGGGCTCATGCCTAGAAGGGGTAAGTAGGGCCGCGTTGCTTTCCTAGCCTTTTCTCCACCCAGGAAAGAAAGGGAGAGGCAAGTGAGGTAGTGAGGTAGATACATCCAACCACTTTTGGGCCCTGTCTTTTCCCCCAATGGGGGAAAAATGTCCCAAAGAGACAGTTAGGTTATTACTTCCCAGGATCATGCATTTCTCCAAACGGTTCCCTCCCAAAGGTTTTGCCTTTGGGTTTCTTGCGGAAGACCTGGAGACCCAGGGGCAGGAGGGCCATGGACGGTTTAAAGGCTTGTCTTCCATATGAAACATTTGTGAATCTAGGTTGATGCGCCTCTAGAACTTGCCCAACGAGCTCTGCTGCACTCAGCAGCGGGTGAGTGACACCCGGAGCCCCGGCCTCAAGTGTGTATTCCAAAGTGTGAAGCACGCAGCAAGTGACTCGCCTTACAAATGGGGCTGGCTCAGGCCATTAGCTGTTTCATATTACATGGCAGCTTTTAACCTCCAGTCTACCAGGGCTTAATGAGCAATGGCCCGTCGCATTTCAGGATTTCAAGCCGCCGCTCTTGTTTCTAAGGAGGACACACACTGCGCGTGCAATTAGAGAAAACCAGGCTGGGCTTTCGTCAGAGAAATGTAATGCCTGGAAGCCAAATGATGCAGTATTTTTAGTTTTAATTACTGGCTCCTTCTCCAGCCCGCCCCCTGCCCAACCACCTCCCTTGCATCTACCAAGAATCTTAACTCAGTAGCCTCCCCCCACCCCAAATCCTACTGGCCCCACCCATCCTCCTAACTCCCCAAACCTTCTCACTCTCCAGTAAAAGGGGGGCGAGGGTTAAAACCCACAGACCCATTTCACATAGCTTCTTCTCCAGGGAAGAGATCTTAGCAATTTTCTAAGGGCTGGAGAGAGGCAGGAGGTGTAAAAAATAATAATAATAAAAAAAGTTAAAGAATAATGTAAAAAGCCAAAAATGCCCCACCTCCTCCAAAGAGGCAGTTTTCTACTTCAAAAAACAGCTGTGGTAAAAATATCTCCCGAGAGCAGCCAGCTGTTTATTTATAAATCTGCGCGTAGCGAGGCTGTATTTCTCCTAAGTGTTTTCAAGAGCAAGCGGGGTGCTGGGGTGACGGGGCCGGGGCTGCTGGTGGTGACCCGGGGAGGGGGGGGCGGGAGGCCTCGAGGTTGCGGGGTCGGAAAGTGGGGCGAGGTGCGGGGGCTCCGGGAGGGCCCAAGGCTGCGGGGTCCGGGTGCGGGGCGGGGGTGCGGGGGCTCCGGGGGCCCCAAAGCTGCGGGGTCGGGGTGGGGGCGGGGGTTCGGGGGTTCCGGGGTCCAAGGCTGCGGTCCGGGGTGCGAGGCGGGGGTGCGGGGGCTCTGGGGCCCCCAGGCTGTGGGCCGGGGTGTGGGGGCTCCAAGGCTGCGGGGTCGGGGTGGGGGGCGGAGGTGCGGGGGCTCCGGGAGGGCCCAAGGCTGCGGGGTCGGGTGCGGGGCGGGGGTGCGGGGGCTCCGGGGGCCCCAAAGCTGCGGGGTCGGGGTGGGGGCGGGGGTTCGGGGGTTCCGGGGTCCAAGGCTGCGGTCCGGGGTGCGAGGCGGGGGTGCGGGGGCTCTGGGGCCCCCAGGCTGTGGGCCGGGGTGTGGGGGCTCCAAGGCTGCGGGGTCGGGGTGGGGGGCGGAGGTGCGGGGGCTCCGGGGGCGCCAAGGCTGCGGGGTCGGGTGCGGGGCGGGGGTGCGGGGGCTCCGGGGGCCCCAAAGCTGCGGGGTCGGGGTGGGGGCGGGGGTTCGGGGGTTCCGGGGTCCAAGGCTGCGGTCCGGGGTGCGAGGCGGGGGTGCGGGGGCTCTGGGGCCCCCAGGCTGTGGGCCGGGGTGTGGGGGCTCCAAGGCTGCGGGGGTCGGGGTGGGGGGCGGAGGTGCGGGGGCTCCGGGGGCGCCAAGGCTGCGGGGTCGGGTGCGGGGCGGGGGTGCAGGGGCTCCGGGGGGGCCCAAGGCTCCGGGGCTGGGGTGCCGATGCAGGGGTGCCGGGGCTCTGGGGGCCCCAAGGCTGCGGGGTCGGGGTGGAGGTGCGGGGGTTCTGGGGGCCCAAGGCTGTGGGCCGGGGTGCGAGGTGGGGGTGTGGGGGCTCCGGGGGCCCAAGGCTGCGGGCCGGGGTGCGGGGCGGGGGTGCGGGGGCTTCGGGGGCCCAAGGCTGCGGGCCAAGGGGGCGGGGGCTCCGGGGGCCCCAAGGCTGCGGGGTCGGGGTGGGGGGCGGGGGTGCAGGGACTCTGGGGGCGCCAAGGCTGCAGGGTCGGGGTGCGGGGCGGGGGTGCTGAGGCTCCGAGGGCCCCAAGGCTGTGGGGCGGGGGTGCGGGGGCTCTGGGAGGCCCCAAGCCTGCTGGGTTGGGGTGCGGGGCGGGGGTGCGGGGGCTCTGGGAGGGCTCAAGGCTTCAGGGTCGGGGTGCGGGGCGGGGGTGCGCGGGCTCCGGGGGCCCCAAGCCTGCAGATCAGGGTGTGGGGCAGGGGTGCGGGGGCTCCGGGGGCCCCAAGGCTGCAGGCCGGGGTGCAGGTGCGGGGGCTCCGGGGGCCCCAAGTCTGCAGGCTGGGGTGCAGGTGCGCGGGCTCCGGGGACCCCAAGCCTGCAGATCGGGGTGCGGGGCGGGGGTGCGGGGGCTCCGGGCGCCCCAAGGCTGCGGGCCGGGGTGCAGGTGCGGGGACTCCGGGGGCCCCAAGCTTGCAGATCGCTGTGCGGGGCGGGGGTGCGGGGCTCCAAGGCTGCGGGCCCGGGTGCAGGTGCGGGGGCTCCGGGGGCCCCAAGCTTGCAGATCGGGGTGCGGGGCGGGGGTGCGGGGCTCCAAGGCTGCGGGCCCGGGTGCAGGTGCGGGGGCTCCGGGGCCCCAAGCTTGCAGATCGGGGTGCGGGGCGGGGGTGCGGGGGCTCCAAGGCTGCGGGCCCGGGTGCAGGTGCGGGGGCTCCGGGGGCCCCAAGCCTGCAGATCCGGGTGCCCCGCCAGGGGAGCGCGGGCTGCAGGGCGCCGGGCCGAGCCGGCGCGGCAGCTGCGGTTCCCCCGCTGGCCCAGCAGAGGGTGGTGTCTGCCCGACTGTCCCGCGGCGCGGCCCCGCCCCCCCCCCCCCCGATGGCTTAATCAGGACCCCCCCCCCCCCCCCCCCCCGGTCTGGGCGGCGCTGCGCAGCCGAGCCAGGCAGTCAAGTGTTACTGCGTACAGCAGGTAGCCTGGCAACTGAGAGCATAATACCGAGCAGATGGCGTTCGCACGGCGTGATGGACATCACACACGACAGCCTGAGACAATCCAGGAATTCCCTGGTGACTCGGGGCCCTCTTTACACAAAATGAGCTCTCTCTCCACTGCCGTGCATCTCTGGGGTGATCCCCCCCTCCTCCGACTGACACCGAACTGGTTTCTTATTACCGACTTTTCTCGCAGCCCGAGGGGAGGGAGAGTGCAGGTGGGGGAGGGGGAGGCCCGGGGGCGGGAGGGGAGGGCGGGGGCGAGGGCCTCCACCTGCAGCGCCCCCCCCCCCCCCCCAGCCCAGGCTGCACAAAGCCCGCGCGGGAGGGTGGCCTCGGCTCCGAGTCTTTGCAATCCCGGGGCCTACGAGCGGCCTAAATGAAATTTAGGATTTTACTTAAAAAGTCCCCTGGGGCGTAATTTAGCCTCTTGACTCTATCCTATATGCTTACAAGTCCTTAGGGGGCTCTAGGAAGTCGGGAGAGGGGCGGCAGGCCCGAAGATGCCTCTCGGCGCTGGCGTCTCTAACAAAGACACCGAGGAGGCCAGGCGGGCGCGGGCGGGTGCCCCGGGGCGCGGGGGTCCTCGCAGGGCGCGCTCCCGGGTCCCTAACCACTTCCGCCCCCCCCCCCCCCCCCCCCCCCGCCCAGGGCGTGCATGCCCGGCCGGGCAGCAAATGGGTGCGGAGGGCAGGCGAGGAGACAGGAGGGTTGTTCATGTAGGAGAAAGTCAAAATAGTACAATGGATGTCCCAGGAAACCAGTCTATGCCTTTCACGTACACTGACCTGGATCAAGTTATTAAAAAAAAAAAAAAAAAAAATCAGCCCCTCCAGCCCAAAAGGAAGTTTGCCTACATTCTATACACCAAGAGGCTCCTATGTCCAACCAATCACCAGCATCCGGAGGCTTTCTCCTGCAAAGGTACTTAAGCGTCAGAAGAAGGAAGTCTTTTCAAAGGTGGAAGCTAACGTTTCACGCGGAACATCCCACTTGCTGGGAAAGAGCTCAGCGGTTTTATGTCAGAGGGCAGCAGGGGGTGAACCCCACACCCATTGCAGCCTGATGGAGGCCTCTGGCTCTGACACCCCGAGGCCCAGAACTGGCTGAGGATCTGGGAAGCCATCTGACCTCTCGGTTTGGGTCCCCACCTCGTCACATGAAAATCGGATTCTTAAGACTCTTCCCTTGACCAGTGGAAACTTTGGAGGTGAAAGAGTTACAGAAAGAAAATGGTTATTAAGAAGATGCCAACACCTCCCCCACTGCCAGTTTGGGCAGTTTGGGAACCATAATGGGCTAAGTTCAATCAGAAGTTCTGAAAGTGGGGTTCCAGAATCAGCAGCCTTAGCATCACCTGGGAGCTTGTGAGAACTATCAGTTCGCAGGCTCCACCTGAGAATTCAGGGCCTAGTGAATCAGAACTTCTAGAAGTGGTTTAAGTGCCCTCCAGGTAATTATGATGGCCCACGGTTTGAGAATCACTGGGGCAAATAGTCGTCCTAATTTATTATGGGCGCTGACGGCAACCTGGGGCATCTGAGTTCTCTGGGCCCTGATTTAGACTGCAAATCTTGCACTTTCAAAAAGCAAGTCAGACTGCTGAGTTGCTTAGGTTTTTATTGCAAATTCTTCAGCATTGGGAACAAAATTCTTCAGTTTTCAGAGGGCTGCTCAGGCAGTGCAAACCCAAGCATTCTGAAAGGAGCCCATGGCCATGATTCTTCCTGGAAGGTCGGTAGTACTCATGCAAGTCTGCCGTGGGGGCAGAGCAGCAGCCAAGAGGGAGGAAGAGGTGAGGCCCCCGAAAGTCCCTTGCTAGGAAAGGAAGCATAAACATCACCGAACTACCCATCTCCTGGTCTGATACAAGATACAACTATGGAAAGCTGTCATTTGAGGAGAGTTCCCTCTGTGGGAAAAGGTTCTTCAAACGCGGAAAAGACCAGAAGCAACAATGGAAGAAGACAAGCTGCATTTGCAGAGCAGCTACTGGATGCTTTCACCTGCATAATTAAACACATTTTGTTGATTAAAAAAACCCCAAGTCTCTGAGAGGTTAAGGAACTTGTCTGACGACCCACAGCTGGTGGTGGTGTCTCTGGGATTCTCACTTTTCCATTGACCATAACATGCATCTGGTCTAAATTGAGCAGACCACCCAAGAGGACTGTGGAGTAAAGAGAAGTGGGAAGGGGGCGGGGGGTGGGGGGAGAGGAATGGGCATAGAATTAAAAGGTAGAATCTCTACAGGGATCAAAGGACGAAGCTGAAAGAGCACGAAAATATGCATCATTTTTTTATATGTTGCCTGATGCCCAAAATTAGGATGCCTTTGTGGTATCAACTTTGACATTTAAAGAAAGGGCATAAGATTAGACCATCCAACCATAAGTGGAAGGAAGAAACAAAATGAAATAAAACCTTAGAATTCTCTTTGAAGTCGATCAAGTGTCAGGGCAGAAACTTGGTCTCAGGATGGTGGCTTCTTTTACAGACTCTCTTTGTCCTTGTCCAGAACAATTTTTCACTGTGGGTCTGGAGAGTGGCTTACAATAAACTCACTGCAGAGCCCCAACGGGGCCCACCCCACGTAAACCCTCCCCCGTTTCTGCAGATTATTGAAGACGATTGGATAAAAAGGTTTGTTTTATGATCTCTGATGGTTGTGTCCCCAGGACGATAGAGTTTTGAGGCCGTTTACCAATATAGAGTTTTGAGGCTGTTTACCAATATAGTTTTGAGGCCGTTTATCACTGAACTGGCAGTAACTTGAGGCCCAGCGGTAAGCCTGCTAAATGGGTTCAGCAAAGTTTTTGGTTCAACCTTGAAGGAACAGTTTACGTTGGAGGAACCCACCAGGCCTGGGTAGGAACACAGTTCCAGCACAGGCCCGGAGGCTGGCACTCCTGACTGCACAACCAACAGCTTGTTATTATTACTGTTACTGTTTTAACCTCTTGATCATGCAGCCCTACAAAGTCAGGGTGACAAAAGAGCTGGGTTTCTGTTTCTAGCTTAGCTCTAAAGCGATGAGGACTGAGATGTTCTTCCCAGGTTCTCAATGAGCAGAATGGAGTCCCCGCCCCCCCCTTCCCCCCCCCCCAGCATTTAACTATTGAAAAAATACATGTGTTGCTGATTCTCCCCCTGATCCTGGGAAATATTTGAAACAGTGCATAAAAGTAGAAAGAACCAAAAAAAAAAAAAAAGCGCAATATTTATTTTTAAACGCTCAGAGGCAACCATGTTAATATTTTGATGTGTTTTTGTATTTCCCCCAACTTTTTCCTCTGTCGACAATAATCTGCTTTCCATGGTCATGGTTATGTTCCATACAGGACAGTAGCACTGTTTCTAAGTGACACAAGAGAGTAGGAAGTTTCAGCCTTCCAAATGCATCCAAGTTAGTTTTGGGGTCAAGTGACAGCCTTACGGGAATATATCTGCCAGGCCCTGAGGTTCTGTAGGAGTCTTCTAGCATCCAGCAGGGAGCGAGGTCCACAGTTGCAGCAGAGTAAATGTTTGCTGAGCAGAACTGCCTACAGCATTGGCCGTGATGAATCCTAGCCTGACCCAGTATCCTGTATGACCCGAGAAGAGAGGGGGAAAAAAGATGGCCCTACAGTGGACGGCTTCTCCCAGCTACAGGAAAGGAGCCTCCAGTGACGACGAAAGAAAGGGTTAAAGTTGGTGGTCCAGCGCCAAGACTGGATGCACCGACCACAGGAAGGTCAGGCTTTCAAGGTCTTACTTGGGGGGTAAGAACAACAAAAATACCATTTGTCCTTACCAGTGCTTTGAACGCAGTCACCATAGGTCCCTCCAGTGGAAACACAACTTTGAGAGTTATGCTTTTCCTCTGCCTTTGATGTAAATTATAGAGTCCTTTTGATCCCTTTGTTGTGATTAATCCTACCAGCAAAGCAACTCTAAATTGGTTAAAAGTTCATTAGTGTGCAACAATAGGAGCTTGATTAAATAAATTATGGTACATCCATACCATGAATACTAGGCAGCCAATAACAATCATGCCGTCTTAGACTGCCTAATCACACAGAGAAAGGCTTACAATGTATAGTGAAGAGGAGGGGCAAAAAAGCAGTTTCTAGAACAGTACTCACACAATAATTGTGTTAGACAAGAATTATAAGTGATTTTTATTTTTATACCCTGTCAGGTTTTCTGTTAGGAAAATGTTACCTTGAGTAAATATTACTTTTTAAAACATGCTCTAAAAAACCAAGTCTTTGAATTGTCCAAAAAGAGAAAAAAGGAGAAACAAAAGGACAAGAAAAGGGGGCCTGTTGTTTTCAAGGATTCCAGAGTTGTGATGAAGACTGAGGCTTCCCCTCATTTCTAGGCATCTGGTGGCATTTCTAGGCAGAGAAGGAAGCACAAGGCAGGTCCCTGGGCCTTCCGCAAGCAGGCACAAGAGCACAGGTACCTCGTGCTGAAAGCACCTGACCCCACCTGGGGAGGGGATGGAAGGCTTATCAGAGGTGAGGGCTCCGAGCGGCCCAGGCAGACAGGAGGGGAATGGCTTCCAGGGTAGAGGCCCAGAGAGATCAAAGATTGAATACATCATACCCTGAAGTTCCATTTCTAAGGCTTCATCTCATGGAAGGAGTCACAGCTTTGTACAAAGATTGATCTGAATGGTTAGCTTGAAGGGCTCAGAGTAGCAAAAATTAAAAACAGCTTCTATGGTAAACATTTAGAGGATTCATTAAACTAGGAGCCCCCCCGCGCCCCATCCCATTAAGCGTACTTCATCTGGACGGACGTGGATGGGATGTAGTGAGTTCAAGGGAGGCCCTGGCCGTGTCTGGGATCGGGGCCATTTCCACCTGAGCCCACCTTATGCTGTGGCATGTGCATAGACATCCTTAAGGAGCAGCAGCTCTCCTTTCAAGACCCGGACATAGCATGAACATGAACAAACTGGGTTTAGCTACAGGCTCAGCAGCTGGGCCAGCTTTTCATGGCTTCCACAGAGAGCTCCCACATCCCACAGAAGGCCCTCCTGGGCACTGACCACGGTCCAAGAATGCTCCAATTTACCGGGAACAGCCTGTCTGTGCTGCACGCCCCTGCTCTCTGTGGCTTTTCTCCAGGGCCAGCCCTATCTTGAACTCGAGAGATGAGTGGAAAGCCACCATCATTTGCCCTCACAGGTTGTCTTCTCCACAGGGCTGCGAGAAGACCCCAGCCCCAGAGGCCCGCGCGGCATCTGCTCCCATCCCAGTGGCCCGAAGGACACATGGGCTGCAAGTGGTTTGACAGCTGCTCCAGGAATGAGGGTTTGTTTGTTTGTTTGTTTATTTATTTATTTATTTATTTACCCAATGTTTGCTGCCTGCCTTTCCTGCCTGGATTTAAAAATAGAGAGGGGGAGGAAGGAACCTCAGCTGTCTTCAGCGGGGCTGCTGTGAAGAGTTTTTCTCTTGAGCTACTGTTCCCCCAAACTGTACCTTTCTCTTTTATTGCCTCCCCCACTTTCTGATGAAGTCATCACAGCGAAGATTGCATAACTGATGCAGAGGCCTATCTTGTGTTATACTGGGAGACAGGCCAACGTTTCCATTTATAGACAAGAGCACTACCGCGCTGCCAAATGGAGCTCTCTGCTGCAAGCACTACAAGACGGGAGGAAGGGAAGGAAGGCTCCGAGCGTGAGGGCGAGCTGTGAACAGAGGCGGGCGCCCTCCCCGTCCGCTGGGCCGCCTTGGAGGGGGGCTGGCTGCCTGCGAAGAGCCACTTCTACAAAGCTGTGTGCGCTCGGCCCTTGGTTCTCGGGCGCTCGGGCTCCCCTGGCACCAGGAGACGCTGCCAGGGGGAGGGTCTGGTCTGTCCGGTCAGCCTGTTCGGCAGGTTTTCAGACTGCTGAGCCTGTGTGCGGGCAAGCCAGGTGTGAGCACCCCGAGGCCCCGACGGGGGGGGGGGGGACTGGCCTCGCCGCACTCCGGAGGGCCGAAGCCAGGCCAGCCGTCGTGGCACTGGAGGAGGCCAGGACTCCGGGGAGGGCATGAGAAAGTAGGAAAGAAGGAGCAGCATGTCGAAATCTGGGTTGGTGCATCACTTATTTAGAGATTTTGGCTGAGAACCAGGTTCTCAGAGGAAGCAAGTCTAGAAGAGGGGCTCCCACAGGGCCAGGGAGGGCTTCTGGGCGGCAGGGAGGCCCTGGACCTTACGTCCTCAGTGGTGGTCGGGTTTAGATTGTTAGATACATTCTGCACACGGGGTTTTAGGGAGGGTCACTGAGAAACCCTGACAGATCTGAAAGATACCTTCTATTTTATGTTGTTGTTTTTTTTAAAGATTTATTTATTCATGAGAAACGCAGAGGGCGGGGGGCAGAGACACAGGCAGAGGGAGAAGCAGGTTCCGTGCAGGGAGCCCGATGCGGGGCTCGATCCCAGGACCCCAGGGTCACACCCCGAGCCGAAGGCAGACGCTCAACCGCTGAGCCACCCAGGGGTCCCTATTTTATGGTCTTAAGTTGTACCCTTAAAATACCAGATCACGTGGCTCTAAGTCTATTATGAATTACTACTCTTTATCAGTCCCATGCTTATCTCGTGAATGGTGTAATAGCACCATGCTATCTTTAAAAATAAAAACATCATGTTTTTTTGGGACCCTATTGACATTTCTTCGTCTCGTAAATACACCTGGTGACTCAAAGAAGTAGAAGTGGCCAGGGTCTCTTGTTAACCTTGAGCAGAGTTGGGGACAAACTGGGATAAAAAGAGTCTGAGAAGAAACATGGGCTCCAGGGATTCTCCGCCGTTGCACCCGCGCCGCGGGCAGCACAGCTCCTGACTCCCACCTCCCACCTGTAGTATCCTGGTTCATGGAATCTGAAAGCAATTAGGAACCATCCTCTACAGATCTTAAACTTTTCACCCAATGTTATCAGGACTTCAGTCAGGTAGCATGACTCCACAGCACCCGGCATACAGCAAGTGCTCACAAATGTTTGCTCTTCTTAGCACCAATATTAATAAATGATGAGAAAATTCGAAACTTTAAGGAGGGCTGATATTTTTGGCTCATATTCTGTTCTTAATAACGAGACCAGCTCCTCAGCCTTATCAAGGAAAATATCGTCTTGCACAGGAGAAAAACTCAGCCGATAGCTAACTGTGGAATCAGGCCCTCGCGTGATGGCGAAGCTTCTGTGAAACTTCCATTTTAGTGAGGAATAAACCCACTCATGTCGACAACAGCGCACAGGCCTTCTAGGATGGGGGTATGTGCCCGTAATCGTTTGCCACTTATCCCCTCTGAAAGCATCAGCATTTCTGCTTCACCCTCTGGGATGGCTCCCGCTCTCCCATCCCTCGCTATCAGAAGCTAAGGCCGAGTCTGACCTCCTTGTCATAGATCACCTCCAGTGCCCAGCCCCTCTCCACTTTCCCTACAGTTTCCTGGGCTAATTCTTCCTCTAGCTAGCTGACCGAACCTTCCCCTCCTCTGTCTTCCCAGGGCCGGGTGAGCAACGCTACAACACGCACGTGATCTCTGCACACAAACCCCTCGCCCCCGAAGCAGCGCCTCCTCCAAGAGCTTTCCCAGCTGCCACTTCCCTCCTGGTTGATGCTCGCAGGAGGTCAAAATCAGGACGGGGAGGGTCAGGTGATTAATGTGGGAGGTGGATACGGTGAATATGGGGAGCCAACCTGCTGCTCAGGGGCCTGATCAGCCTCAGAAGGATCTTCGCATTTCTGGTCTTCCTTACCGTTGGGCCATTTCCTAATATGCAGATTTGTTATCTCCAACCTTGAGCCAACCGATGACCTTCTCCTTTGGGCTGCTTCTCCTCTGTAGCCTCCCCCCATCATTAAGAATAGACAGCTTCTCAATCGGCCACGATGAAAATCCCAACCAAGTCAACCAAACCCTTTCTGGAAGCTGAGGATAAATAGGAATGGCTGGAAGCCTGCTGCGGAGTGTGGAGGTGGGGATGATGACCCCCTAGGCTGAGCTGTGGGTCTATCTCAGGTTCCCATGACGTGACACCCAGGAGAAGCCAGTGCAGGAGAGAGTCCCTTCTTTATTTACCTTAGGTTTTTGAGGACTTACTTTTTTACTGAGGATTACTTTCTATATAAGGCCCAGTGAATATTACCTCTTAATTCATATTTAGGAGCATGTAAAAAAGGGTGACAGGGCCTATCTATCTTTCATTCCTTTTCAGGGGTAGTTGTAGAGCATTTCCAAGGAAAGAAGGAGTCCCTGAGCCCTCATTAGTTAGTAAACACAAGCTTCCCCCCGCCCCCCCCGCCCCGGGAGTCGAGGCCTATGTACGGGGTGTGGAGGTCTATCTCACAACACGGAGGGGCCACCCTGCGCCTCGGAGCCCAGCCACCATTGCCATGGAAATATCTGGGGCTTCTGCGGGTCCCACCCACTCTCAGTACCTCCCCAGAGGCTTCTTGGGGACAGAGTCCAAATATATCCCGCAGGCAGATGCACACACATCCCAGGTGGGAACCTAGAAAGGCCCGGAATACTCTGGACTCACTTTTTTGCTGAAGGACTCTGGTAAGAAACAGTACCTAGGTGAGTGAAATGTACTTGCCGAGGCTGCTAAGCCCCCTAAGTTCAGGGCCCTGGTCCAAGGACGTGAAGCCTCACGCCTGCCCCTGGAAGCTGTACAGTGCTGTGCATCCTTGATGGCATCTCCGACTTGAGTTTTTCTTAGAGAACACTTGGCCCCAAATAAAACCCAGGCAAACAAATAAAACAAAGCAGACAAGTAACAACTGACTTGCATAATAGAATATGGAGAGGCCTGGGTATGGATTGTGCTTGCCAGTTTGCTTTGGCTTTCTGCATGGTAAGGACTACTGCTCCGTGGCCAAAATGCATCCATCACCCTAAAATAAGTGCACACCACAAACCATGCACCTGAGATCTGAGCACTAGTACGTTACATATACTTTGCCACTGAGGTCTTTTTTCATTTCAGACATCACATCCCCCTTTAAAAAATGCTTTGATTACCCTGGGAATTCCCAAGGGCCTATGGCACCCCAGCACGATGGCAGGAATCTAAGAGAAGGGCCACTGTGGCCTCGTCCCGTGGGACACCACAATCCCAGTGGAGAGACAAGGTCTCCCTTCATAGGAAAGCTGGAAAATGATCCCAGCTCATCAAAGGTGAGCCTGTGGCATGTGCTGTGGTTCCACAGGATTTCCATAAAGCCAGCTGGGCCAGACCTGGGATGGTCACAGTTACATGGCAGAAAGGGGGTGGAATGGGGGACACATGGGTTCCAGAGACTGGTTGCCCTGGGGCAAGTCCCCAAACATCTCTGAGCTTTAGTATCCTCCCTTATAAAATGATGACACCTGTGATCTTGAAGGCTCCCACCTGCCCTAAAATTCTCTGGTTCTGCTTCGGAAGAGCTTCATGGACATGGGCACACTTGACCAGAAGCCTCGATGGAAGCAGGTTTGGATTTGAGTGAGCAAAGAAGGAAGGAGCAGCCACTCGCAGGAGGGAGGGGACGGTGCTCAGGCCCCATGCTGAGGTGTGCACTGGGGTGTGGGAGGAAAGCTGCACTGCGTGGTCTGACCACGGACAGGCCTGCATGCAGTCACGTGCCCCGACCAACAGACGGGAGCCACAGCAGTCTCGCGGAGGGAATACAGTGATCAGAGCGTTACTTCCATAAGATTAAGCTGGTGTCAGGTAAAGCAGGGATCAGAACGGGGCCGGATCAGAAGGGGAAGAGCAGTGGGCAGGGCTGAGAGGCAGCCCGGGAGGTGAAGGCGAGGTGGCCGAGACCGGGCTACCGACCGTGGGAACTGAGGAGGGATGCGCCAAGCCACCTGCAGGGTGTGTCTGGGTAAGAAGAGGAGCCCACGCTCTTCACCACGTGCAGTGTCCGGGGTCCCCCCCCAGCCCCGGTCCACTGGTTCTCACCCTGCCCTCACGTGGCTACTGAAAATCTGGCCCGAGAATGTGATCCCCACCTAAAAATGGAGCGTGAGGGACAACTGGGGAGGGGCTCAGTGGTGGAGCGTCTGCCTTTGGCCCAGGGTGTGACTCCGGGGTCCTGGGATCGAGTCCTGCGTCGGGCTCCCTACATGGAGCCTGCTTCTCCCTCTGCCTGTGTCTCTGCCTCTCTCTCTGGGTCTCTCATGAATAAATAAATAAAATCTTTATTTTTTAATTTATTTTTTAAAGTAAAATCTTAAAAAAAAATCAGGTATGAGGGATTCCAGTTTTCTTGGTCCTCCCTCCTCTTTCACAACTGAATTTATTTAAATGTGAGTACAGTACACCACCTGGCTTTTCACCGAGAGTAGGACAGTGGGCATGTGCCTCGAACACTTTCTGAGCCCTAAAAGCATATTCGGGGGCCGAGGAGGAGATGCCAGACAGTAGCAGGAAATGGGACCACAAGTACTTTGAGAGGAAGAAACCTCATTTGTGTGCTTCCTTCACGTGTTCTCTCAACTTTCTACTAACTGCTCCGTGTTTTTACTTAATGCTTTTCAAGGCCTGATGAGGAACAATGACTGCGAGATGGTCCCCAGTTGAAAGGGCTTAGATGTGACAAGTAGACCTCATAACAAATGTGACACCTGGTGTTTCCTAGGCTGAGTTGCTGGGTTTACATTCTATGGTGGATTTTTTAAAGCAGTCAGAAAATCACCCTGGGTCTCAATGCTAAATCTTGTTCGTGTGATGTAGTTTCCTAAGATGGTTAATGTTGCATTTGTAACACCCACCTTGAAAACCTAAACTGGAGATGATAATAAAAATCATCTCTGGGGGATCCCTGGGTGGTGCAGTGGTTTGGCGCCTGCCTTTGGCCCAGGGCGCGATCCTGGAGACCCGGGATCGAATCCCACATCGGGCTCCCAGTGCATGGAGCCTGCTTCTCCCTCTGCCTGTGTCTCTGCCTCTCTCTCTCTCTCTCTCTGTGACTATCATAAATAAATTTAAAAAAAATGTGTTTAAAAAAAAAAATCATCTCTGGGATCCCTGGGTGGCTCAGCAGTTTGGCGCCTGCCTTTGGCCCAGGGCGCGATCCTGGGGTCCCGGGATCGAGTTCTGCGTCGGGCTCCTGGCGTGGAGCCTGCTTCTCCCTCTGCCTGTGTCTCTGCCTCTGTCTCTCTCTCTCTATCATAAATTAAAAAAAAAAAACAAAATATCTCTAACTGGGCAGCCTGGGTGGCTCAGTGGTTTAGCACCTGCCTTCGGCCCAGGGCATGACCCTAGGGTCCTGGGATAGAGTCCCTCATCGGGCTCCCCGAAGGGAGCCTGCTTCTCCCTCTGCCAGGGTCTCTGCCTCTCTCTCTCTGTGTCTCTCGTGAATAAATAAATAAAATCTTAAAAAAATAATGATAATCTCTAACAAAACAGTTTATCTCTGCAAAACCGGGTAGGTCACTGAAGACTCATGACTGAGGGTGCATTTGGAGCTTCCAGGGGAAAGCACGCTTTTTATGGGCAACTGGGAAACCAGGTGTCTTCTCCAAACGCATGATAAAAATCTTCTCTTTGGAAACCTTCGTGCCCCTATTGAGACAAGGCCGAGGAGCGCCGGTCCGCGGTGCCCAGGGCTCCCACCACCGGCTCTGGAAAATGGATTGCTTCACCTATTTGTTCTGTCTCTAATCTGAGGGAGGGGCTGCAAGCCTCCCCATCTGTCTCTCTCGCTTTCTGGGCCCCTCGTTGCCATGGTCTTTCCCGCAGCGTCTGAGGGAACAAGATGCCTCTGACGTCTGACACTGGACCTCTGCAGGCAGCCAATTTGTTTTCCTCTCGCCGCCCCACCCCCAACTCCTCTCTCCCTTTCTAATCTAGGACATTCTTTCTGTGCATCCACCAAAAGTAATGTGTCAAACTATGATTATGTTTTCTTTTATGAAGCAAGTAGAAGGGAGGCAGATTGCTTCCCTCCTCTGCCCAAGCAGAGGTAATCAGAGGCCGAGGGGGAGTGGGGGCGAGTGGGGCCCGGCGTCTGCTCTGCTGGCCTCGGAGGGTCCTGGCCTCGGCTCCTCTAAAGGAATCCTGGGCCAGCAGCGGGGGTGGGGGGTGGGGTGTCTCCCGGCTACTGTGCACCCCTCGCCCCTCAGCCGTTTCGCCTGCGTCCTGGTGGGGAAGCAAAGGCCTAAGAAGAGAGCAAGGCCCTGCCCTCCGGTGTTCCGGGAAACTGCGGCTCAAGTGACACATTTCCTAGGCTCCTGGCAATCTCAAGGAAGTTTGTGGGTTCAGGAAAAGAAATCCCCTTAAACCCTTAAAAGCTAACCCACACTTGCGCGCCGTTGAGACAGAGCAGATGTCATTTGGGAGTTTTGCGGGGAAGAAGGGGAGAGGACACAGAGCAGGGGGCAACTGCTTTTCTGCCCGGACAGGGGATTTTCTTTTTTCTTTTTTTTTAAAGATTTATTTATTTATTTATAATAGATACACAGAGAGAGAGAGAGAGAGAGAGGCAGAGACACAGGCAGAGGGAGAAGCAGGCTCCATGCACTGGGAGCCTGACGCGGGACTTGATCCCGGGACTCCAGGATCGCGCCCTGGGCCAAAGGCAGGCGCCAAACCGCTGAGCCACCCAGGGATCCCCGGGGATTTTCCTTCAAGTGTTTGCATCCACATTTCGGGGGTCAGGGGCTTTGAGAAATCCCGCGTGGTGTTTATCCCTTGCAGCTATGATGTGATCAGTGCCAGGCGCCAAGAGCAGCGGGGCACACGCAAGGCGAGGCCTGTGGGCACCGAGCGGCCCCCGAGGAGGCTTCCTCCCTATGATTGCAGCCGGCGGCGGCCAGGCCCGTCCTCGGGAATGAGGCCTGTGGTGCTGAGGCCGCCAGAAGAGACACATTCTAGCTTCCAATTTCCAGGGCTCGGCCTGGAATGTGACCTGACGTTTCTTGCGCTCCTCTTGCAGGCCCCAAAGAAAGAGGCCCACTCCTCAGGACGGTGCCAAGGCGGGACTGGGACACCAGGAGGAGGAGCTGGAAACTCCTGCAAGGGATGCAAGTCAGGCCCAAACCCCTGGAGCCGGCACCCCGGGGGGCTCAGGGGCTGAGCGTCTGCCTTCGGCTCACCGCACAATCCCAGGGTCTTGGGATTGAGTCCCACATCAGCCTCTGCCTGTGTCTCTGTGTCTCTCATGACTAAATAAAATCTTAGCAACAACAACAAGGGTATCTGGGACCCAACAGCAAGAGCAGACGGGAAGGGACAGAGGGGATGACATTATGTCCAGTACATAAATGGACATGGTTGGAACCGAGGGGGCGGTGATGCCGCTACAGAAGCACCAGCTGGAGGAAAGTCCCAGAACAGACCCCGGCTGGCAGGTGCCTCCATCCCCATCCCCAGAGTAGGATGGGGTTTGGCCTGGAGACCTTCTCCAAAGCGCCACTCTCTGCTGTCTAGATGATGGGCGGGAAAGAACAAAGGTGCTTTTGGAGGGAAATTTCCTATTTTTCCTTCAGTCTGAATGCAGCTTTGGAAAGTTGAGCAACTTCAGGGGCCCGCACCTGAGATGTCAGCTGGAGGAAGGGCAGGGGAAAGAAGGAGGGTGTCAAGCCGCCCAGCTCTTCTGCAGCAGCCGTTCTCAAAGCCTGCTAACTTCATCCCGGCTTTGCTGGGCTGGCCTCAGAGGAGGGCTCCTCTTGGGGCCTCCTTGGTGCGCACCCCATGTCTGATCCCGCATCCGTGGCCAGCAGACTGGGGGCATGACCCGCTGCTGCTCGAGGCCTCGGAGCGCCTCTTCCCCACCCAGGCCCCCAAACTCTCAGCAAAGAACAGTCCCCCTGTTCTAAGCAGAGCTCCAGTGGAAGAAGTATTTTCTTCCAGGGAAGATTGGGAATTTCTTCACATTGAGGAAGAACAAAAGCTAGCTTATGAACATACGGTTACTACGTTTATAAATATAATATATACCCTGAGTCTTCAAAATAATGGTGAAGTTCATTATTTTGTCCTAACCCTTTTGCTTTTCAGGGTCTTTTTTTTTTTTTTTTTTTTTTTTTTTGCAGTAGTGCAGATTTTTAAGACATCAATCATACATTCATGCTAAAGCACTAAAAAAGTTTTCCCTATGAGAAATGGCTACTTAAGCACCAAGGGGCCAAGTTCTAGCTTTTGAGGCATCCACATAGACATTTGCATATATTTCCTTCCTAATCTGTTTTCTTGCATATCTGAGTGAAGATCTGATTGTTTTTTTGAGGCAAGACGCAGCCACAGGAACAGCTCGTAAACCTCACCACAGACGCAGCCCCCAGAGCAACAGGAGCCGTTTCCTCTGGCGTGTGAGCTCCCTCACTGTCAGAGGGGGGCCACCGATCAGAGAAATCTGGGAAGACATGAGTCTGTCAGAGCACGTGAAAGGACGTGACACGGAGTCCACATTCGTGTTGCACAATTTGCATGAGCACTTCTGGACAAATTCCGTTTTCACATGCAATTCACAGACCTGCGGCAGCCGCGCTAATTGGTGAGGTTGCCACTCAAGTGTGCTACTGAACGGGAGCTCTGGCTACCCGGATGAATAATACAGAGTTCGGAGCAGCACAGTAATTATTTTACAGTTATTCTGCATGACCATCCTGCCATTATCTTTGCCCCCGGCCCCCAGCCCCCGGCGGAGGTGAGGAGGAAAATCCCCACCTGCGATTCCGGAGTGGGATTCACTGTATTTGAAGTCAGCTTGAGAAAAGGAAAAGAGACGGCAAGGGAACAGCTATCATTTCATTAATATGGATGGATTATTCATGTCACCAGAGTGACAGTGAATTTGATTGTACCCTGAAGTGCCAATAGGATGCCAAACGCAGCCGTGAACGACACAAGTAACTCTGGGTGGCGGACTGCTTTGGGATTCATCTGTGAGAATTCCAGTCTCCCACGATAAGGTTGTTCATGGTCCGCATGATATTCCAATGCTAAGTGAAGGGGCACCCGGGGAGGCTCAGGGCTTGAGCACCTGCCTTCGGCCCAGGGCGCGACCCCGGGGTCCCGGGATCGAGTCCCAGATCCAGTCCCCGCAGGGAGCCTGCTTCTCCCTCTGCCTGTGTCTCTGCCTCTTTCTCTGTCTCTCATGCATAAATAAATAAAATCTTAAGAAAAAAAAAAGATTCCCTCGGTGCCTCCCATAGCCACCCAGCAAAGGAGAAGGAGGGTGACAACCTCTCAGCCCCTTCCTAGGTGGCATTAGACGCTTTAGAAACTCAGGACAGATGCTGTCCTGTGGGTCACTCTCCATCTCCAATAAAGTCAATTGTTCAGAAAGAAGGAGGGGCCTTTGGGTCCCTGGTCCTCCTTCTGCAAACTGTCAGGCATTTGCTGTCTCTGCACTAAATGCAAACCAGACGGACTCTAGAGATGCCTTTTGGGGCGGTTTTGGGTTTTCTTCCCCTTTGTTCCTTGGAGATACTAAGCCTTAAATCCTCTTTGAATCTGAGAGTTACCGATGGCGCTGGATCTAAACCATATCACGTCACGTGATGAAACCTGACCCGGTGGCATTCACTCCTGCACGGATGCTGCTGTGTGACCTCAGTGCAGGAGCCTACCCTGGGCAGCTGAGAAAAAACACATTGCAAGAGCCAGTCAGGCTCGCCTTAGGTTCAGTCAACCTCGTTTTATATTTTACCTAGAAATGGTCTAAGGTCACTATGTCTCGAATTTCAAAAGTCAGTGATACCTTGTCACCTGGCATTTCCCATCCTCAAGCTTAGTTACTGGCCACACTTGCCCCCTCCCTCTCTCCTAGGGGTGGGAGGAAGTTTGGGAAGAAAGGTTTTTGTTGGGCTTTCACATTCCTGATTTCAGCCCCAGTTGAAAAGGGTCATCCATCTGTGGGGAGTAGGATGGGGCCTCCTCGCCGGTTTGGGACAGCCGGCAAATGGTGTCTGTCGGTCCGATCGCTCCTTTCCCCGGGTTCAAGACTTTCAGGCCTGGAAACCAGCCCCCAGCCTTCAGGCTCCAACTCTGGTTCGGACACGCAGAGTAAGCAGGATCTTATTGTAAGATGGATCTCAAGCGCAGGTGGGGTGGGTGGTCACCCATAGGTATGATTTCCCAGATAACAAAATGCCTCTTAGAAACTCTCTCCCATGTCTCTGTCCCAGTAGAACGTATTCACATTTGGGCTTCGGTTTTCTAGGACATCACTATGACACTTAACATATTGCTGAGGGTGGCTGGAGCCCACACAGTCCCTAACCCCAGAGAGCGCTTAGGTTCCAAGTGGTGGCATACAGGATGTGCAGGCCTGGTGGACCTTACGCCTTGTGGGAGGGAAGGAGAGGACACGGATATAAACCCAGCCCAGGTCACAATTCGGCCCACGGCAAGTCACAGCGTTCCAATGGCATCTTTGACCTCTCATCCACAAAGGAACCATTCTTCTTTCTTGCAATGTCTGCTTGCAAGGTTGTAACAGCCCCTTTGATAAAGAAAGGTACACATTCAAGCAGAGACCTCCATGGAGCCCCATGCGTAAGGAGGCCTGGGCCGCATTTATCACTACTGTGGTCCAGGCCCAGCAGCAGAAGTCTGAAGCTCATCATCGTCAGCTTGCCTCTCAACTAGACTTGTCTTCTCCCTCGCGTGTGACGCAGGGATTCAAATTCTAACTTTCCCTGCAGGTAGGGGTTGCAAGGATTTCTTTACAAAATGTTGCAGATGTTGACCTCAAGGTTCTCTCTCTATGTCGTATTGCATCAAGTGTAAGATTCATAAATTTGAAGACATGTGTTATATACCTCTCGAAAGAAAGAAAAGAAGCTTCCGCTAAACTCTAGAGAGCCATTGGCTCTAAGTTCCATCATGATTTCAGACATGTAAATGTCTGCATGTTGGGATCAGTGAGATATGGTATTTTGGCTTGTTGGCTACATGGACCCAGGCTGGGGCCTAGGCACTTGGATAGCTGGCACGACCAGGGTGATAGTCCTCTTGCCTACATGGCGTATCTACCCTGGACCTGGCCTGGCTCTCTTGGTGCTCACAGCCTCACATCAGAAAATGGGTGAGTGATGACAACCTGTCCTTGCCCTCTTCTATGGGAACCAAGAGAGGACGGCTGGACGAAGGGGGGGCTGCTACCAGAAGCCCTGGAAGCTGGGGCTTCCCTCTCCTGGCTTCATTCAGAGCAAGACTTGATGCAAAACCTTTTGTATTTTTCTAAATGATAGTTAAAAAAAAAATCTTTACCACGTAGCCTTGCACATATTTCTTCTAAGAGAGCATGTGTATAGATAAGAAGTAACACGGCCACTCGAATAAACACAGGATTACCACCAAAAGGATTTTAGATTGATTCTGGAAGAAAAAAAAGCTAGGGGCAGGCAATAATTTTAAGGAAAAAAAAATTGACCCTCTACATTTATAACGGTAGTTCTTCAGGCTGCTAATGCTCCTGGTCATCAGTCGCTTCCTTGTGGTGACAATGGGAAGAGCTGAGAGGAAGAAAGAAGACAGGAGGCAAAGTTTCTGCAGCCGGGCGATTTTTTTTGGACCTATCTGCTAGGTCAAGATAATAGGATACAATACAAACCTGAGGAATTTATTCTTCCTGTCTTCAAAAAGACTTACTGCAGTCTTGAATCTTGTTCAGGAAAGGGCTCAGCTAATAAAAACCAGATTTATAGAAAGAGTGGGCGCCACCCGACTCCATTTCTATTTTCCTTTCATTTCTCTTTCCCTCCTTCCTTCCCTCCTTTTTCTTTTTTCTTGTGGCAAAATATACATAACATTTATGATTTTTACCACCCTTAAATGTACACAATTCAGTGGCTTTCAGTACATTCATGCTGCAACCACCACATTATCTCTTTCTAGAACTTTTACATCATCCCACCCAGAAACTCCGTACCCATTAAGCAGCCATTCTTATTCTGTTCTTTTATAGTTTTTTTTTTAAAGTTTTACGTATTTATTCATGAGAGACACAGAGAGAGCGAGAGAGAGAGAGAGAGAGAGAGAGAGAGAGAGAGGCAGAGACACAGCAGAGGGAGAAGCAGGCTCCATGCAGGGAGCCCGATCCCAGGACCCCGGGGTCACGACCTGAGCCTAAGGAAGACGCTCAATCGCTGAATCACCCAGGTGCCCCTCTTTTTAGTTTCTTTAATTAGTTTTGCTAGGAGCATCTTAACCCTTATGGACATTGATCCGAATTTGGAAAGGAACGTGATGCACGTGAAGCGGGAAAAGTCTGGACCAAAGAGCCAAAGATGTGTTTTAGAAGCTGGTAACAGAGCTATTAAAAACAGGCCTTGAGAAGTCAGGGTCTAAAAGTTGCTGGGAATATAAAATATGGTTTCACAAAATGACTCCAGGGGAAAACAAATGTGTTACCTTTTATGCTCCTCACCTTCGCACTTCACTGAGGCTGAAATTAATAAGTTTGCAAGGCTACTCAAGCCAAATGGATATTAAATCATCAAATCCTAGCCCTGCTCTCTTCTTCCGTCTGTCTGTTGGTTCACCTCTCTTTCTGCTCATGGGTGTACCTTTACTGAGCAAATATTATGCATGTGCCAGGCGTCGGCCTGCCCAGGAGATACACAGGATTGGCCTGCCCGCAGGTAACTCCTGCGTCAGAATGGGGACAAACAAGGAAACAAAGAGTTATGTGTGCAGCGAGCAAGACAGGGATGAGTGGATGATTAATTCCGTTCAGGGGCTGGGGTGGGGGCAAGGGGTGGGAGTTCATGAAAACCCTCTTCACCCAAGGCAGACTTGATATTACCTACTGTGTGTTGGACATTAATCTGTTGCAATGTTATAAAGTTGTGAATGTGAAATTATAGATTATGTATAAGATGGAGCTCTAATGTTAGCTGAAAAGCAGAATATAAAATCGCATGTGCCTTACGACGATGACCGTGTTAAAACTTAAACTAGTGTATAATGTAAAAAATACAAATATGCAGAACAAAATGGTGTGAGGGTGGTGAAGTACGGGTGGCTTTTAAATTCAGAAATGTAAACATGCTCTTATATTTCCTTAAAGTTGTTTTTCTTTTTGATTATACATTTATCCACTACGGAAAGTTGAAGCAACAAATACAACACAGGAAAACAAAATCACTGGTAATCATTACCACAGAATAGGAATCAATTGGTTACTCCTTCCAAGGTACTCAGCCACAATAAGGATCCTATTATTCCATTCTAGGGATGTGGTATTTATTTAACCAATTGTCTACTGTTGGACATTTAAACCGTTTTCAATTTTTTCCCATTGTAAGTCATGCCGAAATGAGTGGTCCTCTGTGCATGTCTTTGATTATTTCCTTTGAATAACTTCCTAGAAGTCGGAGTTCTGTGTCAAAGAGCCTGAGTGTTTTTAAGGCTCCTGTTTTGGAACATATTCCCAAATTGCCCTCTGGAAAGACTTAAACCTATTTACACTTACATCGGGAATACACAAGGGTCACCGTATTACACTTTGGATTCAATTTTTTGAAATGACCAATTGCTCCAGTGCCATTGTGATTCCGGGTGTTCCTTTCCTAATGAACACAACGGAAGAAGCTACAAATAGGATCAATTTATGGCATGTAGTCCCCCAAGCTTTTCTCTCCGTTTCTCTTCCTCTACCCAAAGCCCTGCGAAAAGGCATGGTCAGTCTTTGCTTTTCCTCATCAGCATGCTGACAACAGATGTCTCCAGCCCTGCTTCTTCAGGGTAGTGAATGCCTGAATGCCACAAACACTACTCCTGGGGGCTGTCACCTGAGATTCTTCAGCTGTCTGCTCAGAGGCAAGGCCCCCGTGTATCAGAGTGAAAAGGCATGTCTTTATTCCTGTAGTTGGCTTGGCCAGCTGGCCAGCACCAATTCTTATGAATGACAGCTGGTTTGCTGTTCCATATTTCAACAGCCTTAAGCCAGGATAACACCTGTAGGCTCTGGGAATGAAAAGTGCCCAGACCGACGTTGGAGAAAGCCGGCTCTTGTTATTTGGCGCAGACCTCACGCTACTGAGCATCTTGCACTGCAGAGAACTATGCCAGCGATGGGGGCAACCAATCAAGTTAGAGTCTACGGCTGTGTCACTATTGCAATTGATTTGATTCAGAGTTTCAAATGACTTTTTTGGGTTCCCATATATGGTTTATTATGATAGCAAAAAAAAGAGAGAGAGAGACAGAGCGAGCTTTTGCAAGTCAGTATTAGATGAACATCCTCGATGCATGAAGCGCAGAGACAGTGGGTGGTCCTGCTGATGAACCTGCTGGAACCTAGGAAGCTCTACTGAGATTTCTGGTTGTCTCAAATTTAGGTGGTGCGTCGCGATGTGGCAATAGTCTGAGCAGAGACAAACAAACCCAAAAAACCCTAACTCTGTGATTTCCGATGTAATTTATTTAACGGATTCCATAGGGTCCAAACCTGGTGGAGAACATGTTTTCCAAGTTTGAAGCCAAATTTCTAGCTTGGGAGAACTCCTGCTAGAACCCCGCAGCAGTCTGGGGAGAGGAGAAGTAAGTGTGAGAATGAGAAATGGAAAGTCACCTCAAAAGTTGTTTGTTCGCCTCCATGATTCATTAGGAGAGCGGCACAGAGGAGAAGAAAAAAGCAACTTTGTGCAGAGCCCTGCAGCACTGTAGGTTGTCTGCAGAATGCTACTTTGAATCTCCTAATCCCAATTTATTAGTCCTGTAGTATGCTTTATTTTTATTTTTTTTTAAGATTTCATTTATTCATTTAACAGAGATAGAGAGAGAGCACAAGCAGGGGGAGCAGCAGAGGCAGAGGGAGAAGCAGGCTCCCCGCTGAGCAGGGAGGGAGCCTGACACGAGGCTCGATCCCAGGACCCTGGCATCATGACCTAAGCCAAAGGCAGATGCTCAACTGACTGGGCCACCCAGGTGCCCGGGGTTACTCTTTTAAAGTCTACCATGGTGTTAAAGGAAATGGACCTCTAGTTTTGAGAAGATTTTTACTATGCCCGCCAAGACATAGAAACGAAAATTGAATCACATATGGCTGGAGAGAAAAGAAAGGCCCTAGGAAGCTTGTACCCTACGGCGTCCTAGAATATCTCGCCAACTACACCTGGGAGCCAAGGACTCCCAGCCTGGACCTTCAAAGGACCCTGACGTGTACCAGCTGACCTCAACCCCACAGGGACGCTGCCCTGGAGAAGCCAGTGTATACATTCAAGCTGGCAATACAGTATTTCTGGAAACGACTTGCACGTGTCTTGGTGCTTTGGTTGTGTTAAGCTGGGTTAGGTTCCTACCAGCACAGATGGCTTTTTGCTGATGGCACGTTGCTCTCGCCCTGCCCCGCCTGCAACTTTTTGCCCCGCACCGGGGTCCGTGACCAGTTGTTCCTAGGAGTATCAGCACACTGTAGCCCTGAGAACCAACGTAAAGAGTCATTCCTTAAGGAAACATCCAGGTTTTATGAAGTGAAAACCCCCTGCCCTTCTCCTTTAGGGTCGTTCCAGGGGTAGTAGGCTCTCTGGCTTCCCAGGGCCTGATAGGAAGGTGGGACTAAATCTTGTGCCAGGTCAGCTCCTACCATCAGCAGCTTGAAGGTAAATGCAAATTCACAGCAGGCGGGACTCACAGTGGAACCAGAATGAAACCAGTTACCCCACGTGTCCTTTCCTCTTCAATCCGGCCTCCAACTCATGCCTCTCAATGGTGCTGCCATCTGGCTTGGCCTGGCCGGCTCACGAGGCCTAGCCTCGTCCTTTACCCTTCTCAGTCTTCATGCCTAACCCAGTAGAGACTCTGGTAGGTTTACCTCCGTAACCTCCTCCTGGCTGCCATTTCCCTTGGTCCAGGTCGTCACTTCTCCTGGATCACCTGCTGGTCTCTCTCCCTGTTTTTCACTTTCCTTTCGGGTCGCCCTGCCATACACACTCCCGCCACCCAGTCATGAGACTGACCTTTCTCATGATACTTGTGCTCCTCAGTTCTGCTCCCCGCAGCTCTGTGCAGGGTAAGAGTCACATTCCCCAGCAGGGCACCCTTCGCGCCCTAGCTCTCCAGCCCCGTCTGGGGACCGCCCCCACCTGAGCCCCAGGCTGACTCTCGTTCTAGCAAATCACTTTTATTTGGCCGAATGCGTCTGGCTCTCCACTGTTGCCTCTGCCTCTGCCCCCACCGCTCTTCATCCTTCACCTGGCTAACTCCTTCTAGTCATCCTTAAACCCTGAACTCTAACATCACACGCAGGACATGTTCTCTGTCAACAGCTCAGCTGCTCGCTTCCCCTCTGAACACCCAGAGCACCCTCTGCTTTTCCTCCACT
The DNA here is from genome assembly GCF_003254725.2 of Canis lupus dingo. Taxonomy (NCBI): domain Eukaryota; kingdom Metazoa; phylum Chordata; class Mammalia; order Carnivora; family Canidae; genus Canis; species Canis lupus. The sequence goes on along the minus strand of NC_064261.1, from coordinate 3,289,926 downwards.
GGCCTCCTAATTGCCTGCATTGCAACCATGTGCTCACCAGTCTCTCTCTGTTATGCTGCAAGTCCCTTGCCAACCTTCATTTTGGTACTCACTTGCCTTTTTTTTTTTTTTAAGATTTTATTTATTTATTTATTTATTTATTTATTTATTTATTTATGAGAGAGAGAGAGAGAGAGAGAGAGAGAGGCAGAGACACAGGCGGAGGGAGAAGCAGGCTCCATGCAGGGAGCCTGATGTGGGACTCGATCCCGGGTCTCCAGGATCACGCCCTGGGCCCAAAGTAGATGCTCAATCACCGAGCCACCCACACGTCCCTACTCACTTGCCACTTGGGGGGGGGGGATTTAATGAATGACTGAGTGACAAGTAGGCCTGTGATTCACTGTTTCCAATAACTTTCCTAAATTCCTACCTGACCGTTCCACAGATTCTTTTTTTTTTTTCTCTTGAGAGAGAGCGAGCCATCTGCTTTTCCTGAGGTTCCTATCTAAGTCACTGTCCCCAGCCCCCACGTAAGAGAAGGTGTGTCCTCCTACTTGGCAGGTGCAGGCTGTCGGGCTGTGCATACATTGCTAAATGAAAGAAGGGCGTAGGCACTATAGCATCTGAATATACCTTTTAAAGTTTTTTTGGATGATACTCTAAGGTGTGGTTACTGCAACGGATTGTTATTTGTGCATGCAGAGGTGGCCAGAGAGATGGATGTGAGCCCAACTGTTTATTGGAGACCAGACGTGTAATTTGATCTGTGTCTGAAACCTCTACCTGTATGACCTGCTGTTGCCTTACGGGGTACAGTTCCTGACATAATGGTTATTGCAATTTTCTTGTTTCCTTTCCTGCCATGTTCAACTGCAGGATTAGGTTTTGTCTGTTATCAAACACTTCTGGTCCTCCCTTGATTCCTTCCCCTCTTATTTTCCATTGACAACTTTCCCAGAAAGGCTTTTCCATGTTTTTTACCCATGCCATCTGATGCCTAGCTTGTCTCTTCTGCAAGCACCTCCGTGGGATTCGTATCTTCCTCAAGGCTTTCCCCAGACTGTACTCAAGTTTCACGAGGATCACCAGCCCCTGACAAATATACCAAGTGATATCCCCATTTCTGAAATATCAATCACAGATTCAAAGAATCACTGAGCTGGAAGAGACCTCTGGGCAGCCTGCACCTGAACTTCTCTTGATGAGAATCTACGAGACATTTTGTTAGATGTTTGTCCATCCACCCATCTGTGAAAAATCTGAGTGATTGATTGAGAGATTGGTTCTAAACTGAACATAATGCACTGGGAGACAGATGTCCAACATATCACAGTCACCCAGAGGGAACCTTCTCGCCCATATGATTCCTCTTCTAATCCCTGATGTGCAAGCTGACGTTTGAGGGGAAGAGAGAAATGTGTCCAGATGAAACTCTCAGGCTGGAGAGTATGGAGCACAGCAGTTTTGACAGCAAAAGGAAAACTACAGCAGAACAGCAGCCCGGTGATTCTCCTGGGGAAACAACCTCAAGAGGATTGGGGGCCCACTGTGTGCTGCATCGGCATGCTGAGGGGCACATTATCCGCAGAACGGACCTGGCTCCCCCCCCCCAACAGATGCTTCAGGGCCCACGCGATGGGGAGACCCTGGCTCCCGCCATCCCACAGGCCATCCCACTCTCACCCTGGGCGCCCCATCTTCCTTGTCCCCTTGAACTAGCACCACTCTCCTACTAATCTTCTAGCTGCTATTAGGCTGTAGCTCCTGCGCTAGGTATGGGAAAGTAGCCCTAGATTTTGACCATAAATCATGTAAGCACCTGGGCAAACTGCCTTCTAGATTATAAAAAGAATTAGCGGATGTCAGAGGCTTTTTCTAGGATTACTGGACATTTGGGGGGGGGGTGCCTTTTTTTTTAAGATTTTATTTATTTATTTATTTATTTTTAATTATAGTTTTCTTTTTTTTTTAAGATTTTATTTATTTATTCATTCATAGAGATGCAGAGAGAGAGAGAGTAGCAGAGACACAGGCAGAGGGAGAAGCAGGCTCCATGCAGAGAGCCTGATGTGGGACTCGATCCAGGGTCTCCAGGATCACGCCCTGGGCTGCAGGCGGCGCTAAACCGCTGCGCCACCGGGGCTGCCCAGATTTTATTTATTTATTTATTTATTTATTTATTTATTTATTTATTTGAGACACAGAGACACAGGCAGAGGGAGAAGCAGGCTACCTTCAGGGAGCCCGACGTGGGACTCCATCCCAGGACCCCAGGGTCACGCCCTGAGCTGAAGGCAGATGCTCCACCGTGGAGCCACCCAGGTGCCCCGGGGTGTTTTCTTTACCTATATTTGTACTTCCCATATTTTCATAAGAAGTACTATGCATTATTTTAACGTTTGGAGAAAAGGAAAAGTATTTAAGATACAATTTTTTTTTTTTGCATCTGTGTTGTGAAAACATGGTTGATATTGAGAATGAAGGAATGAATAATGGAAGATTGGAATGAATAATGAAGACTAGAGCCAAGGCAATAGCTCACTTTCACACGGGGGGTAAAGAGAGGTGAACATGATATTGATTTCCAGCAAAACTTTAGGATGAAAGATTAAACATAGAATTTGTGAGAATATCTATATAAAACAAAGAGGCCACCTTCCATAGTACTCCCTGGCGTTGTTAGCTGCTAGAGGGGAGGAGTGCTGCACATTTGACACGTCTCAAGCCAACACAGTACCTAACAAACTCTGTCAGGATGGCTTTCGGACAAAATGGAAAGAGGTGAGAAGAATTTAAAGGAAGGTTGCCTAGAAGCTGTTGGAAAGTCTGGGTGCTACTGTATCCACCTGCGAGGAGAACTCCGCTGGCGAGTCATCGCACGGTTGTTGATTTGGATGCAGGCAGCCGAGAAGATGGTATGAACCAGGAAAGGTGAGCTAAAAACTCTGCCTGCGGAGTTGCTGAGATGCTGCAAGTTGAGTAGTAGAAACTCAGATCAAACTCAACAGAAAAGTCTAGAATTTAGGTAAAAAAAATCAGCCGTGCAAGTACAGAATGGGAGGTGAGGCAGTGGGTTAACCAGAACGGGGGCTTTGGAGTCAGGCAGTCTGCTGGGTTCACATCCCAGCACTGTGGGCAAATCACTTGACCTCGCTCAGCCTCAGTGTAGATGAGAGAATTAAGGAGCGGATGCGGGTGCAGTGACTGGCACGGTGCCTGGCTCATGGGCCCAGGACACGCTCAATACCTGGGAGTGGCTGTCGTTAAATGTGGCCTCATAGGAGCTCGTTGCACGCAGAACGCGAAGGAATTTCACTGCCCACAAGAGCGGCAGGAACCGACCAAGTGACGAGGCCGTAAAACAAGTGAATTTGAACTTACACTGTAGGTGCAAGAAAGAAATTGTAGTGTCATGACCCATACCGGTAAGAAGCCACCTGGAATACTGTGTCGGCTCAGGATGCCATGCTTTGCAAGTGCCCTCAAGAGGCTTGAAGGCATCCAGTTGTGTGACATGATAGTGAGACATCGCAGAAGATACTAGAATTATTTGGTAAGAAAAAAATGAGTCTACATGGGTCAGGAGGGCACTCGTTGGATACCTGAAGGGTTATTGCAGGGAAGAGAGGGTCACATTATTCTCTTGCTCTAGGGGACGCATCTCCACAAGTCTTCAGCAGAGTTTGCTTAGCAAAAGGGAGAACTTTTCAACAGAATGACAGAGGAACAGATTGCCTGATGAAGCAGCAAGTTCTCGGTCACTGCAAGCGCTCAAAGGAGTCTGCAGGTGGGGGGAGCACCCTGCACCCTTCTGTACTCCAGCAGTACCAGCCTCCACGGCCCCACCCGCCAGGTCCCTTTTCCCCATGGACTACTATTAGGTAAACTAGACAGTCTCCGATTCCAGCCCTTTCCACTAGGGCGGAGGTGCACACTCAGCCCGCAAGCTGCCACCGCTAGCAGCCTGTCAGCACCTGTGCCATTTGACAGGGGCAGCAAAGATGGATCTGGCCTGAGCCCAGGGAGCACCCAGGTCGGTTGGCAGGAAAGCACACCCGCACCAGAGCCTTGAGGCCAAGTGCAATCAGGGATCAGCACCACGGGCCCTGGACGCACCAAGGAGGTTCAACCAACACAGCCTCATGGGGGCACGGAGGGCTGGGGAGAGTTTTCCTGGGGAGCAGATTCTAGAAATGGTATAGAAATTGGTCAAGGGAAGCTTTAGAGGCAGCAGGGACAACATGAGCAAAGGAATGGAGGTAAGAAAGAGCCCCGGGGCCAACCTCATGGGTGGCTGGACTGCAAAGCGTAGAGCATGGGATTGGAGGAAGTTGGGCTCCCGAGGCTGGGAGGGGTGAGAATCCAGAGTCCCACCCGGGTTTCTAAGGGCTCGCACGCCACATGCACACACTCCTACTACAAAGACCTCTCGCTCAAGCTGCAGAGTCTCAACTGACCCCTGCTCTCTATGAAGTTTTTGTGCAATAGTTGTTTTTTGTTTTTTTTTTTTAATTTTTATTTATTTATTCATGATAGTCACAGAGAGAGAGAGAGAGAGGCAGAGACACAGGCAGAGGGAGAAGCAGGCTCCATGCACCGGGGACCCGATGTGGGATTCGATCCCGGGTCTCCAGGATCGCGCCCTGGGTCAAAGGCAGGCGCCAAACCGCTGCGCCACCCAGGGATCCCAATAGTTGGTTTCATTACCATATGTGTGCTCCGCTCCGTGAGGGCAGGAACTCTGGCGACCTTGGTCATTGCTGCCTCCCCAGGGCCTCACCCAGTTCTTAGCACATGGGGGGGGGGTGCCCAATAAAGCACATGGGGGGTCCCAATAAATACTGTACGTTTCCACGGAAAGAAAGATGGCCTAGAGAGAGGATGCAAGCTCACCGGCTTGTTGGGAGGTCTCTCCAAGTGACTGCAGGCATGCTGCTGACAGCAGCGCCGGGCCTCAGGAAGCTCTAGTGAGGGGGAACTGTGGCTGTTGCTATTCGTTTGCACTTCTTGCTCTCTGTCTTGTTTGGTTTTGCAAGCCCACTGTTCAGTACCTTTGTTTTTGTTGCTGCCTCTGCTTAATAAATTTTGATGAGTAATGGTTGTTGGCCAAGCAGTAACAGCCCAACAAGAAATCCTCAAAGTACAGAGAGTTACAGGAATATTCAGCATCATAAACCACACAGTGACGTGCGGGGAGAGCACTGACAGACTGGTTTCCTCAATGGGCCTCCTCAGGCTCATCTTTGCAGGTCTTCCAGAGAGTGCGTGCAAGCGTCAGACAGGCTCCATCGCTAGACTAATGGCCAAAACCTGTGCCCCCGGCATGAACCCTGGATAAGAAGCAAGTAGAAAAGTGGTGGGAATGGATAGGACGCTGTAGACTCCACTGACCCCAATGACCTTCTGAAGCACGTTGGATCTGGTGAGGTGAGACGGGGCACTTTTCCATAGCCTCCCTACAGAGGGCAGGAGTGGGGAGGAGGTGCAGATTTGGTGGTCCAAGGGCAAATGTCAGGCTTCCTCACGCTGCTTTCTGTGGCTTCTCAGCATACTGGCCAACGGATGGCCTGGGATTGGCTAATCTTGGTTATAGGGAAGGGACCAGTGGCATTCAGTGTACACTACTGGTTCTAAAGGGTCAGTAATTCAAGATCAAGTAATTAGTTGAAGATTAAGTTCTTGGACTTATGCGGGAACAACAATTTAGGCTTTTAGCATCTATTAAAAAGGTCAATGCATCCCTTGTGGACCAGAACTTCAGAGAGGAAGTTTCCCCTATCACGACCCTCCTACTAGGTCTGAAAAAATTCGACATTCTTTTCCTTTGTCAAGTCCTCAAATGATATGTTCCTTAAAAAAAATCCTGGAACCTCTCCTCCCCTGAGCGACTAGGGCCCTAGGCGAAGTTGGAAGAAGAGTCTGGATTCTGTGAGAGCGAGTGAGGTGCTGCCCTGAGTCAGCTGCTGTGGGGCCATCTGTTCACCCGCGTACAAGGACAGGGCTCCGGGGATCCCTGGGTGGTTCAGCAGTTTAGTGCCTGCCTTCGGCCCAGGGTGTGATCCTGGGGTCCTGGGATCGAGTCCCGCGTCGGGCTCCCTGCACGGAGCCTGCTTCTCCCTCTGCCTGTGTCTCTGCCTCTCTCTCTCTCTGTATGTCTATCATGAATAAATAAATAAAATCTTTAAAAAAATCTTTAAAACAAGGACAAGGCTCCGAGACTCACGGTCTTCAAACATCCCTGGTATAGGTCTCTACCGGGGCTTCTGGTCAGACCCCGAATCAGGACAGAAAATGAAGCTTAGGTGTTCAAAGCTCAGGGGAAGGTGAAATCACTTCAATTGCCTAAACAAACAAAATTGCTTAATTAATCTAACGGGAAAAAAACAAAAAACAAAAAACAAAAAAACCCTGTGCAGCATTGGATTAAAAAAGTCCTGTTGATGCTGCCCCTGTTTATTTGGCTGAGTGCTGGACTGAGAAGGTATATTTAGCCTCAGTGTGCTTGCAGGATTGCATCTTGCAGCTCAACAGGAAGTATCTGGAGTCACAGCTAAAGATATCGCTGCGTGTTCAGAAATTTATGAGCAGCTGTAAAAGTGGAGCCAGGGTGGTCAGGGGGCCGGGACAGGCTCCCTTGCAAACGACAGAGGCCGCTGCATTAAACACTGGAATATCCAAGTTCATGGCGGGCAGAGTACACCTGACAGGCTAAAAATAGCCAAAGCGGAGGCCTCTGTTGCTAAAATAATACTGAACTGATGTGCTCCTTTCCTAAACCTGCAAAGAAATGAGTGAGCGGAGCGAGGGTGGGCTCGGGGAGTCCAGAAAGTGTGTGGGGAACCATGCCAACACGGGGGAAGCAATCTCCTACCTTTGCCACTTCTCAGAAATAGCTCTCCTAAGCTGGTACCTGGAGCAGCAAGTAATCAATACATTGGTTTTTCATAACGTGAGGTAGCAATGGTAGCACCAAATAGGCACTGCATACGGGCCTCGGGGTCCTGCTGACAAGCGGTCCTGATGGCCCCCAACCCTTCCATCTTGGTTGAAGAACTTTTTTTTTTTTTTTTTTGAGATTTTATTTATTCATGAGACACACAGAGAGAGGCAGAGACCCAGGCAGAGGGAGAAGCAGGCTCCATGCAGGGAGCCCGACGTGGGACTTGATCCTGGGTCTCCAGGGTCACGGCCTGGGCTGAAGGCAGGCGCTAAACCGCTGAGCCACCCAGGGACCACCCCTTTTTTTAACATCATTTTGCTAGACTCTCTCATCAGCCACCCCACGCCCTGCTCAGCGCTGCCGGATGGGAATGGTCCCTACTTACTTGCGTCACATGCTTGGGAAAGCCGCTGCCTGAGCATGGCCAAGGGTGCGTGTGCGGCTGTGTGCTGCCCGACAGAGTGGCCCACTGCCCTCTCCAGAATGGCCAGTGCCTCCGAGATCAAGTCCACGTCCATCCTGGGACCGGGTGGGACACTGCCTCGTCTTTCCAAGTCTCGATCGCCCTTCCATGGGATGCGGAGCTCATCGAGATCACTCTGCTGACCTCCAAGGTCCTCGTGGGGACACAATGAGCGCGAGAGCCTTTGGGGGTCCGTACAGCTTGGAGGCGGATGGGAGACGTCGTGGCCGGTGCTGCTGAGCACTCCACCGGAAGGCCGGGCAGGGATCAGCAATGTCCCCACGTGGCTGTGAACATGCCACCAGGCCGTGAACTCTCGTGTGGGACGGTGCCGCCCCGAGCAGGTGACAGCAAGGTGTCCCAGCTCCGAGCAGCAGGGACTGCAGCAGATCTGCTGGGTTTCCATCTCCGCGTGGCTCACTGTGGTCACGGCCTGGCTAGGCCCTGCCTCGGGGCTGCTCCTCCTCTGGGTGGCCCACAAAGCAGGGTGGGCCCTGGAGACCCTGAGAAGCCGGGGGTGGGAGGCAGGGCCTCACCTCCACATGAGGGGTTGCTAGGTGTCTGCCCCGGGACTGGTCCCCCTGGCTGGTTTAGCTCTGATTGGGAGGTCGAGAGAGGCCCACCTTCTCTTAGGCAGCCCCCCTAAGGGCTGCTGGTTGCCCATCATTTAACTGGCCATTACTTATTTTCTTTGGTTCTTCTCTTTTCCCTCTCATTTGTCTCACTTGTTACATCCAAAGCTGATGGAAAAAAATTGTGTGTTCACCGTGATGGTGACTGTGATGCATGTGGACAAAAATATACATGCATATTTGTCTAAATCCGGAAGGGAATATTTAAAAAAATGAAATTACTTGTTGTGTTAGGACGGAGGGATTATGAATGTTTCCCTTGCCTTTTTCTCACACTGTCTATAATGTTGTTAAATAGTCTTTAAAATAAGAAAGGAAAGGAACTGTAACTGGAGTTTTTAACATTTTATAAAATGGCACCCAGTTACCCTGGTTTTTATTTCACTGGGCTTGAAAGTGCAAAGTTAAAGAAATGCCACATAGGCTAAAGTGTTTCAATGTAATAATTATATTTTCACCCTCTAAACTATTTTAAAGGTGGCCTCTTTCCTTTCAAGGTATTTTCTGGAGAATGCAGTAAATGGCAAAGACAGTGAGATAAAAGTTGGGGATCATATCATAGCTTTTTTATTTGGAAAACCCATAGTTAGAAGTCTACTTTCCGAACAACAAAGAATTAAATATTTATGGCTTGCTTACTATGTGCTGAACATTGGGCAAGGCTTTGTGTATTTCTCTTTAGTTCATCTTTTTTTTTTTTTCTCCCATTTCTCTTCCCCCAAAGTGATTATCACTGGTTGTTTTAAGGCACTCAGCAGTCAACTTGCTTTGTGCGTAGTATTCTGGTTTTGTTTGTTTAAAGCAGTAGGTGCCAAGGCACCTGGGTGGCTCAGTTGGCTGAGTGACTGGCTCTTGATCTCAGCTCAGGTCATGATCTCAGGGTCCTGTGATGGAGCCCCGTGTTGGGCTCCGAGCTCAGCGTGGAGTCTGCTTGAGATTCCCCGTCTCCCTCTCCCCACCACTTCTTGGGTGCATGTGTGCTTTCTCTCTCTCAAATAAATACATACATATTTTTTTTAAAAAAAAAAGGAGTAGGTGCCAGGGCGCCTGGCAGACTCAGTTGGAAGAGTGAGTGACTCTTCACCTCAGGGTTGTGAGTTCGAGCCCCGTGTTGGGTGCAGGGATTACTAAAATAAACAAAAACTTAAAAAAAAAAAAGTAGTCGGTGCCAAGAGAGCGGCAGTGAGGGGAAATCTTAATAACTTGCGGTTCCTCAAATAAACAACCATAGACCATTACAAAACAAGGTTTGGCACCTAAGGCAGTCGCCACCACCTAGCTGTTTTTTTTTTTTTCAGGGATACAACAACAGAATGGGCAACTGCTCAGAGCCCCTAGTTTTTCTCCAGGTGCTCCAAGCTCACCACTTCCTCTAGCATGATTTCAAAAATCATTCACTCCATTTGACAAGGAGGTAATGAAGACAAGGTGAGGTGAAAGTGCCAGCTTCAGGGCAGCCAGCAGAAGAGCAGAAGGGAGGAGGGGCGTGTGGCTGGCTGTGGCACAGCTTCTCTGCACACTGACTCCATCACCACCCGTGGCCGTGGGCACCTGGTGAACCTCAGGAGGCCTTGCTTTGAGCATGGGCTAGTTATTTACTCTCCGTATTTCAATAGACACACATGGAAAATTGAGGTTATGATACATGTTCCCCTCCCGTCCCAAAAATGTCTTGGGCACATGTAACAAGGATATGCATCACCATATCATGGGCCATTTCATTATCATACCATTTGGTCACTTTCGTAAATGAATTTCTATCTCTTTGCCTCCTAAGGAAACAAGTAGACACAACAAGACATCAGGGATGTAGCAGCTTTCCAGGTGGTAAGGGCGAACATTCTACACTAACTCCACTCTGGGTCAGTCCCACCATCTCTCCATTCAGCTCAGCACTGAATCTCTTTGGGTGGCACCAAGGGACATATTGGGGGCTGTCTGTGTCGACAGGTGGGTTAGGGCCACAGAGCAAACCCTTGCATTGTCTCTCACATCTCTCTCGTCATAGAGCTATCATCCATGAAATTCGTTTAAAGTCTAAAAACTACTTATAGTTCGGGCCTTACCACATCTGAAGTTGATAAAATTCCATAAGCTTATGAAACCAGCCATGTAAATCAGTAATGCTATTTTTGTTTTCTTTTTTGAATTTGCCTCTTTCAAGCTTCAGGGTGGTCCTCCTGATTTTGTCTTTACTACATAAAGATATGGTGACCGTGCCCATGTCTGTACTAATCACATACTGGGTGACTTAAAAAAATTTTTTTTTATTATACATAGCTTTTCTCAGTCTTTATGTATTCAGACAAAAGAATCCAGACTTTTTTAAAGTTTATTCTCACATGGCGTTTTTAAAATCAAAGGTTCTGAACTTTGGTCTGGACGACCCCCAGTTAGCCACAGGTGTGCACGAAATTGCATGCAAAATTGTGCGTGCATATCCATGTATTTCTTTGAGGTAAAAGAGAAGAGAGAGCCTCAAAGGAGTCTATGACTCCAAAAAGGTTAGGAACCACCACTTTGGATCACTTGGCGCCTACTTGAAGCTTTACTTCTGGTTTGTTATTTCCTGAGATGCAGTGGCCAAAATGGCATATAATATTCTAGATGAGGGTATGTCAAAATTCTGAATAGGATTATTTTTTTATATTTGTAATTCTTTATCAGACAGTGTCTGCTATTTTGGTGAAAAAAAATTTTTTGGGGGGGCTGTATTAGCCACCAATGCATGTCTTCAGAGAATGGTGTATAATGACTCCCACTATTCACTTTCTGCATGGAATTTGATACTGTGGCATATTCTCATACCTTTAGTACCAACTAGTTTGGGTCATTTTCCCTAGATGCCCTGCTTTACGTTCCTCCATACTGAGTTTCATGTATTACTTGTCTCCTTCTCAGCTGTAGTAGTAGCAGATCTGTAATTTATGTTAAGTGAATTTGACTTTTCACTAAGTGAGTATCCTCTGCAAACTCAGATGCTGTCCTGTGTACCAGACAATTAATAAACAAGTAACGAAATCCGTATGGCAGAAACAACTAACTGCCCCCGAAATACAGTGCTCATCTTTCCACAGTGGAGGGTTGTGACTGAAGGGGCTCCCTAGCAGAGACCGCAGTTTCCAGAACCTCTTGTGTCTAGAGGGGGCCTAATAACTAGTTCTTACCAGGGGGATGTAAGCAGAAAGTGAAAGGTGTCCTTTTAGCCAGAGTTGCTTAAGAAAGGGGGTGACTTTCCCATCATTTCCTTCCTTCTGCGTGCTAATGGGATACTGAGGACTCTGGGAAGCGAAAGATGGCAGAGGCCAATGGGGGAACAAGCCTGTGTTCCTGCATCGCCAACTGAAGAAAAGCCCCTGATGACCGAGAACCCCACATCAGACTATTAGGTCTTGAATGAGAAATGAACATTTGTTGCTTGACTTAAATTTAGCTACTTTTTTTTTTTTTTAATGACAGCAGATAGTCTTCATATAGGCCACCACTTGAATTATGTCCATTCATAGAAAGTTCCATTTCTCTCTATCCTTCATTCAAATATGCCTATGCCATTCTCCCTGAAGCACTGGGGTCCGAAGCATTTTAACAGGTTTTGCATCAAGGACCATGTCAAAGATAATTTTGATAGTCTTATGCAGTTTTAAGTGCATACTTAAAACTGCCCAAATCCAGGTTTTACTAAAAGATCAACATATCTGAAAAGCATTTTTGATTCTTAGAAAACAAGTTGCTTTGTAATTTTCACATGGTAATATTCATTATTGCTCAGATTCATCCGGCCTTAACCATATAGCAGTGATGGCTCTGCCAGTGAAGTACAAACACCTAGTTTAGTTTATATGTGTGGGTACTTCCTTATGCACCAACCACAAAGTAGACAAGTAACACCAGATCCTTAAGCTGTTCTACCAATGTTTATGAAATAAAGCAAGATCAGCGTGAACTCCGGTGCTGGTCTTCAGTAACGCAATGATGGAGAGAAGGTGGCTTGGGTGGGCCAAGGTAGAAACCAGTTCTCTGCCGTGTGACATGGTCCCAGCAGATATATGGGGCTTCAGTGGACGGAAGTCAAGGTCTGAGCGTGATCATGGCTCTCTTGGACCAAGAGCTGGACATTCATTCGTCAACAACCTGCTTACAGTGGGACCAACAGCCTGTCCCCCCACCCTGGACCTTTCCTCCCAGGAAGTAATAGAGGACAAGACTGCTTAAATTCACTTGGTGTCAATCAGCATTGACACAAAGTATGCACGACTCTTCGCAGAGGGACAGGAGCCCAGTCCTGGCTGTGGCTGCATTGGTAGGAACAGTGCAGTTTCTTTCCTAAGCTCATCTCCTGGTGAATTCACTGAAGGAATTCTAAGTCTTGGCAGAAGCAGAGGCCCTATCGTCAGCAAAAGCCTGGGGAAGCCCCAGGTTGGTAAAGGACCCTGGGGTTCCAAGGACTCAGCCGGTAGCCGGGAGCAGGTAAGACTAGAGAGTTGCATGGTGTGTGCCCGTGTCCCACGGGAGGGCAGATGCTCCCTCCCACTCAGAGGGGCTGCGAGGTCCCTGAATCCTCATGTAGTAGCAGACGAGGAAAGTCAAAACACGCTCTCCTGAGGACACATCTCGGGGACACCGAACATAAAAAATGCTGCTTTGATGAAGTGTGCTCTCCCGTCAGTTTCTTTGCTGTACCCCACAGAGAAGGCTATCGGCACAACAGTGACATTCTCTTCCCTAAAGAGCCTTTCCAGGAAAACCGTTTTGAGTGGCATATCTTACAGGAGACCGCGAGACTTAATATAATCACCAGGAAAATCTACATCTACATATGATGCTTATCAACCAGCAATAGAATATGAGTGATTCTGAAGAACTTTCATATCAAGGCTCCTTTCCTCCCTTAGGAGGATTCTGAGACATCCTGAGAAGCATTTTCTCTACCTCTGAATACGAATAAAGCAAATAATGGTGTTGGAAAAAATCCTTGGACACTGCTGGCTTACGTGGGCTTAGGGAGGAAGCTCTTTGGAGTCCAATAGTTATTATCCCATGGATGGCACAGGGAGGGGGAAGGAAAAGAGAAGTCCCCACTTCAGAACTTAACTTACACCTTTTCTTTCAAAAGGACTATGCTGGGGCACCTGGGAGGCTCAGTCAGTTAAGTGTCTGCCTTCAGCTCAGGTCGTGATCCTGGAGTCCTAGGATCGGGCCCCACAAAGGGGCTCCCTGCTCAGCGGGGACTCTGCTTCTCCCTATGCCCCTCACCCTGCTCGTAAGGTCTCTCCCTCTCACTCACTCTCTCTCTCTCAAATAAATAAATAAACTTAAAAAAAAAAAAACCCACACAACCCAAAACAAAAAAAGAACCACACAAGGACTATGCTGTTTGTGTCCTTGGCAACGAGCTCCTCCCAGGCTCCTAAGGGAGCTGCTAGATAGGGAGGAGGAAGCGAGATTGGCAGTGGTTGGGTTGCAGCAGGACAGAACGGGATCCTGATGTCAGAGGGCGAGGCAGGCACTCAGTTGGAAAGTTGTTTTTTGCTCCTAAAAATAAAACATTCAACCCTCCTTTTTTGGATCCTTCCCTGGAACGAAGCCAGTCAACTGCTGGCTTCTTTTCAGGATTAGCTCAATAGCCCTCAGCCCAAAGGTGAACTCCAAAGGCCCTTAAGATCTTCTGCCCCTGATAAAATGCTACACAATAAAGTGAATGACATAAGAGAATGTATCTCTTGAAAGGCAATGGCTGCAGTATACATTTGTAAAGCAACACAGGCCCAGCGGAAAGGGTGAGAGGAGAGAATGAAGGAGAGAAACCATGTTGGGAAGGCTGCCCGGAGGCTGGGACTGGATGTGGCAATGTGCTTTAGAAAATTCCCCAGAAGGCCAGGTGGCAAGGCCTCCTCATCTAAAGACCCTGCCCCCATGAAGGATCCACAGCACACCTTCCTTCCAGAGAGCTCTCTACAGCACACTGAATCTCTTCCAATTTTTCTCCATTCATGAATTCTTCACCCAAAGTTACAGCTTTGGTTTATAAAATGACAGTGATGTATTATGCAGCATATCTAACCAACAGAGGGGTCGCAGCCCCTCTCTTTTGAAGAGGCTCTATTTGGGGAATGTTTGGGGCAGTCATTGTATAGACCAACCACACGCTATGAGGTCCAAAAATCCAAGCCATTTCTCAGCACTCTTCTAAGGTTGAGCCTCATATATATATATATAAAGAGCTTTCACAACATGAAGGGACCCTCTGCAGTGTCTTTCCTACCTATCTCATCATGTGGTCATTTTAAGACTAAATACATAAATAGAATGTCAGGTGGTGAAGAAGACCTTTCCTTCCCTGGAAGAGGAAAAAGATCCCATAGGCATTTGCTGATGAGCGACATCAGCAAAAACTGAAAAGAAGATTCACTAAAATCATTATTTCCTATATATCGTATAGTTGGGACCAAACAATGTCAAAAATGGGCAAAATTCACTAGTTATCTACATACTACGCCTCCAGAGTTTAGCTGTTGGAAATAATTTTCTGGTTGAGAAAATAGAGCATGTAAATTTTCCAGCCTAGACCAGAGTTTCTTCACTAGGTGGTCCAGAGAGACCCCTTGCACCAGAATCAGCTGTAGGTGCTTCGAAGACACAGATTCCTAGGGGCTCATCCCAGACGTGGCTCTACGGGGTGGGCTTGAGAATCTTTATTTTGAACAAGCTCGCTGGGTGATTCTTTTGCACATTGAAGTTTACGAGTCACTGCTAAGTCTGTAACTTCCCCCTACTTTTTAAAGCAGGAAAAAAAAAAAGAGATATAATAGTCCTTTAGGTATAGTTCTTGCTCACCTTGTTCATGGACATTTTGAAGAAGTTACCTTATCATTACTGGCCTCCTATTAATTTTTACATGTATTATAGCATGTATTATAGCAAGACCTAAAAGGATAAGCCATCTAAAATGGAATGGGTTAGTGAACTTTCCATTGCTGGAGGTGTTCAAGCAGAGATTGGAAAACCTCTTAGCAGGGAGACTGTAGAAAGGATTCAAGTAACAGTCCAGGGTCCCAACCCTGAACTAATTTTACATTTCCTCCAGCTCCATGATCCTATGATAATATTGTAACAAAATCAGCTTCAATATGTCAAGTACTACTTTTTTTTTTTTTTAAGTCTAAGCATCTACTCAGAAATTTTATTGGTAGTTTGTAAAAGAATCAAGAAAGCCAGTCTATAAAACGGAAGTTCAGAAGCTGGGGATAGAACCAACAAGGGACTTGGGGCTTCTTAGCTTTAATGCCAGCTCTGGAACTTCCTGGCTAACCAGGTACTCATGATGACAAACAGATAAAAGTCAAGAGTCTGTAATCTCGAGAATAGTCTCCACATCCCAAGCGTCCCCATATCTGATGGGACTAAGATACCGTTGAGTCTTCTCATTCTTTGACTTGATGTTCATTAGATCACAGACCTGAAATCTTCCCCAGTTCTTCAGGTTCCTCCACCCCAAAGAAGGATGTCATCAAAGGACCAAAGGAATCACAGATCTCAAGGAGATAAATGCCTGCATGTGCTGGTCGAAGCAGCTCTTTTCCATTGCCCTACAGTTTACTGTTAGTTGGTTAAGAATATATTTGTATATATGCATGTATATGGATCATTGCTACCATGGAAAAAAAGTGCCAGTGTAGATGGTGGTGAGGGCTTGGCCTAGCAGTTACTATATTTCCTGAAAGGCTCAGATTTAATGGGAACAGAAGATGGGCCTGTGCAAAATGAAACAGAAAGGAGATCCCGAAGCTCCCCCAATCAATAAAAACAATTCAGATAAAGTAAGAAGCGAACTGGTGGAGCCTGAATTATTTGGTAAGACCATCTGCATGCATCATATGGATAAAATGCATGCCAAGTTTGCCCATACTTCGAGTCATGCTGTGTGGATGGTACACAAGCACCTCGACAGCTCTGGACCTCAGACGTGACATAGGCTCTCGGTGAAGATGACCGAGAAAAATGTCCAGTCTGATGAAAAATGACAAACAGCAGAACCACAATGAAGTCACATTTATGAATTATTTCTAACTCTGCACTTCTGAGAACAGTTTTCAAGTTCTGGAATCTAAGACAAATGGTTAAGATTTGAAGCAAGCCACACCTGGCCAGCCTTGCACTGTGGTTGGCACATAATAGGAATTCGATCTGTAGTTGTCAAGAGGATGAAGGAATGAGTGAATCAACAACGGATGAAGGGAGGAACGGAGAGACCATAATAGACTCCAAAAGGAATTAGGGCTTGCTTCTGTAGGCCACTGCTGTGAGTGACAGCACTCTAGGGGACCCTGGTCTTTTAGATTCAGGGATCTTTAAGTATATAGTCTAGTGACGCACGGAAACAATTTTACAAAAATAAGTAAAAAATAAAAAAATAATTTAAAGTCTGTGCTGCTCCACGAATGATCAAGACAGGAGGACTCCTACGGAGGGACCAAAAAGTGCGGACGAGGAGAGGACAGCGAGAGGAGAATCACATTTAAGAACTAACTGAAGAGTCATGCTAGTGATTTTTGAATCTCAGACATGAATCGTCCAACCGTGATAACTAAATTGGGTGCAAACGGCAGCAATAGGACGGCCCGAATGGTTACACGATATTTTTATGGAATCTTCACACCCGGAATTGGTGGAAATGAAGCTGTTTGTAATTTACTCCGGAGGAAGGAGAAATAAACATGCGTGTACACGTTAATCAGGTTGATGACCTGGCTTTTTGAGCAGTTTGAGAGGTCCACCTGGGATACGAGTCAGACTCTCTTTTGGGGAACACTTGCTTTCACAGCACCAGCAGTCCCCAAGTCCGGTAACGGGGAATTACACGGGTCTTAGAAGCCGAGCAGCAGCCAGCAGGATTAGAATGAAAGGATGATGCAGGGTAGCCGGGCTTCTCTGGGCTGCACGCACGAGGATTCTCTGGGTCTTATGCTGCCCCTTCCCCAGCGCTCAGAACTCTTAATCCTATTTTCATTGCCCCAGGTAAACTGGGAAATATTTTCTCCTCCTAGACTGCAGTTACTCACACAATAAACAGGTAATAAACATTTTATTGCCCTAAGCAACCTCCTGCTAGGCAGGCAGTCGGAAGAGGAAAGACTGCGCAGAGCAACCCCCTACAGGATAAACTGCAGGGGACAAAGGATGTGAGCAAGCGGCTAATAGCGGCCCCCTCTCCGCCGGACACCAGCGGGGCTGCTGGGGTGCATTAGGCCGCCGCGGCCTAGGATTCCTCTCTGCTGGAGGCTAGTGGGGAAGATTTGATTTCACCAAAAGGTAATTTAGTGGCCATTTCAAAGCTCTGTCTAGCTAAATTAAGGCTGAGGAATGAAACTGGAGTTTACAGTCTCCCAGGTTAAACCACCGGTTGGGAGACTGGAAAGCACGAGAAGGGACAGTTGGCCGCTGACCGAAGTGGTTCCGGGGAGAGAATCATTCAGTTTGATTTCAGGTTTGCATTTTATTCTCCAACACACCCTTTGTTTGGTTTCTTTGTTATTGTTTACATCTTCCCCGTACATCAAGTCAAACAGTTGTTACCCTCTGTTGGCTGTGGGAAAGGCACAGTGGCCATCCTTTGACATCCTATTTTTCCCACTGTACAGGGTTCCCTCGAAAGCCTATTACCTGAAGGCTCTTCCAGTTGCGACTGCTGGGGAAAATCTCTCAGTTTCCTTTCATGCTGAAGGGGCCACTTGCAGCTGCTCGAAGCCTCTGCACCTTCCCCCATCGCGGGGAAACAAGGGCCGAGCCGAACCCAACACGATAAGCTCTGCTTCTACCTCTGCCATTTAACTTATGGGAAATCATAATCTCACTTACACAAATATTTTCCACCAAAGAGCATGCCAAATCTGAATGTATTAGCCCAAGGTAAATGATAAATGCCTCCACATAAACAATTTTCCGATTCATGTAGGTAGAAAAAAGGGATTATTTTGTAAACCAACAGTGCTTTGATATCAATTGCAGTTAATTTCTGGTGTTTTGCTCTAGTGGAATATGATTTTTTGCTGTGTTTTGCGGCAGAAGTGTTGCAATTGTCTAGCAAGAAATAACACGCCGAATGTCTAAACAGATATATCGGAGGTCCGATAGAACCCAAAGGGGCTGCTGTCTTGACACCGGGCTCTAGAAAACCCCCACATCCCCTATCTGCTCTTGTTTCTCTTTTGAACCTTTCTGGAGAGGGTTAAGGCAGTGACTCTGCAGATTGGATGATAACGATTAGAGAGCACTCTGGGGATGCACGCCCCATAGAAAGGGGAGGCATCACGAAGCTGCTGGCAACTGCAGGAAGAAGTACAGCGTTGCAGTGGGGCTACTGGCCACTTCGGCCCGGGCTCTCAAGGAGAGCAAGTCTTTCTTTCCCTGAACTGGTTTCCACCTACAAAAACACGGTGGAAATATGCCCAAAGCAGATCTGCTTGCAAAGTGGAGCACTGACACTCCCAAACAAAAGGCACAGTCACTGGATGGCAAAGCCCGGGCACAGACAGAGGTCAAGGGACAGAGATCACAGGTGGACCCGGGATCCAAGTGGGGACATTCACAGAAGAAAGGGATGATCATCCTGGGATGGCCGAAAGAGAGAGAGAGAGACACAAAGGGAAGGCGGGTACTGGACTTCTGTGTCCTACTTTGGCCCTAGCATTTACAAAACGACACGTAGGAAACCCGTGAGGACCCAGAGGCCAGCAAGGGCCACGATTAAAGGGATAGAAAAATGGTCCTCTGAAGCAGGATGAAAGGACCTGTGTTGTTTATCCTGGAGAAAAAAGGTTAAGGGGTGACAGTGATTGCATTCAAATACAGGAGGGATTTGGGAGGGGCACTGATCAACTCTCCTCCACATGCCAGGGGAGGCTGGTGGGAAGGCACAGGCTTAAAGAAGAAGCTGGAGAGCTTTCATTGGCTAGAAGCAAGAGCTTACAGAAAGATACAGGCTAATAAGGATCTTGGATTTAGTGTATCCAAGATAGAATTTCTTTTCTCATTCTTCCCCGTACCTGGCCCCTCTCCCCTCCCATTGCCCCCCAATTCCTGACACTCCTGAAGTCTTCCCTCTTTCAGTGAACAATACCAACATTTAGCCTGGCCAAGTAAAAAGCCTAGGAATCATTTACATTTCTTTCCTTTCCCTATCCACCCCCGATACAGTCCTCCAGTAGATCTTGCCAGCGTTCCTTCTGGGTTTGACTACTGATTTTCAATCTCCACTGTCACCTTCCCAGTGCAAAGCATCATCATTGCTGCTTGGACCCAAGCCAGGAGGATCCTTGTATCCTCCTTTAATCCATTCTCCATATGGCTGTTTTTAGAGCATAAATCAGACCATGTTATTCCCCTGCTCCACCCTATCCAAAGACTTCCCATCATGCTTAGAATAAAAACTCATACTCTACAATGGCCTTCGTAGTCCTGCATCATCTGGTTCCTGCCCGCTGTCCTCATCCACCCCAGCAGAGAGGTCTCCCTGCTGTCCATGTTAGCCACACCAACTTTCTAGCTGTTCCTGAACAAGCCATTTTTGTTGCATCTTTGTGCCAGCTGCTCCCTCTGCCTGGAACACTCTTGCCCCCACTCTTGACTTGCTGGCTCCTTTTTGTCATTCTGGTCTAGGCTTAAGTTCACCTCTGCAGACTTTTTCCAGCCACTAAAAATGTACACTCTGAGCGTGGAAACTTTATCTATCTTGTTCACGATGGTATTTTTGAGCCTTCAACAGGTACCTGACACACTGAGGTGATGCAATAAATATTGGTTGAATAAAGAAAGCATTGACTATAAAAGCAGGCTGTTACTTGCTATCTCAAGATAGCCAGCAATGAGAAAAAGACGCTTTTGTGAATAGACTAGGTGATCTCTTGGTCAGAGAGGCACAGGGCTGGGTACTTTTGTAGTGAGGAAGGCGGGGGGCGGGGAGGCGGCGCGGGGAGGCCTTGCATTGTCCACTGAGGTCCCAGTGAAGAGTTACGCTCAGTGGGGGCATCATCCTTATTAGGATTAGGGAATGTTCAGGAAGTTGCTCTGAGCATGAGAAAGAGCACTGACCTTGGGTCTCAGAGGGCAGTCACAGTGGATGGAGAAAAGGACAGAGGTAGAAGATCTACTAACTCAGTCAAAATCCATTATGTTGGATCACTCTTTAGGATGAATTGACATTTCTATTTTTCTTCTTCATACAGAGTCACAAGACTCTCATCTGAGCGGAGTCTGAACTTCTCCCTTACGCTTCCTGAAAGTTAACCCGTAGCTCTACCTCCATAACATTGTAAGGCCCTGTGATGTTAAGGTCCTGAAAGAAATGTTGTGAGTGATCTTAAATCTACTGTCACTCACACTACTCTGATTCAGAAGTGGACGAAGGAGGGACAGGAAGGCGTGACTGCAAGATTTCTGTAGGCCTTGCAGGCAGCAACTTACCATCACCTCAGCCAGTTTTTAAAACCAAGGCCAATGGCTTCTATTTTATTTTTGCTCTTAATATCCCCCCAAAGCTGAGGGCTGTCTTTGGCTGCGGACTCTATAAATGTTAATGACCGATTGACTCATAAACCTCATAGAATACATAACTCTAGCAGGTTTTTGGTAGGCTTTGTTGCCCTTCAGTTCAAAATCCCAAAGTGTCATCATCAGTTGGCCGATAGATATGGCATATAATTAAAATAAATGTAGAAACTTCATTTAAAAAATAATTTATGACCTCCCTCTCCAGGAGCCCCCCAAGTGGCCACAGTTTTGATTATGCTTTTTAAGGCCAGAATCCTGATTTTCGACATTTAACATCGTCTCTAAAATGTTTGAGAAAGGCCAGTAAAAATCTCCTCAAATTTAGAAATACACGTTAAAACTGCTCTCCATTTCAAGAAGTACTTCTTACATTATATCTGTGTCCTGAGATTTGCCAGGGATACATATGACCATACGACACGATGACACAACACGGACTGGATTCTTTATAAATCAATAATTGGAGGAGGGGTGAGGGACTGTCCGCTTTGGTGATTTCATTTTCAGCCACAGCTGGCCAGATTGCTTATTGGAAAATAAAAGTCATGGCAAATTGAGCTTGACAATAACCAGGCTTGACTACATAGGCCCCTTCTCCACTCTGCAATTAGAACGAGCAGAGGAGGGGAGGCCGACAGGGAAAGACTTTTCCTCTGCTCTGTCACAGAGCAGTCTTAGTTTATTTTGTAGGGCACAAGCCATATGTTGTGTGTGTAAGTGCTGCTGTCAACTCGAGCACTCTGCTGTCTTTGTGCCTCTAGGCTAGTGAGGTGCTGCCGTTTTGGACTTCCAGGCTCCTTAAGAAGTGTGTGAAAACTGAGAGCCATGCTGTACAGTTCTGTACCGGTAGTTTAATTTAAATTAAATTACACAAAAGTTGCACTAGTCAGTTTTCAAGTGCTCATAGCCACATGTGGCTAGTGGCTATGTGTGGCATGGGACCATGTAGGCACCAAACATCTCTCGCATCCCAGAAAATTCTGTTGGATAGCCCTGATCCTAAAAAAGTTCAATGGTGCCAAGAAGCTCTTCCTTCTCTCTCTCTCTCTCTCTCACTCTCTTTTAAAAAAGATTTTATTTATTTATTCATGAGAGACAGAGAGAGAGGCAGAGACACAGGCAGAGGGAGAAGCAGGCTTCCTGCAGGGAGCCCGATGTGGGACTCGGTCCCGGGCCTCCAAGATCACGTCCTGAGCCAAAGGCAGACGCTCAACAGCTGAGCCACCCAGGCATCCCAGCCCTTCCTTCTCTATTTGCAGATTCTGAGATCATGGCTACCTTTGTGGTGAAGATGAGAACTGAGTCTGTTATAGGATTTGAGAATTCTCTGGATGCTGTGCATCTATCTGGAAAGCAGGTGCCACAAATCTGTGATTCAGGACTCAGTTCAAGGAACCTTACACCAAAGACAGACTCTGAACTAGCCTCAATTTTTGTTTAATAGGAGCATAAACTAACTAACTAAATAAATAAAATTAAAAAAATAATAAAAAAAATAGGAGCATAAACTGCAAATGTCGATTTTACCAAACCACAAAAAGCATGTGGGATGCTTTACTCTGTATCTGCTACCTTTTCATTGTTACTCTTGAGTGATCCTTGACAAAACCGCTTTTTTATTCTCTATGTGGCTATGCGTGTCTTCCATCTCTGATGACAAAGAATTACAGAGGCTTTGCTAATTCACTGTTGCTCACAGGACAGTTGTTGAAATCATAATTTCCAAGCCCAATACTCTCTGCTCAGACACTGCAACTGGTTCTACCAGCTTCTTACCTAAAATACGTTGGTATCTAGACGTTGCTTGCATTGGATATTATGAATTCCTAAGTTCTTAATTCAGTACCCTCAAATGTGCTCTACTCCATCCCTGAAAATTTAAGTTGCAAATCTGGAAACATTCCAAACCATGAGGCAATATAACCCACCCTTCCCTCTTTGGATCAGAATTTATCTGTACAACTCAGTTGATGAACTTCCGGGAGAGAAGAGTGAACGGGAGAGCTCTCCATATCTAAAAACTGATCCCAAACTGGGGAGTCATAGTTTGAAAAGTTGAGGTGTGGTGTTTAAATTTGTCAAACTTCATAGTATTGAAGTTTGGCAAACCTCAAAATCCCAATTCTACTAGTACACTGAATTTCCGGTTAAGAACTTTCTTCCAATGATCTCGAAGCATTCTCATACAAATAATCTGCGCTGCGTACCCATTATGGCTATTTTCTCTGCACTGGCCTCATTTGTTCTCCTGCATTAGGCAAGATTAGCTCTTATTCTAATTTCATAGGTGGGCAAAGGGAGGCAGAAAGCCCGTAAAAAGACGCATGCCTCCCACAGGGCAGCGGAGTGTGGTTTTACTTCCAGCACACTGAACACAAGCCAAGCTCATTTCACGGCTGGGGTACACGGGCACTGGTTTCGAAGCCAGGTACTCCATTCATGGTGATGCTGCTTCCTCTCAAACACTTGAGAAAATATCTGGCATCCCAAGGTCAAGGCGATTGAGTAAAATGAATAGCAGAAGATGTTAGGGATGACAAAATCCCCTCACAGCATTTACCATATGTGCAAACACCCCATTTATATCCCTTGATTAGAAAATACACACAATGATCTGTTTGGTCCAACAGAAGCCAAAGGGGGGTGTCGGGTCCCATGGGGAATGGCACCACATTAACACGAGCATTGAGGCAACTTGGTGGGAAGTGGCAGGAGAGAGCAAATGATGAGACTCAAGAATTATGGTGAGTTCTGTATGCCTAACTCATAAATCATGATGAGTCGCCCAATCAGTTGTAAAAAAAAAACAAAAACAAAACAACAACAACAAAAAAAACCCCAAAACCCAGCCAAAACCTCTTTTGAACAATTTAACTGTTTTTTGGGCCAACCTGGTGCAGTGAGACTGACGGTTCACAAGGATGCAGAGACAAGAGCGTCGGATCACACACCTCTGCAGGAAAGCCGTCCCTGGATGGCGGTGGGGAGGGCTGGGACCCCAGCACTTGAGGTGCAGGTGGAGGTGGGTCTCCCTTGCCCCTGCACTGAACGGGGAAATGGGGCCGGGAGCACCTGTAGGCTGTGCTCTTTCACTGCGGAGCTGGTGGCCTGGAACCAGCAGCGTTGTCGTCGTCGTCGTGGTCGTGGTCGGTGGGTGCCGCTTCACTGTGAATGGGGGCGCGGAGGGAGGGTCCCTGCTGTCCCCTGTGTGGCCGTGGGCTTCTGGACACGCCCGGGGCTCCGTTCGGGACCGGCTCCTCCTCTAGGAGTGTCTCCCCCTTCATCTTTCAGATGGGGATTTGCAGCAGCCAAAGTCGGGCCTTACAGTTTTATCTGCTGCTCTTTCCTGTGCTCCAAATTTGGCTGTAGGCTGCCTATTTTCAGAGTCTGGGAACCTTAGGAAGGAGCAATGCAGAAAACCTCCAGCAAACGCGGATCCTTCCCCAGGGCTTGGCATTTAGCTGCGGCTCCGTCAGGCATTTTGAATTTAGAAAAGAAAAAAAAAAAAAGGCCCCCACAGCGTCTCTAAGTACAGGGCCCTATAAGCCCTGTTGTGCTGGGACTCGCGGGGGCACAGGCTGGTGACAACGGGGCCGCGCCTGGGGTGGCCCATTGCTCCCCTCTAACCTCATTTCCCCCGTGTTCCCACGTTCTGCGATGTCCTGCCCCCGAGTCAGGTCCTAATCGCTGTCAAACGTTCAGAGACAGAAGTGGCGTCTCCACGTCACTCATGCGAAGGCGGCTCCGGGCTGTGACCCTCAGTGGCCACAGCGGGGACGGCGGGCGGGCGGTCCCTGCAGGTGCCATCGAGCTGCACGGTCCCTTTGCTACGGCTTTGGCGGCCCGGGGCGGGGGGCCTGCTGGGGTCCACAGCCCCCTCTCCAGCTGCAGCCTCCCTCTCGTTCCCACGTCTCTGGGCATCGGCCTGACCAAGTGGCCCGGGGCAGGGCCAAGAGCAGGTGCATCGCGTCACAGGTTGGGGGGACGGCTGGTCACCCCGCTCCGACCGCGCAGACAGGTGACCCTACAGGCCGGGACCCCGCCACTCAGTGACCGGCCACCTGACCCGATGCACATTCATCTTCAAATTACGCAGTGTGACAGCCCGGGCTGCCGAACACCACTGCACGCAGACCGACCCCCGGAGGCCCCTTCCAGCCGCCGCCCCTGCTAACGTGCATGTGTTCACCCCCCAGGGCTCCTGAGGCGAGAGAAGCAGAAGAGAAAAGCCCCTTGGTTCTGGGATCCAGCGAAGGGCTATGCAAACAAGCGCGCCTCTGTGGGGCCGAGGAGGCAGGGAGGCCCGGCCTCCCGAGGCCTGCCCGGCCGCCCACCGGCCTGGCTGGGCGCGTCCACACAGCGCTCCTCTGAGCGACACACAGACCCGCTCTTTCTCTCACACACACAGCCTGAAGTATTTTAAGCAGAACACTTCCAACTTCCTGTTTCTAAAACCGTCCTGCATCTCCAGCGGCGTTCCAAACGCTCCCGGGGAGGGACAGGACACAGGGCGAGCGCGCACAGGGAAGGGGGCTCCTACCTAGGAGGCTCTGGGGCCCCCTTTGCGCCCCTTCCCTCTCCTCCTTCTCCTGTGACTTACCTCCACTTGCTAAGAATGTTGCTCTGTGCCCTTAGGCCACTCTGGCATGGACACGGATGTTTTGGCGTGTGAGTGTGTGCCCTTGCATCGCGTGTGTGTGCGCGCGTGTCTCCCTTCTCAAGGATCTCTTTCCTTGCCTTAAAAGGAAACCACATTTGCATTGCTTTTTAAAATTCCCACCTCTATTTTATCCCCCTATGTGGTATTTTCTCCATTTCTTCTGAAAGACCAACGAAGCCTGAAGGGTGTCCAGCTCCCGAAGGCCTTTACTTTGGGCTATGCCTTGGCCACGTAGCACCGCCCCCTTTCTCCACGATCAGTGGGGTCTTCCCAAATTAGGGACTGAGTGGGCTCTCCTGCTTCCTTTCTTTGTTGCCACCAGAGGAAGATTTAGGAGGCTAGCTTGAACACCAGGCCCGTACCTGGATTCCTAACCAACAGCCGGCCTGCCGCGCTGTCTGAACAGCCGGCCCCTCAGCTTCTGAGTCTTTCCAAGCATTGCTGGATCCTGATATCAAGGGCATGGAGTTTTGCTATTTACACGTTTAAAATATTAAACAGCAGAGTTCGTTTTAGTAAGGCTCTGGGCAGAAAGAAAATAAAACTGACAGCAGAGCTATATTCCTAATTCCCCTGGAAAGGCTGTGAGGAGGAATAAAATGGTTACCAACGCCTGCTCTGGGATCAGAATGTTCCTGATGCCTGAATCGGGCAGTGAACGCAGCCTTTTATTTTTGTATGGGATGCGGTGATCCCCACTGACAAGAACAGGTTGCATGTGGTTGCCGGGCTGTTGCTCGGCTGGTGTCGCCTGTAAAATTGTTTGGGAAGACATCACCCAGCAAGGACAGGATGGCTACCCAGGCCCGAAGCGGTCTGTGGACGGATCTGTCCCCTCATTCGCATATCTCACTCTTTTTTTTTTTTTTCTTTTCCTGTGATAAAACAAATAGATCTCCTGAATTTAGATGCCACTGGGAACTGCTCTGTTTTAAGAAAGATCTTTGACGAATGAAGCAGGAGGCAACGTGTGGTCTGCAAGCTTCTCACATATGCGAGAAAGGGCCCTGGATTTCGGCCCTAAGTGTAGGAGTTGCCACCTAACTCTTAGGGAGAGTCACTAAAGCCGGTGTCTTGGAGTCATGGTGGTCAAACGGGGGTGTTCCGGGCTGCATGCTGTCCCCCCTCCGTCACATGTGGCGACTGCATTTGGAGCTGGCGTCTCTGAAGAGGTGACTAAGATGGAAGGAGATCACTGGGGAGAGCCGGGCCCAGTGTGACTGGTGTCCTTACAGGAAGAGGAGGGGAGCACGGGGGCTCCCAGGGAAGACTTTGTGAAGACCCCAGAAGAAGATGGCCAATCTACAAGCCCAAGAGAGGCTTTCAGAAGAAACGAATCCTGCCAACACCCTGACCTCGGGCTTGGGGCCTTGGCCTAGCAGCCCTGCTGCTTCCAGGTGTGGGGCAAGGGGACTGTCACAGTGTTCGGGGGATCTCCAGCACCACGTTAGCTGACGCACCTGGAGAAGGGGGGCCCCTCGTTCTCAGCCCAGGTGCTAATTTCACAGGACCAGGGGCAAGTCAGCTTGTCCTTCCGTCGGCAAAGCACCTGGAAAGGCGTGCTTGCTCGCCGGCCTCCCGGCTTTAAGGCAAAACTGACCCCCTGCACTGAGACGATGCTGTGAAGGGCCTAGGTGGCCCTTCAGATGAATCTCTGCGTTATTGGTGGAGCCAACCAGTCAGTCCTCCGGGCGTCCTCGGGTGTCTTCGGGCAGCAGACGTGTGTGTCCTTGTCGCCGGTGGCTGGCGTCCGCAGCGGCTACTTGTACCGGACACTGGATGACCCGGGGCCAAGTGTTCGGGGGGGGGGGTGTCCCAGTGGGGTCAAATGGTAGTACAGTCTCCACTGGACAAAGAGCGTGATATACTGGTCCCAGGGCAGTGGTATGGGTCTCTAGCCTGCCCCTCGTTGGTCCAGGGACACCACTGCCGTCAGGAAGCGCCCCCACTGGTTGTTGTTGTGGCAAGTGCCAAACCACGAGTGGGGCCGGAGGGAAACAAGGGACACAGGCCTAGTGAGAGAGGCACGCCCGTGGCCCGTGGCTCGGTGGGCCTGGGCTTTCCCTCGCGGCTGCCGGGGCGCCCACTAGGCCTTGCCCGCTTTGCACACTGACGAGGCCTAGTGTCCCGCAGGGGACTTCCTCACACTCCACTTCCTCACTCTCAGCTGAACAAGCACGAATGTTAATGTAATTCTGTGCCCCTTAATCAAACACGAGTCCCCCGCTCCTGGAGCGGGGAAATCCACAACTTGAAGGAACACTGGTTGAAGATCACCCTACAGCTCTTTTAATACTCTTTTTTGTTGACTTCACCCAGTGTCGGCGTCTTCATATCTGGGGACCCCGGATCCAGGCGGAAAGTATCCCTTTCTCAGTTGTTATTCCTGCTCTCTCTATTACACCTCTTCTTCTTTCTTCCCAAATGCCATTTTCTAAGTCAGTAAAAGCTTCCATAAATCCCAAGTCTCGCAACTTTTTAAAAACTATTTTCAAGTCCCTTTTCTGGGATTTGAAATCTCCTATGACAACCAACACTGGACACAGAATAGCACTAATGTTTTCTATGTTATCTTAAAGTTTCTGTATTATTTTTTTCTTTTAACCCCCAAGCAGCCTATCGGCTTTTTAAATTGCTACTGCGTACCAGACAGATATTTTCCCCAAGTTATCAGCCATGACTCTTAAATTTTTTTTCCTAGGAGTTCGGAGCCTATCAGAGATTATGAGAAGTTTAGGTTATTTTTCCCAAAGCGCATTATTTTGCACTTAACCAAATTAAGTTTCATCTGTCTTTCACACTACCCAATCCCCTAGTTTGCTTAGCTTTGCCTGAAGTGTCTCGTAACAATCCTTAATTTTTTATTAACCGTGCCAATTCAGAGCTTCCTACTTAACTCTCTGCTTTACAGCTTCTGCCCTCTACTCTCTTCACACTTTTGGAAATCAGTGGGGTTTTCAACGGTGTGCAATGAAGAGCTATTTGGTTAAGATTCTATGCTAAGTGGTACGTAGAAGACCCCGATAAGGCACCGAAGTCCAACTCAACCTCAGAAAGGACCTTCATTCCTATACTGAGAACCAGCCACCCTAAGATGTTTCCCGTTTCATCTGGATATTACACCGAGAGCTCAGATAGGAATCCTAGCTAATTTTCCTGTGGAGCCACCCTCTGTTCTGGCTTCCTTGGAGACCGCGGTGGCAGCCGGGAGCCTGCCAAGCTCCTGCCACACTCCTGTCCCTCCCCGCCTCTTCCTATCACGGTGGCTTTTCTTCTTTCAATTCAATAGAAAGTAGGATTGGTTAGCTCAGTAGATGCTTTTCTGTGGGCATTTCCCGGTTTCTCTTCTCAAACAGCAAGAGGAAGATAAATCTGTTGCATCCCGGCCCCGGTTCTTTGCCCCTCACTGTCCCTGATCCTTCCCCCTACAGGGCCAGGAGAAGGGATCTGGGACCTAACAGAATGAAATCCTCCCAATTTAAAAATTACCATTAGGAATGTGGCCGTGTGGAAACAACCCAGGTGTCCGTCAGGGAATGAATGGGTACAAAAGATGCAGTGTGTATATATATACACAATGGAATATTGTTCCGCCAGAGAGAGAAGGAAATCCTGCTGTTTGCAACAACCTGGCTCAAACTGCAGGGCATTAGGATACATGAAATAAGTCAGACAGAGGACGACAAATACTCATGACATGGCTTATAGGTGGAATCTAAGGACGCGGAGCTCAGAGAAGCAGAGTAGAGTGGTGGCTACCAGGGGCTGGGGGTGCGCCGGGGCGGAGGAAACGGAGATGTCGGTCAAAAGCAACACACCTCCAGTTACAAGACTGACAAGCTTTGTGCATCTATGGAACAGCGCGGTGATTACAGGCAGTCATACTTTACTAACCCGAAGGTTGCTAAGACAGTGGATCTTAAATGTTCTCACCAGAAAAAAAAGAAAGCGTAATTATGTGACAGGATGGAGGCGTTCGCTAATGCCGTGGCGCTGATCCTTCTGTGATACGTGAATGTATCAGATCCACGAGTTGTGTACCTTAAACTTACCACGTTCTCTGTTGATTACAGTAAAGTTGGGGGGAAAAAAGAATGTGGCCGAGGCTATTTTAGTTGCCTATCCGGTATCAATTTTTCCCATTTTTAGTTGGGCCCACCCCTATCACCTTCAGCTTCTGTTGTAGATAGGGGTGGCCTGTGAGAAGTCACCGAAAGTTTGGGTAGCTCCTTTTGGGAATTTCCTTTAAAGAGACCATGCTTTCTTCTGTTCCTGGAAGTTCTGCCTGGAACTCTTGATGTGACGGCCAGTGCTCTAGAAGCCATTATAGACCATGAGGGTCACAACTTAAGGATGGCTGAGTAGAGAGCTGGAAAAAGCCCGAGTTCTCAATAACTTTGTGGAGCTCACCAGATTGGCCCTGGGTTGCATACTCCTGGAGCTCCTTTATGAGAAAAAAACAAAACCAAGCTGCTTACACCACTATGGCATGGGTAGAGAGGTGAAGCTAGAGGTGGGGAACCTCTGTTATTTCCAGCAGGATTTAATTTTCATTGGTACAGAAAGACTCGGCTTTGGTTTTTTCATATAAACAATACATTTGAATGCTAGAGAGTGGCCTCACAGGGCATCAAGTACAATGACTTTAAATACAGTCCAGTTTAGGGATGCCTGGGTGGCTCAGCAGTTGAGCATCTGCCTTCAGCTCAGGGTCTGACCCCGAGGTCCCGGGGTCGAGTTCCCCATCGGGCTCCCTGCATGGAGCCTGCTTCTCCCTCTGCCTGTGTCTCTGCCTCTCTTTCTGTGTATCTCATGAATAAAGCAATAAAGTCTTAAAAAAATAAATACAGTCTAGTTTATTTTGTCTTTTGATTACCTACTATGTATGATTACCTACTATGTGAAAGTCATGATTAAGTGCCACAGGGGAGACAGAATGCTGTGACCTTTCTTTTTTTTTCCCCTTAAAAGATCTTCAGTCACATAGATGAAAGTAACATAAGATGGAATACATCAAACATCATAAGAGAGGAACTTCTGGTGTGCTGCAGGAACACTGGGAGGGTTATAATTGATGAGGGGGCAGGACGAGGTGGCCCAGACCAGGGAAAGCTTCACAAAGGGTGCTTGCACTGAGCCTTGAAGAAGGGTAGCATCTCAGGGCCAGGGTGGGCAGAGGGAGAAACAGTCTAGACCGAGGAAGCGCCACGAGGTAAGAGAGGCAGAGAGCAGGGAAATCTAGTCTGTGTGTGGGAATGACTGGTGGTCCACCATGACCAAACGCGGAGGATGAGAAGGGGCAGCCAGGCTAAGGTCCAGAAGGGGGCTGAGAACCCGAGTCTGCCGGGCTTGGAATGTTACGTCAAAAATCTTCATGTTAGTCTCTAAGTCCTGGGGAGCCATCAAAGTTTCTGACTGAAAAATGTGATAGATGATCATCTTAAAAAAAAACAAAAACAAAAACAAGAGTCTTGGAATAGAGAAAATTTTGGAGATCATAGAGAACAACTAGGAGGAAGTTACTCCAAAGATATTTCCCAAGCTCAACTAGGGCAACCTTGGTGAGTTCCAAAAGGAGGCAGGCAATGCAGAAGGCATGGAAGGATCTGAATATGGGGGTTGAAGCTGACTGTTTGCAACTGAGACACACTTATGATGCTACTAACTAGATTTTAAATATGGAGAGTTCGGGGTGCCAGCAGTAAGGGCCTCAGAAAGCTAGCTGACCGTGGGAATGCAGGTCCTGAACATGGGGCATTCAAATCTTGTTTGGAAGCTCAAGTGGAAAACTAATTATTCAAGCCTGCTCCACTGACA
The DNA here is from genome assembly GCF_003254725.2 of Canis lupus dingo. Lineage (NCBI taxonomy): Eukaryota > Metazoa > Chordata > Mammalia > Carnivora > Canidae > Canis > Canis lupus. The sequence continues at coordinate 3,258,886 of NC_064261.1, read as the reverse complement.
ACTCCCTGAGGATGCTAGAAACAGGCAGGGAGCACTGAGGGGCCAAGGGGCCACTCAACCCGCCTGTATGATTACTTGCCTCCACCACAGTGACCAGTAGAAAGAGATAACATCCGTGTCCGAATGAGCTGGGGTGTCGGGGGACAGAAGTAAACCTTGAAGTCATTGGTTCCGAGGCGAAGACTGAACATGCACGTCAGTGGATGAAGGAGAAAGTGAAGTGTGGCAAGAAAAGGAAAGGCAGGTGGACCTCTGGTGAACTTACCATTTTGTTTACAGTGTTGTGGAAAAGGTAGAGTGTGGAAGACGGGTCAATGACAAAGATCTAGAACAAGCAGCAGGAAGAGGAAGAGAAGTGCCGTGGATGCTGAAAGCTGGAACTTTCAAGAAGGAAGGTAACTTCCTTATGGAAACAGCTTGGGGTGTTAGAGAGGCTCTAGGCCATTGACTCTGTAGGGCTTGGTGTGGATCCTCGCTCCACTGTTTGTGCCTGGGTGATCTCAGCAGAGTTAGGTGAATTCTGTAAATCTCAGGTTTATCAAATGTAGCATCAGGGCACTGAAAATACTAACTTCTTAGGGTGTGTTAAGAATTATACAAAGATTAGTAGGAGACCCACCCTACAGTAAGTACTCAAGGAATACCAATCAAACAAACCACTAATGATAAAGAAAGCCCTAAGGATGTATTACTTCCCACCCCCTCTTTTTTTTCTCCCTGTGAGGTAAAAACCACTTTTTTTTTAAAATTGTGAAAAATATACATAACAAAATGTATTACTTTAACCATATTTAAATGTACAGCAAAGTAGCACAAAGTACTACATTCACAATGGTGAACCATCACCACTACTGTCTCCAGAGCCTTTTCATCATGTCCAAGAAACTCTCTACCCATTAAACAGTAACTCCTCTCTGTCTTTGGTAACCACCGTTCTACCTTTTGTTTCATGAATTCGCCTATTCTAGGTCCCTCATATAAATAGAATCGTACAATATTTGTCCTTTTGTGTCTGGCTTATGGAGCATAAGGTTTTCATCCTATGTGGCAGCATGTATAAGAATTTCATTCTTTTTAAAGACCGAATAGTATTCCATTTTATGCATATGACATATTTTGACTATCCACTAATCTGTTGATAGACATTTGAGGCTGTTACCATCTTTTGGGGATCGTGAATAATGCTGTATTTGAGTAATCTCATATTAAAATCTCTATAACCAACCAGCTTTTGACTAAGTTCCCATAGCAACATGGGGAAACTTGAACACTTTTATGGTGCCCCTTCTATTTTTTTGTTTTGAGAGTTCTGCAGGGGTGTTATATCATGTATAAAGGCCATATTAACAAAATTTTTGAATAGAAAACTAATCTGATATCATGACATTAAATCAAACTTAAAGAAAATTCAGATAAGAATTTTGCTTAAATATCTTTTTAACTCTTAATATGTACTGAATTCTTATTTTTTATTTTTTTTTAATTTTTAAAAAATTTTATTCATTTATTCATGAAAGACACACAGAGAGAGGCAGAGACACAGGCAGAGAGAGAAGCAGGCTCCATGCAGGGAACCTGATGCGGGACTCGATCCCGGGACACCAGGATCACGCCCTGGGCTGAAGGCAGGCGCCCAACTGCTAAGCCACCCAGGCGTTTAAAAATTTTTTAAATTTTATAATGGAACCTTATTGTTACACAAATCTTTAAAGTTTATAAAATATATTCTTATCCATTGTCCTTGAGGAAAATAAAGGACCCTTTATCCAAACAGATGACGTCAGTGACTTATATGTTGTATGTTTCCTCTGAAATATAATAAAAAGAAGTTTTATAATATCTATAAGTATTTCCTCCAGTGTATTTGTCTTTTAATGCTCTTAATTTCAAGATGCGAGTCAAGGCAGCTGTCCTCATAATACAGAGAAATGCCGCCCACCCCCCCCCGCCCTTGAAAGTTAACCATCGAGCTGTTTGGCCATAAGGCACATTATTCCAAAATCAATATTATTACAGTCTTGAGCACATTTTGCAGTGTTTCTAGTCCATTGTGTTCCAGCCACATGTTCTGTATCATTTCCTCGCCGACACAAGCTATTGTTAAGAGTCAGCTCCCTGGCACTGTCATAGGAGAAGGTGTTCCTTCCCAGAGCAGCGGCTGGAGACAGATGGACACAGCAATTTTGGAGGCTCCGTCCGCTAGGGAGTGCCCGATACCCTGGAATCTCTGAACTCCGGGCTTGTGAGCATTTGGGCCAATGCATGTTATGGGCTGGAGAGGCATTAATTCAGACACTGCTACATAAGTTTTTGCTGCTTTGAACAAATGAATTCAAAACAGTCATTTATTGAGCACTTGTGAAGTCTCAGGCATGACGACAGGGGCCAAGCATGCAATTCTGCTCATGGAGATGTGGAGAGAGCAGAAGGAAAACCTCATCACTGTCACATACGGAGGGCTGATACTCAGGCTCAGGGGTATTAAATCTTAAAGAGACCTGAGACATCATCGACCTCAGTTCCTCCCTTAAAAGCAAGCAAATGGTATCTTTACAGAGAGTGTATTTAAAACAGTATAGATGGGGCGCCCGGGTGACTCAGTGGCTGAGCATCTGCCTTTGGTTCAGGGCGTGATCCCAGGGCCCTGGGATCGGGTCCCGCATTGGGCTCCCTGCATGGAGCCTGGTTCTCTCTCTGCCTGTGTCTCTGCACCTCTCTCTGTATCTCTCATGAATAAGTAAATAAAATCTTAAAAAAAAAAACAGTATAGATGGTTTTGGAACGAAGATTTAAGCTGATACCTCAGTGCCAATTCAGGTCTAAAAAATTTAAAAAAGAAATTTTGTCTGACATTGATTTATTTACATTCCTCCTAAATTAATATGCCCTGAATTACAAGCATTCTACAATAATACTATCTCACAGAGGTTATGTGGGTTAACCAAGATCACACAGCTACTACTGTTCCAGTCTGTATTTTCAGATAAACAGCATTAAAAATGTCGTGTGCTTTACGTTACTCTGACACAAATAAGACTCATGCAATGTCCTCAGTGCCAGACAATGCCGGAAGCCCTTCTTTTTCTGTTACATGATTCTTAGACACTATTAATATTGCATTGGACGATCGAATTGTACCTTGGGTAGAACTGAATTTCTTTAAAAATCTTAATAAGGATGAGTGGGCACTACTTCACCAGTAGAATCCAGTCTTACTTAAGGAACGGAAGGATACGCATTTATTTATATAACAGGTACCTGTTGTGCTGAGTACTCGAGTCACCTCTCCCTTCAGCTTCTCTGGCCTAAACGGAAGAGTTACAGATTCATGGAAAAAGCACCAACCCAACTTCTTCATATCAGACCAGGAACCTGAAGCCTCAACATGGCTGTGGGACCCCCTCAGCTCACAGATTCCTCTTGGGGAGCCGCCACTGACTTTGTGGATTTACCAGGCAAGGAATCAAGGTCTCCTCCCACCAAGGTGTTTGCATATGGTCCACTGGCCAAGTGGACACTTTTGCCCACGTCTCTGAGTCTCAAGCAGATGAATCCAAGAATGGGGAACCCTTGGAGTGGACTCAACCTAGTGGTGACTTCCTGAAAATCTAAATCATACTTCCTTTTTTTTTGTATATTTTTTTAATTGAAGTTTGATTTGCCAACATATAGTGTAACCCCCAGTGCTCATCCCGTCAAGTGCCCCACTCAGTGCTCGTCACCCAGTCACCCCCACCCCCACCCTCCTCCCCTTCCACCACCCCTTGCTCGTTTCCCAGAGTTAGGAGTCTCTCATGTTTTGTTACCCTCTCTGTAAATCGTACTTCCTATTAAAGAGCCTTGGAGTTGCTCTCATTTCCATGCTTTTCCAGGCATGGATCTATCTCCAGCACTCTGGAATCTGTGGGCTACCTTACTAGCTTTTTTACACATACACGTAGACACACGCATATGAATATTTATAAAACCCACTTATATATAATTGTTATATTAAATATGTTATATATAATAATTATATTGTATTATTATATGATTATGATTAATACATTATATATAACATATATATATAATTTTGCTAAAATTCATCTGAGTTGATTTTTTACTGCTTTCTACCGAAGAACCCAATGTACATACTATCGGAGCACAGAAATGCAGATCTCCAGCTCTGGAGGGTACTACAAACATTCGCCTATAATTTGTTCACTTGTTATTAGCAAGCCACTACAAGTGAGTGTTTGAATGTTCCTCCCTAGTGTCTACCGGTGAGGCACAGCCCCAGAAGAATATTACTACAGTTGTGCACTGAGAATACATCACTTCCCTGATCAGAAGGGAAAGGACGAGATGAAGAGCGCTGTACATCTTGTCTACCCACATTTAACATTAACCAAAGCTCCATGTCAGGGAGCACTTGTTGACCTAAGGAACAGTGCACTACATGGCTAGCCCACGTTGGTGCCTGTGACCCCCGGCCCTGTTATGATCCCGAAGTGACTTATAAGTCATCATTAAAGAAAGATTACATCATATTTACTTCATTTTAATGCAACGTGTATTTTGAAAATTTAGAATATTCATGTTCAGTATTCCAGTTACTCTCAGGAGCACCTAGAATCCCTATTTCCTTAGAATTCCAGGAAACAGACAAAGCCATCACATATCCTTTGGCCAAAAACTGATGCTGTACCTGGGAAGGCTCTCCCTCTCTCCGGCTTGTGCCCCAGGAGGGACACATGTAGAATGGTGAGGAGGGAGGCCAGTCACCTAGTGGGATGGTGGGATCGGCAAAATCAATGTACGCACCCAACGGGGCTCCGGGTGTCCTCCCACGCAAGCTGACGATGCCCTGAATGCCCCTGGGGGGCCATACACACCCTCCCACTGTCCCTTGCTCTGCCTCTATGTCTACTCACAAGGCCTTAGGGATGCTGTTATTTTGAACCCCCACCATCTCCACCCAGACAGTCCCTTGGCTCTATAATGTGAACCTCTAGGACTTAGGAAGCCGGCCTCCAATTTTGGCTTCCACGTGGTCTGAAAAACTCTCTTCTAGCTTTCAAACTGACCTCCTATTGGAAAACTGCTAGCCTCTCTGCTCCCAGGTTTGTGGCAAAATGCAGCTGGAGGGGCAGGTGCATTCCACGCTGGAGGAGCACATCTGTATTCGGTTCCTGCTGCCGGCACTGCCAACGGTCCTTGCTCCTCAGCGGCCAACATCATTCCATATTCACGCTGCCTAATGGAGTGGGGTCAGGTGCCAAGAGGTGGCCTGCCCCGAAGGCTTCTTTTCTGAAGGAAGGTAGGAATCGGTGGCAGTGACACCTAGAAGCTCCCAAATAGCTGAAGTTTTTGAGGGAAAAAAAAATTATTCTGGCTCACCAATAGAGTCATCTCTCCGACAGAGTGACTGAGACGGCGGTGATGCTGCAAGGTCTTCCCCAGGGCGCAGAGAGGGCAGCCGCTGACTGGGGCGAGAAGGCACAGGCGAAGGGAGGGAAGATTTGCATCATACCTGTCAGGTATGTCAGTAACCCATCCTGAGATTCAGGAAAGCCTGAAAAACTGTCTAACTTGGAATTTCATTAATGATACTAACAAAACAAAAAAAGAAAGGGGCCAACCCGACGACAGCTCGCACATAATGTTGACTTTCACACACATTTTACTGGAGGAGAGAACAAGCAAATAAATCTGGAAGCCCCTTAAGATGCACACTCTGGCTATTGTTTCTTAAAAACAAAAGTATAAGGATGTCAACAACATTTGAATTCGATTGAACGGGTCATGCTTTATGTGTCATGCACATCATACATGAAATGTTTTTGAATGCATTTTAGTGAGTGTTAAGGGTGAAATTAGAATGGCTTAAAAAATCAGAGGCAATTTCCTGTTAAATTGTCAAAGCTATTTTGTCGTAGGAGCTTCTGGGGAATGTTTAAGGCACCCCAGTGCTTGTGTTCCCCTTCACAAGAAACTGAAGAAGTGGCGGAAATAGTCACATCTTCTAGAGGGAACGGACTCCATTCCTTTCTCTGTAACACAGAGAGGTTCCTGGCGGCAGGTTGACAAACCTCCCTACCGCAGAGATGTAGTGTCCTGAAAGCTGCGAGCTGGGAATGAGCTTCGGTCTTCTTTGCAACAGTGTTAAATGAGGTTTCAAGCTGACCCCACTAACAACACGCTGCAGCCTTGCTGTTGGCACGTAACACCCTTCTGGAGGATCCTAAATTACTCTAAGACAGGGTGGTCCCCAGGTGTGTTCCCACATGTGTACGTGCATAGAAATGCACCCACAAACCCAAACACTCTGTCTCCCCCCGGCAGGTACTCCCAGCTTCGTACATCCACCCCCCTAACCCCAGGTTAGGTACAACCGTGACTTCGGCCCAGGTGTATCACAACGCTGGCACCCGGCCGGGTAAGTTTTAAGTAGCACGTGGAAACCTCTTCTCTGAGGTTGGAAAACTAGTTTCTCTTGGGCAGGCAGTCTGAGGGGAGAGCTCATCAGACATGGAAACGTGGGGGCTTTATTGTTTTGTTCTAGAACGCCTTTTCTGTAATTTTTTTTTTTAATAAACAAAGGATAGGATCCATCTCTGACACTGAATCAGATTCGTTACGCATTATAATCCTTGGCTTACAGACATGATGGACTATTATGAGGTTTTAGGAACTGCTGATATCGGCTCGGGTTTTAGAGGGAGAAAAAACTTTGAAAAAAAGAAGATATTTTATGCTTCATGTGTCTGACAAGGGTGTGTGGGGCCAATTTACAGCAGGGGCTTAATATATTTTTGATGAAAATTGCTGCAATGTGGCACACAGATTAAAGAGAAAACAGCTATTTTGTAATGACAGCGGTAGATTTTGAAATGAAGCCCAGCTGGTACAAAGATCCTACATGGATTTTAAGAGACGCTACCCTCTTCCCAGCCTTTGCAGTGGCAGTTAAAAGTCCTCCAGGCAGGAGAACCCTATCGGAGTTTTCTGTGGCCATGAACTCCATAGGTCCTTCAAAAGAATCAGTCCATTATAATGGAAAATCAAGTTATAGGACTGTGCTAAAAAAACAACCAACCAACATGGATTTGGACTGGCCATGGTTTTGCTCACCCTTCCAGAAGCTGTGGTAAACACCTAATATTAGATAATGAGCCATAAAGCAGAGGCTACTTCTCTCCTTCTACAGTAGCAATTGTAAAAAGGCTACAGGAGATATTGGCCTTAAAGTCACCACAAATCAAAAAGAGAAGGGATATTCACCAAAGCCAAGCATCATGCCTGGGAGATAGCAAGCGTGAACGAATGAACAGCGATTAGCTCAAAGACTCAGTGGTTTCCTGGATCTTATTTTACCCCTGAGCGCTGGACATGGACTCAGAGAACCCTAGGTAGATTATCCAGTGTCCCCTAACTCAATTTCTTCATCTGTAAAATGGGTCTGATAATCCACAGGACTGCTGAGATGCCTAAAAGTGATTATGTCAGAGTGCCTGGCACAGAGCAGTGCTTCATTAAGTGACTGCTTATTGAAACTGTTTCAGGGATCCCTGGGTGGCGCAGCGGTTTGGCGCCTGCCTTTGGCCCAGGGCGTGATCCTGGAGACTCGGGATCGAATCCCACATCGGGCTCCCGGTGCTTGGAGCCTGCTTCTCCCTCTGCCTGTGTCTCTGCCTCTCTCTCTGTGTCTCTCATGAATAAATAAATAAATCTTTTAAAAAAAATACTTCAGCAAGAGGGGGAAAAAAAGGAATGAATGAAATAAATATACTTCCCCTCCAAAAAAGAGACTTAAAGATGTAATACCTACATGCAATAGATGAACTCTGTTTGGATCATGACCAACCATAAAACCAATCATAAAGGACATTTTGAGGCCATGTTAATATAGACTAAACAATTACTAGTAACCGATGTGTGATAGCAACATTGTGTTTACGTAAGAAAATATCCATATTTTTGACTTGAATACATATATGTATATATACATATATACAATGGAGGGGTGAAGTGACCTGAGGTCTAGAACTTGCTTTAAAACACTTTAGGTTTAAAAAAATAAAGTGGGAGGGATCGGTCAAGGAACTGCGGCGATATCCTGATAGTTGAAATCGGGTAATATGTATATGGGAGTCTACTGAAGTAGTTTTGTAACACTTGCTTAAATTTTTTCATAATGAAATAAGAACAAAATAATTTACTCTTTCTGAGACTTAGTGCCAAGGGTTTAAAATCAGTGATACGCCTTTGGGTGAGTCGTATGAAATAGCCATTTTTGTAGATCAAAAACAGTTGAATGTCAGCAACTTAATATGGTTCAACCCAATCCAACTCAAGACCCTCAGTGTCTTTCTTTCTTTCTTTCTTTCTTTCTTTCTTTCTTTCTTTCTTTCTTTCTTTCTTTCTTTCTTTCTTTCTCTCTCTCTCTCTCTTTCTTTCTCTTTCTTTCTTTCTTTCTTTCTTTCTTTCTTTCTTTCTTTCTTTCTTTCTTTCTTATTTTACTTATTTATTTGACAGAGAAAAGGAGCACAAGTAAGGCGAGCGGAGGCAGAGGGAGAGAGAGAAGCAGGCTCTTCACTGAGCAAGGAGCCCAATGTAGGGTTCGATCCCAGGACCCTGGGATCATGACCTGAGCTGAAGGCAGGTGCTTAACTGAGCCACCCAGGTGCCCCCTCACATTGCCTTTCATTTTGACATTCTATGCATAGTCGTAGGCAATGCTAAATCTGAACACAGCTCCATGTCGAAGCTGTTGGGCAGCACTCAACGGGAAGGGGTGCAAGGCTAGACAGCTGATGAGCCACCTTCAAGAACTCTTCTCATTTAACTGTATTGCATTTGTCAGTATTGAAAGGCAGTTGGCCCAACGAAACCTGGGACGTAGCTTTAGAATTTTCCTCGGTTCTGTCACATGAAAAGTCGTTATCCATTTCCCGGAGCCTTTGCATCTATCTTTAAGATGGGGATACCAGCGCTACTTTCTTCACAAATTAGTTCAAGTTGTCATGAATTTTTAAAAGGGTTCAGTTTTTAAATTTTCTTTTGAATCTCTCCAAAGTATGAATGCCAGGTGTGAAATATAAGTTAACCCCCCCCCCCCCCAATTTCCTTGCCTTTTGTAGACTGCATCTTACTTACTGTAAAGTAGATCAGAAAGGAAAACCCAAAAGCCAGAGCTGTTATCTGCCTTGATTTTATATGGTCAAGCCCCCCAATCACTGGTCACAATGTGCTTTCCTGATGTGATCGACCCCGGGAACGTCCCTGATACAAGTATCACAGGGCTCATAGTCTACGAGGTAAGACAGATGAGGGCCAATCCCATAGAAATACGCTTCCTCCAAGTGTGGAAAGTAGAAGCTCTCAGAGACTCACATTCTGTCCATTCCTAAATGTAGTACAGGGCCTCACCTCCAAAATTAAAGAAAATAACAAAACTACTTTTGGTATTGTGCTTTAGAGTAGGGGAGGTTATCTCATTTAACAGGATGTATAAGCTGTTCCTTTTAAATCCTGATCCTCTCCCAGGACCATTTGTGACCTTCCTCCATTAAACTTTTTAATTTTAAATACCTCACAGGTTTATCTCTTCATCTGAACTGGGCAGATTAAGAGCAGCCGAATCTGTTGGTCTACACGTAATTCGTTTAGGCAGTTAAAGAAGCCTAAGCTTAACGGGTAAGGTTTTGAATTTCTTTCCAGAGCTTTCTTCTCTGTACTATGGTTAATAAGAGCATTCCAACCCTAGCCAGCCTTGCTGTAACCCCACCTCACCCTAGGTTCATAGACTGGGGACTGAGAACACCGAAAAGCAGGAGGTGAGTAGGTGATGAACACAACCTTTTTGTGTCTAAACTACTACCCAGAACTAAACGACCCACTTCGAACGCGAATCACTTCCATGAGTTATAACCATTTCGGTGTGGGATCAACAGTCCTTCAAGTGATTCTTGCAAAGGAAAACATCCCGACACCATATATCAACCTAATGCTACAAATGGTCTAATGATAAAGGTGGCTGTTCCACTGTCAAGGTTGAGGCAACTAAACTCAGAAAATAACTAGACAAAAGTGTGCACATGTGCACATGTGTGTGTGTGTGTCAAGGAAAAATAGATGGTTAATATAAACCATGGGGCAGTGGGGAGAAAACTCGAAAGTCCCCAAAAGGCACTTAGCTACACTCTTTCTGTCCTCATAAGACAGGGCATTCTCAGGGTCATGTGAGGAAAATCAGAAACAAAGCTGGTAAACCAGAAGCAGGATGGGGCTGGGACGTGGAAGGCGAGGAAGGGGCTCGAGTACCATTTTTTTTTTCTCCCAGGTTCAAGTGATATGTGTCTTCTGTCCTGTAGAAATTAAAGACTGGGCTTTGGAAGGGAGCGGTGCCCTGCTGCGAGAGAGGACAAAGCACGGCTACAGCTGATTTCAATTGTGGTACTTTACAATTATTTTTTCAGAGGGAGTGCTCCCAGTAAGCCCTGTGACTCATATTTAAACAGAAGCAAATGCACTTTAATATTTACCCTCTCCAGTTTCAGAAGAAATAAAGGAAATAGGAGAAAAAAAGGAATATGATACCAAATATTTATAATATCAAAAAAGGTACTTTTTTATATGAAACATAATTGTACTATGAAAGACTGTGTCCATTCTTCCATCATACAACAGGATATATAAGTGTATTATTACAGTATTAAGTCGATGGCAAAAATTATTTTCATTTCAGGGGCATCTGGGGGTGCTCAGTGGTTGAGCATCTGCTTTGGGCCCAGGGCATGACCCCGGGGTCCCGGGATCCCGGGATCGAGTCCTGCATCGGGCTCCCCGCATGGAGCCTGCTTCTCCCTCTGCCTGTGTCTCTGCTTCTCTCTCTGGGTCTCTCGTGGATAAATAAATAAAATCTTTTTAAAAAAACGTTAAAAAATTATTTTTGTTTCAGAAAGAGGAGCCAGGTTATTTTTTTCAGAACTTCAACATCATACACTTTTTCTTTTTTTCCCCAATGTTAACACGCACCACCCAAAGTAAATATTCTTAAATGTTTTCCTGTGAAGGTTGATGAGTGCCATGATTTAGGAGTAGTTAGAACTGGAAGAAGGCCATTTCTATGTCTAGATTTGTTTAATGATTACTTACTTGTCCCATCTTCCTTGAGAAGGCAGAGAGTCGCATAGAAGCCTATGTGTGTGGTCTCAGCAAAGCAAATTTATAAAGATGTTGCCTTTCTAGGATACAGACTCCTGGGTGTGGGGCTGTCTTGAATACCTGTGTACCTGGCAATTAACTGGATGATGAGAATACACAGAGATGAAAAATAGAGCGAAATACATAACTCACAAAAAAAGATAAAGTCTCTGTTTTAAAAGTTCTACGTATCAGAGAGGGATTTTAAAGAGGAGAAGACTGAGAGCGCTGCACAGTTGCAGTTGCCAGTTGGACCTTCACAACGAGGAAGGCCTTTTTCCCTGGAAGGCTGCACACACAAGACAAAACAGAGAGCATCAGAAAGGCCTCTGATTTGTTTTCATCCGAAAACTCAAAGTCAGCTTTAATTTTTGAAAGGAATGAAAGATAATGACTCAAAATACGGCAGACTAGTTTTACAAACAGCCATTTGCCCAAAATGAATAATAATTTCGGATGATGAGTTGTAAACAACACTGATTTCATTTATTTTGCAACCAGTAATCCTGTTGAGGAGAGACAGGGCTGGCAAATTGTTTGAGTTATCTGCAATGTTTCTGGCCCTCATTTGGAAAGCTGGAGGAAATCCTGGCAGAGAGAAATAAAATAAAAATAAAATAAAATGACATTTTGATACTTGTAGAGAGCTGTATCCAGGTAAGGAGATTTTTCGGGAATCTGGGCTTCAGATGTGCCTGGGCTTGGCTGATGGATCAAGTTGGAATCTGCTTAGTTCTTAGAAATAACCAGGTTTCTAAAAGCCTACTGTGGGATAGGATGGTTGCAACGGCAAAAGTGTCCTTTAACACGGGCTGTGATCATGAGCAGACCTCTTCCTCGGAGGGCGTTGAGTGGTCCCAGGCGAGGCACGGCTCCCAAGGAGAGTTGCCAGAAAAATATAGGACACTCAGTAAATCTGAATTTTAGACAGACAAGTTATATTTACATACATATTAAAACACTGTTGTTGTTTATCTGAAATTAAAATTTAACTGGGCTTCCTGTTGTTTGCTTTCTAAATCTGGCACCCCTACCCCCAAGATGAGGTAACTCGCCACAGGGGAGGGTCGGGCCATTCTGCTGTTGTGGGTGATGAAGTCCTGAGGCAGGAGTAGGGGCAGGGGAGGGAGACAGGAGGAGCATCCACCGTGGGCTCAGAAACCCAGGACTTGGGGGGCACCTGGTTGAGCATCTGCCTTCCCGGGGTCCTGAAATCGAGTCCCACATCGGGTCCCTGCAGGGAGCCTGCTTCTCCCTCTGCCTGTGTCTCTGCCTCTCTCATGAATAAATAAATAAAGGATTTTCTTAAAAAAAGAAAGAAAGAAGCCCAGGACTTTGTTTCCCACCAAAAGGAAGGCTGTAACAGGTACGTCCTGGTGAAGATGGCAAAACTGAGGATAATTTTAGACTGAAGTCAGCATCCAAGGGAGGCCCAAATGTGAGGGAGCAGAAATAGGGTATGTATGTGTACACACGTGGGCGTGCATGTCTGCTCATGTCTGCTTCTTTGGAAATTCCAGGCAGCAATGGTGGCTTAGCATCAGGAGCAGAGCAAGTAACTAAGGTGGGAAAGTCATTCAGTGAGAAGAAAAGATGTTAAACAGGAGTACAGTCTTATCAAGAGTTACCTGCCAAGGACAGAGCGGGTGGCAGCAGGTCTAGGCTCCCTGGATGCCCAAAAGACCTGGACAGAAGGTGGCCAGAGAGACAGCCCCTTCAGGATGAGGTTGGGTGTGTGCTCCAGGGGGCCGTGGTCTGGTTATTTCTAAACGCCAACATTCTCTTTGGCTAGAGAGTTTCGATCCTAGGGCTCAGGTTAGCATCAGACCACTTCCAAATCCTAGTTACCAGTCAGGGGGAGCTCTCCACTGGGATCCCACTGGTCCTGGATGGGGTAGGGAGAGTGCAGGACGAAGAGAAGGAAGTGTGCCGCAACTGGGGACATTTGGAATGAGCTGGTTGGTCTTGAAGCTGACTAGTGGACCTCCTAGTGGAAATTAATATACACCTTTTTTTTTTAAGGTTTTATTTATTTATTCATGAGAGACACAAAGAGAGAGAGAGAGGCAGAGACACAGGAGGAGGGAGAAGCAGGCTCCATGCAAGGAGCCCTACGTGGGACTAGATCCCGGGACCCCAGGATCACACCCTGGGCAGAAGGCAGGCGCTCAACTGCAGAGCCACCCAGGCTGCCCTAATATGCACCTTCTAAAGTGCACCTCTCCTGTGAGTGCCTGGCACAGCTGGCTAGGTGTCTGTCACTGTGTCCCCTTCCCTCTCTCCTTGGTTCCTCATCTCTCCTATCCAGAGGTTTCTGTTGAGTTTGTTCACTGCTTTCCCATGAACAAGTCACTTCTTTTTGCCTTCTGCTATGCCATCCTTCTTTTCATTGCCTTAGCTTTGGCTTCTTGCTTTTCCTTTTGTTTATTCATTCTCCACATTGCCCTCCATCCAGTACACTGGAATAATACAAATTGCAAAAGAAATACACAATCATTATATTCTCTTAAAAAATCAAATTGGGAAAAAAAATCAAATGGAGTCTAATCGTTTGTTACAGGACCAGAGTCCTCCAGGTATAGTTATCAGAGGAGACAGGTCAAGCCCTGGCTGTGCTGATGGTTAAGTGTGGGCCTCTGGCCACTCCTTTCCTTCATTTCAAAAATGAGGGTAATCATTTCTTCTTAATAGAAATGCTGAAAAGATTAAATAAAGTGTATATTTGCACATTAAATATGATGTTGTAAAACTGCTTTAGGAACTGAGTAGCACGTTTCCATATAAGTATTATTACCTAAATGACAAAAAAATACGTTATGCTTAATTGTAGTCTGCAGTAAAGAGTGTGAAATGAAACTACGTTACGGTGTTTAAAAATCATACAGACACTGTTCTTCATCACATGTTCCCTCCCAAATACCCAGATTAGTGGTTCTTCCAGGATGACTAACATCAACGGGTAAAGTTTCTGGACCAATTGAAAATGCAATGCTGCCAGATATTTTTTAAAAAAACTTTTATCTATCTATCTATCTATCTATCTATCTATCTATCTATCTATCTATTTTTTTAATCTATATTTTTTATTTATTTTTTCAAGATTTATTTATTTATTTATTAGACACACACACACACACACACACAGAGACAGGCAGAGGGAGAAGCAGGCTCCATGCAGGGAGCCTGACGTGGGACTCGAGCCTGGGTCTCCAGGATCACACCCTGGGAGGAAGGCGGTGCCAAACCACTGAGCCACCGGGGCTGCCCAACTTTTTTTTTTTAAACCCAAGTTTACTATAATCTTTCAAATGGTATAGCTTCCCATATTTTGGAAAAAGTAAAGATTTAATAAAGCAAAACAAAACAAAAACCAGGACCCCTGTTATGAAGTTCTCAGAGTTATGTGTTCTTTTTCCGAGGCATGTCATCATAAAGAGCATTTCTCCCAGCGGTTGTTTGGGAGACGTGCTCGGTAATGACCACGTCTGCTATCGGAGCAGTGGAGAGGGCAGCTGGCACAGAGGGCTGGTCCTGCTGTGGGCTGGGATGTTTGGTGGATGCAAGGTGGCAGTGGCATGCTGCTAATGCTACCACATAGACCTCCACTGTACTCCTGCAAGTCCCCTGGAGCCATGATAAAAATAAGGACTAACACTCCCCAGCACTCGACAGTTTATAAAGAACTGAGGTACACATACATACATACCTACATATACTTACATATACATGTGCATATACACAGCGTTTAATTATATCTTCTTTAAAACTCTAGGAGATAGGTCTTACTCCTGCAACTCCATTTCATAGAAGAGGAAACTGAGGCCAGAGTTGAACAGCTTGTACAGGGTCATACAACTAGTGAGTCCAGAGCCAAATCTCAATCCGGGGCCTTGGCTCCAAATTCCACACTAGTTCCAACACACCCAGTTCACAGGACGCAGGCACGTTGGGTATACAGGGAGATGAGAGACTCTTCATACGTGTGCGCAGAAAGGTGTCACGGAAAAGCTGAAGGTCAGGAGGCCCAACTTCCTGCCCTGGCCCTGCCTCAGAAGGGCTCTATGCCCAAGGGCGTATCTCCTCAACAAGTTGCCCCGTTCTCTTTTTTAAATCTCACCTGATCAATGATAGGCTTAGAGTAGCCCAGTCATTCTCAACTTTTTTTAAGGGTCTTAACGGTTGGCAAGCACGTAAAATTCGCCCACAGACTCTCCCCAAAGAAAAATACACAGATGAAAACACACACACAAATGCAATCTCACTAACAACTTCAGGGCATTCCTGGATCCCAGTAAGACTAGATAACTCTGGGGGTATTTGGCTGTTCAGTTCGTAGAGCATGGGACTCTTGATCTTGGCGTCATGAGTTTGAGCCCCACGTTGGGTACAGAGATTACTGTAAAAAAAAAAAGACTAGATGACTTTGGCTAGCTGCTTCTTAAGGTCTGTTTATGCTCTAAAATCCTATAATACATTCCCTTTCTGTAAACATATTAGTTTATATATGCATATAGTCTCATTTGCATGTGTAAATTTAAGTATTACCATGCTAAAACAGCCACTTTAATTAATTAATTAATTGATTGATTTTAAAAAATATTTTATTTATTTATTCATGAGAGACACACACACACACAGAGGCAGGGACACAGGCAGAGGGAGAAGCAGGCTCCATGCAGGGAGCCTGATGTGGGACTCGATCCCGGGTCTCCAGGATCATGTCCCGGACCGAAGGCAGCGCTAAATCGCTGAGCCACCGGGGATGCCCCAAAACAGCCACTTTTATATTGGAAAAATGTATCCTTTTAGAAATCAGAAGAAAAGTTTTGGACGCGCGAGTGGCTCAGTTTGTTAAGTGTCTGCCTTTGGTCTCAGGGTCCTGGGATGGAGCCTCTCATCGTGGAGCTCCCTGCTCAGTGGGGAGTCTGCTTCTCCCTCTCCCTCTGTGCTCATGCTCTTTTTCTCTCTCTTACTCTCTCTCTCAAGTAAGTAAATAAAATCTTAAAAAAAGAAAGTTTCACAGAGGTAAAGCCTGAGACAGGACTCAGGAGAAAAGTGTGACTTCGAAGTAGGGAATAATGTATCTAAAACATTGCCATTTAGTTAAAACAAATAGCAATGTGTTCAAAAATGAATTTATTACAGGCATGAAGTTCATTTATTTCTCACTTAGTCAAGAGTGGTATATTATTAGGGTTAGTCACTGGTGATAATATACAAATAGCAGTTGGACATTTCTTGTCTGTGAAATAATACCTTAAAATGGGTTAATTTAATCCAATTAATTTTCAGATGAAAATTATTTAATTACTAATGACTTCTAGCTTGTCAGGTTCTGTTGGGTTTTCTCATAGTCTGACCTCAATTTAGCTAATCAAGACCCTCCTTTTAAAAATGCCACTTTGTGATGATTTCAGAAACAGAAATAATTAAACACTTGAGTTACCCAGAAATAACCTTAATAAGAAATGAATAGGAACTATATGAAGAAAATTAGAGAATCATAAAAGAAAACTTGAATGAATGGAGATAAATTTCATATTCCTGAATGGAAAGACTATATACTGTAAAGAATCAATTTTTCGTGAATTATTCTATAGATTTAGGGTAATTCGAATCAACATTCCAGAGGGATTAATTTATGAATTTAATGAAATGTTTTTATAGTCATTCTGGAAAAATAAACCGGGAGGAAGAGCTAACGCAGCTAAAGACAAGCAAACGTGAACCATTAAAACTTACTATAAAGCCAGAGTAATTTAAAATTGTGCTATTGACGTAAGAATTGATGGGTCAATGGAAGAGAAATGATAGTCTAAAAAGACATCTTAAGAATTTGTTGTATGTTAAAAATAGAAAGGAAGAATTATACATTGACAAGAGTTGAGAGAAAAGTTTGAAGATAGATCTGCCCCCACTACTATACCAAAATACGTTTTCTGAAAAGCATATAATTAACTGTAAAAAAATGAACTCCAAAAACATTTAAAAGTCAATATTTAATGATTTTTACATAAAGTCCTTCCTAGTATAGAATAACTGGAAGTCATAAAAAAAGAGGTTAATAGTTTTCATTACATAAAAATGTTAAAATGGCACACAAAAAAGCCTTAAAAATTAAGAGGCAGATTAAAAACTGGGATGAAATATATGCAAAAATTGCAAAATTTAATATGTAAATCTTTAAAAAGAAATATCCCATTCTGAAAATGGGGAACAGGCATGAATAGAAGATAGTTTAGGAATGAAAAATACAATTGAGCCAATAATTTCTTT
This sequence comes from Canis lupus dingo, assembly GCF_003254725.2. Classification (NCBI taxonomy): domain Eukaryota; kingdom Metazoa; phylum Chordata; class Mammalia; order Carnivora; family Canidae; genus Canis; species Canis lupus. Next base: position 3,241,423 of record NC_064261.1, on the reverse strand, counting down.
TTTTAAAAGATTTATTTATTTATTTGAGAGAAAGAGTGGGTGTGCACAAGGGGGAAGAGGGCAGAAAGGAGAGGGGAGAGGGAAAGAATCTCAAGCAGACTTCCCAACTGATCCCACTACCCCAGATCGCAACCTGAACCTAAATGCAGTGGGGTGCTTAGACTGAGCCACCCAGGCACCCCTTAGCCAAGAACTCTTCTTTTTTTTTTTTAGCCAATACTACTTAACAAAGATGTTCAATCACACTAATGATCATACAATACAAATTAAAATAGTGAAATACATATTTTTTATTATTATATTGTCAAAAAAAGTTTTAAGTTCAGAGGCACCTGGATGGCTCACTCAGTTTGAGTGACCCACTCTTAGCTTAGGTGGTGATCTCAAGGTCAAGAGATCTGGGAGGAATCACAGAGTCTGCTGGAGATTCTCTCCCTTCCCCCCCCTCTCTCTCCCTCTGCCCCTTTGCCCCTATTCCTGCTTGCAGGATGCTGTCTCTCACTTTCTCTCCCTAATAAATAAAATCTTTAAGAAAAAAAATCTAAGTCCCTAATTTTTAAATCTGGGAAGGGTATGGAGAGACAGCTCACCCAAATGGTGGGTGTAAATTGATAAAATCTTTCTGAAAACCAATTATACAACCCATGTCAAGATCTAAAGAATTGTTAATAACTTCTCACCCAGAAATCCCTCTTCTGTGAACCTATTCTATAACAGTAATCAGAAATTCCACTGAAGATTTGTTTACAAGGATGTTCATAAACAAAAAAAGGTAAACAACTAAAATGTTCAACAATCGGGGATAGATTAAATTTTAAATAATTTATGGTATAGTCCTACCGGGGAAATTATGCAGGAATTAAAAATCATGTTTTATAGACAATGTTTAATGACAAAGAAAAAATTCTCAATAAAATGATAAGTGAAAAAAGTAAGACACAAAACCAAATGCTGCATGATTTAATGCTGTCTATATCAATGCCTTATATTAGTCTTACATGCATAGAAATGACTAGAATGAATCACTTCAAATGATATTGAAGAGATCATCTTGGATGGCACGATTATGCATGATTTAAAAAACATATCATGTGTTTATTTTTAAGACACTTCTGAGATAAGCATTTTTTTTGCATTATAATATAATGTAAAAAGTAACTTGCTAAAATTCACCACGATAATATAGAAGAGATAATATATGCTCAATGGCATTGAAACTAGATGCTTCATCACCTGGCTTCCATACCTGTTTCTGTTTTCTCTATGACCCTAAATAAATCACTTAACTCTCTCTAAGCTTTGGTTTCTTCAATTTAAAAATAGCAACTGACAAGACCTGCCATATGGAAAGCTGCTTTGCAAACTGTAAACTATCATAGAAATATAAGCTATTATCATTGTGTGTGTGTGTGTGACTGAATTTAGAACTGCAACCTAAACAGACCTTCTGAATTAAAGCAAAAATGTACTAACCCATATCTGTAGAAGCCTAGATCCTTGAAATCTTAAAATACATGTACTGTTTCAAGGCTCCATCTTTGGTCCCATGTTCAAACACATGCTGATAATGCAATGACTGGGTTGGTAGCCAAAAGAGGAAGGATTAATTACTTCTAGAATTATGGGTGACACAGGTAAGAGAAAGATCCAACCCAGGATGGGCTGAGCTCAGACTCTACCGGATACTTCAAATGAGCACACATGTACCCCCAACACCTGCACCTCTGTGGCAGAGGGGACTTGAGTAGAACGCATCTAGTATCACGTCTGGAGTGTAGCTCTTCGCCACCACTTCGCTCTCCTTTCGAAGTTAGACAGTCGGTACCAAATAAATTGCAAAATAAATAAAGAAGGTTGATTTTACTATTAGTTTGACAAAGGTGAAATGGGCTCTGTGCATACAGGTATAGAGCACATCAACGGCACCTTCCAAGTTTGATATTTTTTTTCTTAGCAAACAAAACAAATGACTGAATTCTAGCTCTGACTCACAGCCAGGGCTAGTTGGTGCACTAACTGGTGGCACTGGGAAATGCCCACTTTTCCACTCCTGTCTAGCTTTTCTTCCCCTCGCTTCCTCTTCTCTGCCCATGGCCATAGTCCTGAGGATAGTTAGAACTTAGGGTGTGCGGAGAGGAACAAGGCATTCATCTGTCACAGAGGCTCTGTAATTTTCCTGGCTTTTCGACCGGTGCTCGTAACACAACACTGAACTCTACTCATCCATCATTCATTCATCCATCTATCCATTCATGTATTCATTCACCCATCCATTCATTCTTCAAACAGCTATGTGTGCCTACAGAAGCCCCCACCACCCCTATCCCGGTGGCCTCAGCGTTTTCAATGAACATACATCAGGGTACAAGAGAAGGGTGTATATCACGGGCCTGTGGCCAACCGCTGCAGGCGCCACACCACTTCTAAGCCGTTATTTGATTATCACCATCTTTATTGGCCACAGAGGGGAAGGGATATTATAGCTTTGTGGCTTTTGAGAGTTCGGTCCTTAGTGAACTGCCAAGCCTCAGCAGCAGCTCCCAGATCACAGTGTGGGGGATTTTTATGACCACATCTCAGTTCTCACCAGAAAAGGCAAAAAGGAGGAAGCAGGTGACACATCATAGAATGCACAGCGATGGAGCAGCCTAACAAAGCCAAATCATAACCATCCCCCTCTTACCTTTGTGTTCTCTCCCTCCCACTTTTCCTGTCAACCCTCCCAATAACCCCTCCCAAACTCTACTCCAGAAGAATTTAAATTGGCTCCAGCTCAAAGAGAAGGAAACATAAAACTGACTATTCATTATTCTCTGCCATGCTCTTTTTTTTTTTTTTTTAATATGGCTCACTGAGCCCACCCCAGTGTGAGCGACTCCTGAGAAGCGGGGGTGTCCATGTGGGTGCACACGTGTGGGACAAGCTAGAGGCGATGGCGCGTGTGTGTCTGAGATAGAGGGAGGGAGAGAGAGAGGGGTAGAGAGAGAGAGAGAGAGGGAGGATATGTCGGTGTGTGATCCCCCCCCCCCCCAACTGCAGAGCCCGAGAGGCACTCCTCTCTCAGAGCAATTACTACAAATGATTTATGTGGCCAGTCAAGAGGGCCTGCCAGGGTTCTTATTTCATCTCCAGAAAAAGGAACTCTGCTGGAATGTTATCAGGGAGTTTGGGATTAAAGTGACAGCTGCCTTTTGTTTTTTCCGTGAAAGAGCTTCTCCTTTAGACTGTGGCATTGGGTTTCTCCACAGAGAGCCAGAACTCAATGTAGGCAGAGACCAGCTAGAGAAGGGCCACGAAGGAAAGAAAACATTTGTAAATGGGAGAGGTTTCTTTCTTTTCCCTTCTGTATTTATCTTAAGAAGATGTGTTCCTGGATGCTGATTTTAGAAGGCAGCATGGCTCGTGCGAGATTGGAATAGGGTTTCTTTTTTCGCTGTACAGAAACAGCCACACCACCACACCTCTTCCCTCTGTCACTGGTGCTCACTTCGCTGGGGACAGGAAAACGGAGGTGCCTTCCAGTTTAGGTTATTAAATGTGACCCTGGTCCCTGTCCCCTGTTAGACCGTGTGCACTGGCACATGTTAGGTCACAGGGCATGGGGCGTGAAACAAGGTAGGGCACAAAGCACTCCATCGTATATACAGACAGGAAAATTCCATGGACATAAAAACACAGAAACCATATGTGTTCTCACCCTCTGACGCCCCAACTCTAATAGACCATTGCAATTTTCATAAATCCTCAGTTGTGGCTTGGCTGGCCACAACCTTCCCCTCACATTAGCTTCCCCACCTCCCTGACCCAACCCCGTTTATAAGGGCTTCACACAGCTTTGCTTTGTGTGGAGGGAGCAAAGGGGCAGTCAGTCACTGGGGTTGATTAAAGAAACACACACACACACATACACACACACACAAAATGATGGTCTAGTGACTGCATAATAAAGCTTTGTAGATAAATAATAGTAAATACAAATTAAAGGAGCTCTCAAGAGATCAAGGGAAGAGTGTGGTCAAAAGAGGTTGATGGGTGGGATAGCTATAAAGGCAAGAAATATAAAGGAAGATTAAGGATTATAATAAAATACATGGACTGTAAAATCATCTTTATAGTCATATGCTCTGTGTCTTATATTCAGACATTCTTACATCCAGTACATTTTTTGACTTGTGATTCCCAAATCTCATTTTTACTAATGCTCTGCCATTAGGTGTTGTATAATGCTCAAAACAAACTTAATTTTTTATCAAGTAACATACATCTGTGGTCTTCACAGCACTTTCTGACACTGTGGCATGCTCAGAAGCAGACCGATATTAGGGATCACAGCGAAGGAAGCCACACGTATGGAGGGCATGTTATGTGTTTGCTATGGTGCTATATGCCTTATACACATTTTCTCCTTTATTTTGCATTGTGACTCCATCAGGTAAGTGTTTTTATTCTGACTGTGCAAATAAGGTTACTGATGCTAAGTGAGACTAAATAACTTGCTCAAGGAAGTACACCTAGTGTGGCAGGCACTATTAGCTGTCTAGTGAATGAATACTCCTCTTTCTTTCTTCATTAGAATCCTGATTGTTGTACTGGAGGGGAGATTCCCAGTCTAGAGGTGGCCATGGAATGCAGTGCTGGCCAATGAGATGAATGTAAAGTATACTGGGAATCTGTGATTGGCCCTGCCCCCTCTCCTTGTCCCTTTTTTCTTTTTCCTGGAACCTGAAGTGCAGATGTTAGGCAAGTGGTAGAGATTCTATCTTAGGACCTTGAGAAGACAATAAATATGAGGATAAGAGCAACAGATGAAGGAAAAACAGAGAAGTATCTGACATCAAAGATCAGTTGCATTTCTTCTGACTTGCCTATTCTGGTTTATTACATGAAAAAAAAGGAAATATATTTTTTATTGTCTAATGCCTCTTTTACATAGACAACCAACATTCTATTAAGGGGTAGGGCTGAAATTGAAACCTAATTCAAATATACCCAAGGACCTTGGTCATAACACGATATTTAATCTACTACTGGATCATGATATACTGTGTTTCAGAGCGCCAACAGTCTAGAAAAGCCTTAGACTAAGGGATGAGTATGGCATAATTTCTGTGGCTCATACTGAGACTCATAGCTTAGATAGTTCTAGTTCCTTGGGCTTTTCTGGAGTTTGGGGCCAGATCTTAGTCCAGGATCTACGGAACTGATTGGTTCTTATCTTCCATGAGTTTTAGGCTACTTACTGGGAAGCCAGAAGAATCTGACTTATATCACTTGGGATAGCTCTAGATCACACTGCATTCGTTAGGGGTATTCTGATGCAGAGCCACATCACTGCGGCAGCCCCAAGTGGAAATATTCCAAGATGAGGGGCTTGCCTGGTAACCCAGACAGTTTTATTTTGATGCAGAGAAAAACAGTGTATCTTTTAGAAACAAAGGGTTGGTTCGCAAATTGCAGTTCAGCATGGCAGATTGAATACATGTTTATCTCCTCTCCTTTTCTACCTTACTTACCTTCCACAAAAATGACAAAAAAAAAAAAAAAAAAAGAAAGAGAGAGAGAGAAAGAGAGATTTTTTTAAAGAAAACACAAGGCTCTACATAAAGAGGATAGGAAAGAAGCCAAAAGCAGATATGAGATGTCAACATAATTTTGGAAACTGGAAAGCTGATGAATGAGTGGTAACTAATTTAGCATAGCAGGAAAAGCTGAAATCTGAACTTTCAATGTTGGAAAAGCCAAGGAGAAGGAAGACAATGTATGTTAAGAACCTTAAAAAGCTCAGGGCTGTATACTTTGTGTGGCAAACACTATTGGAGGCACCAGATACCTCTTATGATAGGGTGCAGATGGGGCTAAAAACCAGGGGTGTTGGTTAAAGGTCTGTTTAAGAAGGGTTGACACTGAGACCCTTCTGTGCGTGGCTATACCACTGTACTTTCTCTACCCAGAAAAGGTTTCCTTTCAATAAGTGGAAGCAGAGGGACTTGGCATATGGCCATAAGGCACAGCTGACAGCGGCATGCTATACTGGAAACAGGGGAATTAAGTGGAAATCTACAAGTTAGTGGTGAGATAACCCTACTCCATTCCAAACCCTTCCTCCACTTAGCTTGTATCTCCTAAACAGAAGATCAGTAGGGTCCTCCCTAGGGAAATTAACCAGTCTATGATAATGACTAATAGATTTTGGATGCCCCATGGCTGGGTTCCAGGCCAATCACCACCACTTGGAAGTCCTCACATATAAACATAGGACTCCCAGTTACACTGCTAATATCTTCCTCTTAACATTGAATGCATAGGTATGACGAAAGCCTTTAACACAAAATGCAGAATCCAAACAAACAAATAGAAAACAGAAAATAAAGGCAACAGGAGAATGCTTTAAAAAAATCATTAGTACCAGAAAGAAAATTAACTGAACCTATAAATTATGAACAGGACCATAAAAGCAAAAACAAAACTTTTATAAATTAAAAATATGGTAGTAGAAATAATAAACTAAAGGCTGGGAAGGTAATATCAAGAAATCCTTAGGAAAGCAGAACAAACATCAAAGAGATGGAAACTAGAAGAGAAAAAGATACAAAAAATGGGGGATCAGTTCAGAAGGTACAGCAACCAAATAACATGAATTCCAGAAAGACAGAAAACAGAGTAGAGGATATCATCAAAGAAATCACATAAGAAAATTTTGCACAACTGAAGTTCAATATGAACTTCCATATTGAAAAGGCCTAGAAAATTCCCTGAACAAGGATTACAAAACAGACCATACTGTGATACATCACTGCGAAACTTCAGAAAGCCAAGAATTTCAAAAGATCCTCCAAGTTTCCAAAGGGTGGGAATTAAAACAACAATGGGCATTTGGGCCGCAACCCTTGGGAAGCCAGAAGAAAATGCATTAAGTGCTCAAAATTCCTCCTGAGAGGTATTCATGGCCTACGATGCTATATTCGGTCAGATATGAGGGAAGAACAAAGCTATTTCCATACAGGTGAGACCTCAGACATCTACCTGTCATGTCAATTCGGGAGTTCTCAGGCAGTTGTCAGAGGCTACATTCCACTAAAATGAGGATTAATGAAGCTGGAGAAGAAGACGTGGCTTCCGTGAACAGGGGACCTGACAGAGGAACCAGGCGGAGAGAAGGCTCAGGAAACCAGCTCTGCAGCCGTTGTAGCACCAACCTGGGTGGGAGCAGAAAGATGGGGAACTCCGGGGGAATAAGTCCATGAAGAAATGGACTGGTGACCTTTGTTTGCAAAGGTACTGAGAGGAGATTTGTACTGCTGAGGAAGATTCTGTGAATGGCTGAAGAACAGGAACTTCAAGGACTAAGCAAGCGAACAAAGCAATACAGCCAATAACCTCAGGAAAAGCAAATGATGTGCAAGATATAAATGTAGTCAAAGCCCACCATCTGGCTCAGCTGTGAACATTCATCTGCCCTACTACACACACACACACACACACACACACACACACACACACACAGAGTACGGATTTCACCAAGAGTTGTGATACAACAAATATTTGGGAACAAGGAGAAGAAGCATGTCTGAGAGGTAGAAGGGGTAAGTGAGCTGAATCCATATTTTCTGTGGTAAGGAGTCAACAGGTAACAGTCAACAGGTAATACATCTAAAATATGATAATCAAGAGATAACTGGAAAAACATGTTATTAAAAATACAGAGGTTCGGGATCCCTGGGTGGCGCAGCGGTTTGGCGCCTGCCTTTGGCCCAGGGCACGATCCTGGAGACCCGGGATCGAGTCCCACGTCGGGCTCCCGGGGCATGGAGCCTGCTTCTCTCTCTGCCTCTCTCTCTCTCTCTCTCTCTCTCTCTGTGACTATCATAAATAAAAAAAAAATACAGAGGTTCGTAGCAGAAGAAACAGCTAAAATATTGTTAGGCTGGGGTGCCTGGGTGGCTCAGTTGGTTAAGCAATTGCCTGCAGCTCAGGTCACGATCCCAAGGTCCCAGGATGGAGCACCCCCCCCCGCCCCAATCAGGCTCCCTGCTCAGTGGGGAGTCTGCTTCTCCCTCTCTCTCTGCCCCTCTCCTGCTCATGCGTGGTCTCTCTCTTTCTCTCTTTCTCAAATAAAATATTTTTAAAAATGCTACCTATTCAAAAAAAAAAAAAGGTTTACCATCTAATAAGGTAGCATTAGATAAGTCAAGGAAAAGTCACTGCATGTAAAATATGAGAAGCAGGAAGAGAAGAAGAAGAAATAAAATTACATGAGAGTCAAAACTAACTCTGATGAAAGGAGACTCAAATTCTGGCTATGTGAAAGACAGACTGGAAAGCGAGAAAGCTCTACTTTTGAACAAAAGACAAAGAGGTCCATTCTATAACTTAGTGTTCACTCAGGTGTCCATTAAATGGATGGCTTGTACATTCAGAAACAAGGGGAAGACGGGACACCTGGGGGGCTCAGCAGCTGAGCATCTGCCTTGGGCTCAGGGCCTGACCCCGGGTCCCGGGATTGAGTCCCCCGTTGGCCTCCCCGCATGGAGCTTGCTTCTCCCTCTGACCGTGTGTCTGCCTCTCTCTCTCTGGGTCTCTCATGAATAGATAAGTAAAATCTTTAAGGGGGAAAAAAAAAGAAACAAGAGATGATAACATCCCGAGGTGCACTGTACTTATTAAAATAAAATTCATTTGAGGACTGAATCATTTCTCTCAGAACAGACAATAAGACCTGTTGAATAATCACAGCCAATATTTATTGAGAGCTTATTATGTGCTAGACACTATTTTTTTTTAAGATTTTATTTATTTACTCATGAGAGACCCAGAAAGAGAGAGGCAGAGACATGGGCGGAGGGAGAAGCAGGCTCCCTGTGGGGAGCCCGACGTGGGTCTCCATCCTGGGACCCCCGGGGTCACGGCCTGGGCCGAAGGGAGGTGCTAAACCGCTGAGCCACCCGGGCGGCCCTGTGCTAGACACTATTTTAAGCATGTTATAAATATTAACTTAAGTAATTCTCAAAACAGTTCTACAAGATGCATACTATCATGTACGGCTGAGAGGTAAAAGTCTCTATCTTAGAGAAGGGGAAATAAAGACCTAAAGAAATAAAGTAACTAGCCCAAGATTATGGGTGGTAAGTGGCAGAGGGGGATTCCAAAACCCCAGGCTCTTAATTTAAATCTATCTCTGTAAAGTACACAATTAATATAATTATCAGCACCCGGAGGCCTAGGTAAGAAAAGATATTTTGCATCAATGGCACATTTTTTTAAAATTTTTTTTACAGGTAGTATTCTGTTTGGTATATGCTTTATGTGGATTCCAGAATTCAACTGGGATAAGGTTAGAAGTTTCCGTTCAAAACTGAAGTTTTCTCTGAAGATGAGTTTCAGAAATCAGGTCAGGACTTCCTTCCTTGCCTACAATTCATCTCAGACCTCAGGAGATAAACAGCAGTTGGAGCAGTAACACAGCAACAATAAGGATGACGATGAGCATAATAAATAATACTTACAATGTTTGAACCTTTGTGCCAGTGGGAAAAAAAAAGGGAAAATACTCATTGTATCCAATGGTAGAAATATCACATCTGTGCATATAGTCACCTCAGCCCCAATATAATTCTTTTAAGACTGCCAAGCTCTGAGACCCAGAAATGGTGAGTCACTCAGGAGGGGAGAGAGGGTGGGGGGCGGGGGGGGGGGGGGAAGAAAGGATAAAAATAGAGATGTTGATTGCATTGTTGCTAATTCAGTTTAGCTCCAGCAGCCCCAGCCTGGTGAGTCAACAGCAGTGACAAGAAGACACAAGAAAGAAAGCAGCACGCTCCGGGGGGGGGGGGGGGGGGGGGGGGGGGGGGGGCCTGAGCAGAGGGGATGCAGAAGGCCACCTTGGGAACGTCACGCCAAGACAAGACCAACAGCACTGAGACGGTGGTGTGGGTTCAAAAACAAACAAGTAGAAAACAAGTAGAAAGGGCTGAGGGATGAAATGGGCTCAAATCGATGAGCGGTGGTGCCACTGACCCTCTGGTAAAAGCTGCCTTTTGTAAGAATGCCCTGGACGTGGGGGATGGGGCCTGCACACCCCAGCCGCGGAGGCCAACTTGCACCGTTCAAACAGAGCATTGTTTTCTCTGGGGTATAAGGCTTACTGTGATTCCAGACTTGTCGCCATGGCAGCGGTGGGGGAGGGAGGGAGGAAAGGAGGAACAGATGGGGGTCACCCAGGTCCTAATTCTCATGCAAAGGCCCCCATCCCTCTCCCCTCTCTCCTGGAGGAGTCCTGCCCTGAGCTGCATCTTCTCTCACTACCCCGATGACGTCAATCCAGTTCGAGGCCATAGATCTTCTGGGGTGCCTACTGTGTGTGCGTCTTTCACTTCTAATAATTAACATTAGCTTCCATTAAGATACTTTCCCTCTGCTGGGTTATGAGAAACTGAAACAGGAAAAAGACCTAGTTTCCTACTCTCAGAGTTTATCTTTTCCTAGTCCCAAATCTAAATAGGTCAAAAATCTGTAGCCTTGTGTGCGGAAGATAATGAATGAATGTACGTGGATCTGACTGTCAACCCCTCATGGCAACCTTGGGTTACACTTACAACCTTATAGGACCATGGGGTAGCCTGCGGGCATCTTCAGTTACCGCGTGATGGTCCTTCTCCCTCTAGTTTCTTGCCTGTGTATCACACACCGCTAGGCCCATCCTGCCCGAACATACGCGGCCTGCCTTCCGTGGTTATCCAAAGTTGCCGGCTTGGAATTCAAGATCCGCCACGGCCAGTCCCAACGCGCCTACCACTAATCTTCCTCTGTCCTTGTAATGTTTCCAAGTTCTTCGGAGGGTAAGGGTGCAATGGGCAGAGTGAATGAATGGATCGATGAATGAATCCATAAATAAAACAATAAAATGGGCAAGCAAACATCAAAAAACTCATCTCCATCTCCAAGCTTTGGCTCATGCAGTTACCACAGGAATTGTTCTTCTCCCTGGCTTTCATCCATCCAGTTTCGATGAAGGTCTACTTCCTATCTCAAAGGTTTCTCAAATTCAGTACAATCCAAGTGAAATACGTGATCTCTACACTCTGTATCTCAGGGACTGGAACCACCGCCGCCAATCAAGTTTTCGCAGCCCAGAAAGGTAGGCTCCGCCTTGATGCATCTTTCTCCCTCGATCCCAAGTTTGAAATACGGTCAAAGCCCTTTCACTGTCACCTCCCCAGGGTGTCTCCACCCCACTCACTTCGCTTTGTTCCAGTAGCCTCCCACTCTATCCTGGCAGTTTTCAAACTAGAGGACTGAAGTCTACTCAGCTCTACGTTGTGGTCAGGGGGACGTCTTCAAAATGGACATGTGATCATACTGCACGCCTACTTGAAACTCTTCAGTGGCTTCCCATGGCTTTTAGGACAGTGGGGAGAATCTTTCCCCCGGACCCTGATGCGATCTGACCCAGGTGTATCTCCCAGCCTCCAGCCACCCCACTAGGGTGGAGCCTTCTGGCGATTCCACTTGCTCTCCTGGCAAGCTTGCCATCTCTCTCCCAGCCTTGGGGGCTCACGACACTATTTCTTCTAGCTGGGATGCTCCACGCTGGGTGCCCGGTCTGCTGGTGCAGTGGTTCTCAAACTTCAGAGTCCATCACAATTACCTGCACGGGTGGTTAAACCCCAATCGCTCGGCCTTTGATTCAGTGGGTCTGGGGTGCCTAATTAATTGCAATTCTAATAAGCAAGCTTCCAGGTGATGCTGATGCTGCTGGTCCTGGAACTACACTTTGAGAATCGCCACCCTAGCGACCTTCTTTTGCTTTTCTAGATCTCTGAGAAGTCTTCCCTGACTAGTCTTCCACCCTTGCTAGCCTATACGTGCTCAGGGCCATCTATACATTCCCTTCCCAGCACTGGCCCTCATCCTGTAATTATGTATCTGTGTGATTATTTCACTAAGGTCTGTCTCTGTGTTAGACCCCTATGCGTGAGGTTGAGGACCATCTCTGTTTTGTTCAGCATTCTGTCCCCAGCTTCTACCTGGCCCATAGTGTGTGCTCAATAAACATTCGCTAAATGTGGACTAATCCCTTATATAATGTTTGCTCTAGTTAACGGAAGGCATAGCGCTGTTCCTTCTTTTGAAGGTTAATTTTATGTGTCAAGTGGACAGAGCTTCGTGATGCCCAGATAGGTGGTAAAACATTATTTCTGGGTGTGTCTATGAGGGTGTTTCTAGAAGAGATGAACATTTGAAAATACAGCAGACCGAGTAAAGAAGATCCCTCTCGTCAAGTCAGGTGGGCATCATCCAGTCCACTGAGGGCCTGAACAGAATGAAAAGGTGCAGTTAAGGCCAATTTGCTCTTTGCTTGAGCTGGTACGTCCACGTCTCCTGCTTGTGGACTTTGGCACTCCTGGTTCTCAGGCCTTGGACTCGGACTGAGACTTAGATCACCCGTCCCTCGATTCTCAGGCCTTCAGGTTCGGACTGAATTATATACCACCAGCTTTCCTGGTTCTCCAGCCTGCAGAGAGCAAGCAGACTGTGGGACTTCTTGGCCTCTGTAATCATGTGAGCCAATTCCTATAATAAATCTCCTCTGGTATGTATGGTATATATATATATATATCTTATCGGTTCTTTTCTCTAGAGAACCCTAATACGCTTCCTATGTATGACTATTTTATTTACAAGAAGTTGATATATTCTAAAGCTTCCCTGGAATAAGAAAATCACCAAATACTGTTAAAGACCAGGGATAATTGGTGAAAATGTGTCAGAACCAGAGAAATGGTTTACAAAAGATACTAGCGCCCATTGCGAGGCCCACTTCCTTGTGACAGAAATAAGCAGGTACCCGGCTGTCCTGCACAAATGCTGGCCACCACCAGCAACGAGGGCCGCCTCCAAGGTGAGAAAGAGAGAAGCTCTGCAGCGGCTCTCAGGTTTCCTGGTGAAGAGGCTCCTCCAAGTCTTGGCTTCCTATTGCTAAAATACAGATATAATAATAGTACTTACACCTCATAAGGTCGTTGGGATGATCAAAAGGGATATTATGTGGAAATAATTTAGTGCAATGCCTAGAATGTAGCAAATACTCAAAAATGTTAGCTATCATTATGGGTTGGTATTACAGTAGTCTTCGTAATCTGGGTCTTTTAGGACTAGTCTCATTTAAAATACTCTGCCCCAAGACAGCACAGAAATTTTTTTTTGGTCAGGAAAACACAGTTGCACATGTGATCTCTATCAAACACCTTAGTATTTATATACTATCTTGTATTTTAATGAATTCAGCAAACATGCATTAAGTGACTACTGCATGCAGTCATTTGGCTTGGCATGGGAGGCATTTCCAGATTGGTTAACAATCTTAAGGGGGGAGAGAAACATAAATAACCAACTAGAGTGTAAGGTAGAGTGAAATAAACATTATGAGGGCACCTATAAAAACCTACAGGAAAGGCAAGGAAGGTCAAGATCATTTCTGAGTGAGGTGGTGTCCGGTTCGACCTGGAAAGTAGAGTGTGATCTTGATGAGCAGAGAAGCAGAGTGTTTCAGGCCATTCCAGGCCTCAGGAACATAATTGGCTGAGGCTCTGACTCCCTGAAGTGCATGGCTCACTTAGAGGAAAGAGAAAAGAACAGTGTGCCTGCAGAGATGAGGGACGTAGTGAGAGGGAGAGGAAGCTGGGAAGGTATTTGGGGTCAGATCATATATAATTTTGAATGTAATGCTGAGAAGTTAGCATTTTGCTCTATAGGTAAAATGGAGGTAACACGGTTCCAACTGTATCCTCTATATGAAACTGTTCAATATTTTATCTTGTCATTTTTTTCTCAGGTTTGGCTTGGGGAAGACAGGCATGATGTCCACAGTCATCTGACTGGCTGGCTGGGTTTGCAAGCCTAGCCCTCCATTTGCTTCCACATCTTTTAGGGCAATTTCTTCCACTTGGGCTACACTGCCAACAAGTAAGTGGTCACAAGTAGTCATGACTATTTCTAAGCACCCAAGTGTTCTCAGGGATATGATTTATTAGGAAAGTGCGATTAGAATGAGTAGCTAGATAGAATTAGGTGGCTTTCTTACACATTCTTGACTCAGATTTTTCTCCACTCCAATCCTACTGAGGTTTGAAGAGCTTCTTAAAGCGATTCTGCATGTTCACCTTTTATACTTTATGTCAAAATCAGGGAACACACACAGTCCTCATTTTCAGCTGTTTTCCTACATGTTGAGCAATCTGCTCATTTTCTTCTGCTCCAAATCCTCTGGTAAGACAGTATTTTGATGACTTGGACTTTCTCATTTGGGCAATGGTGCTGTGCTCAGCACTCCAATACCCTAACTTTCTCCCTCTCATTCACCTCTAGTATAATGAAGAAATGACCTTGTTTCCATCCACAGGGCTGCCACGAGAGAGGGTGGCAGATATGACGCGTGCATTCAGGTCAGCAGTGCAAATCTCCGACATGGCATTTTTCCATTCAGGAAAATGTCTGTCAGCCCCTTGACCAACTTATTTGAAGATCCTGGCAATGAAGTGGCTGTTACACAAGTGGCACAGAGACCTCTGCTGCTCTTTGAAAGAGACTGCTTCTGAAGGAACATGAAACTGCAAAAAATATCGGCTTGTATTAGACTGTGACTATGCGTTACATGTGTTTTAAAGAAAAGAAGGAAATTGAAGAGAAGCATGAAGTCATTTCAAGACTGATGCTGAGCTATCCTACCACTCATTTCACTGGAACTTGGGCTGATGAGAGAAAGTATCTCTTCCATCATTACAATTTTCTCTAGGTTATTCTGAAAAGTTCTACTCTGGTTTCAGTGATGGAAAAAAAAACAAAAAACCCAACCCAACAGAACCTTATTCTCCATTTCACTAAATCAAAAATCCACTCTCAAATTGTTTATATTCTAGGTCTCCTTAAAACACTGGCTTCATATGTTTTATGTTCTGCATATTTTCACTTATATCATGGACATTCCCCATGTTCTTAAGCACTCTTCTAAAATACTTCAATAGAAAAAAAAATAAAATACTTCAATATCTTTGAAATATTCCTTCAGTTGAGTGTACCATAATTTAACTAGTCCTCTACTCTTGGTCATATAGTTATTTTTTTTTCTGTTGAATTTTTATTTTTTTAAAAGAATACTCTTGTTCTTAGTGGATTTTATGAAATATATAGTTATTTTTTGTAAATTTTTTACCACTAAATAACACTGTTATAATAATGCAAAATTACATATATTTACAATTTTTTTCCTTCATCTCATTTCTGATCGTGTTCGTAAGATAAATTTCCTTAAGCGTAGTCGCTGGGCCAGGGGACAGGAGTATCTTTGGGGACTTCTCTACACAGACTGCTAAATTGTTCTATGCCTATTTCCCATGTGTGAAATGTTTGGTGACACTGCTTGAAGGTTTCTATGAGAAAACCCATTATCAAATTGACTGGAAGCAGCAATTTCTGTTATCAAAGTAAATCTATTGTTATCATTATCAGAATGGATTATTTTGTTTGCCTGAATGGAGCTGATCACTGAGCTTCACTTTAAGTTAATTAGATGAACTATCAATTGCAAAGGTTGTGAAACACATGTATTAGGCAACAAGCTAATCTCAGGAAGCTCGAGGTCCTGCTGCAAGGCCTGTCTTTCCGCCACCCATCACCCAGAGCAACAGCAGAGGCTGAGAGCAAGGAGTCGGGGAACCTGACCTGGCTGTTAGAATGTGCCATTTCTGAGTTCAAAGCCTGACTCTGTACCCTGGTAGCTGGGTAACTTTGGGTCAGGCTCATTTTTCTCCTCTGTGGAATGTGGATAAGGATGTGGGAAACCAAGGCAGAAGAGAAATTATTAAATCTCCTTACTATCTACAGCCCATTGACAAGTCCTTGAAACAGGCAGAGTGACCTCCCTCTAGGGACTCAACTCTCTCGATGTTAATACTTTGCAAAGGGCAGAAGGCAATCTTAGCCCAACCCCCAGGATCCTGCGAGTCTACTTTAACATATAAAAATTCCTTTGGCAACTTCCTTTATCTCTACCCCCAAGATATGTGTTGGCAGTCAACCCCAAGCATATGACCCATCGATATACGTCTGAGGGGTTTCATGACTCAGGTTTTATTAGACAGCAAAAAATGACTCTTTCCCAACAATAGCTGGCCCCCTCAAGGTCCTGGAAACCTTGCTTCCAAAATTCCTTGGAGACTTCTGCAATCCCTGACCCCCTCTCAACTCGAAAGTATATAATGGGCCATTCCTCATGATCCTGGTGCAGTTCTTTCTGCCCATGGGTCCTGTCCCCGTGCTTTAATAAAACTACCTTTTTGCTTCAAAGACATCTCAAGAATTCTTTCTTGGCCATTGGCTGCAAACACTAACGTCTTTTCCTACATCAGATAATACGGCCTAAATTTGAAGGATGTGTGAGGATGAAGTGGGATAAAACACTTATCACAGTCCCAAGTGTACGCTTCCGGGAAGTACTTATTTTTTTAAAAAAATTATTAATTCCAAGTTCACCATTGTCTATGGAACTTTAATATTTGGAGATTAAATGAAACCGGAAATAAGCAATCTAATTGGGACCAGAAGTTTCTAAACTTCACACAGCTTTCTTAGCCCTCTGTGTTGGTAAGGCAGTTGAGAGTCAAGATCATCATTATCATCATCATCACCATTATGGTGGCAAACAAGGCAGTAGCGGTCTCAGAGGCAAGGGCTCCAGGAGACTAGCGCCTCCCACTCTGTACTTGGTGCCGATTTTCTTTCTTTTTTTCCTTTATTTTATTATTTTTTTAAGATTTTATTTATTCTTTGAGAGAGAGAGAGAGAATATCTGAGCAGAAGGAAGAGCAGAGCAAGAGAAACAAGCAGATCCCATGTTGAGTGTGGAGCCTGATGCAGGGCTCAATCCCACCACCCTGAGATCATGACCTGAGCTGAAATTGAGAGTCAAGACACTTAAGCGACTGAGCCACCCAGGCGCCCTGGTGCTGACTTTCTAGTGTGCGTCCTGGGCCTCAGGCCTCTTACCAGCCCCACTTCGCTTCTTTGGGTAACAGGTATGTGGAAGGAAGAATCAGGCGTCATGCTTTCGAGTCTCAGGAGTGCCCTTATTGGTCCTAGACCTATGGGCAGGGCTTTTCGGCCCGGGGAAAGGTTCTCCACACTTAGAGCACAGCATCTGCTCCATCGGAAAGTGGGCTCCCTTAGAATCCATTCCTTCCTTTTGCTGACCACAAACAAAAAGGAAGCAGCTGCAGAAGTGCACACAGACATCAGGGCCTCGGTAGGATGGCTGCCTGCAAGGGGAGGGGGGTGAGTTACGGGCCCACTTCAGTGATCCGCTCCACATCTAAACCCGAACCAGGCAGGAAGCTACAAATCCTAATTCCAGTTCCAAGTAAGGAGTGGGAAAGAATAATCAGAACTCTTATCTGCTTCGCTTTTCAACCAACTTGATGCCATCATCTTCAGAGCGATGCAGGAAGCACAGCCCTGACTCTGAGGAACAGAAGAAATGGTTGCCTACTCTCTCTCCCCAAAGTGCTCGAAAATCAGGCAGGGGCGTGGGTGTACAGATCTGTGCCTCGATCCTTCCTGTTTAGCTGCAGGTGTAGAACACATGCAGGCAGGGACAAAAAACAAACCAAAACAAAACAAAACAAAACAAAACAAAACAAAACAAAAAAAAAACCACAGAGTTTTAAAATGAATAAAATGGACTAAACGTAGGGGGAAACTTGGATATTTTGTAGTTTTGTGTCTGGGATGTCCCTGGGTGTTAAGAAATTCATAATGCTGCCTAACTCCTTCTGAGAACATCACTAAGTGATTCCTCATCATCCAGGTCAGTCACATTTTAACACCTGTACCTCGCGATTCCATGATTATGACCAGCACGGGGAACAGGTTAAGTTTCACACCGCAGGTGACATGATGAACCACTGCTGAAAAGCTCAGGACTGAACTGGTACAGCCGAGGCTAGCCCTCTGCCCCCACGGAGGACCTTAACCATCCTTCGGCCGCCTTCCACCCTTGCCCTCTTTCACAGACACACACGCAGAGCACCACCGGCCATGGCAGTGGTGGGACAAAGGCAAGGGATGGTGGCCACT
The DNA here is from genome assembly GCF_003254725.2 of Canis lupus dingo. Lineage (NCBI taxonomy): Eukaryota > Metazoa > Chordata > Mammalia > Carnivora > Canidae > Canis > Canis lupus. The sequence goes on along the minus strand of NC_064261.1, from coordinate 3,223,297 downwards.
GGCACCTGTGTCATACCTCTCTTGGCTGTGTGCATGAGTGCTGACCTTCCCTGTCCTTGGGGTTTGTGTGCAGGCTCCGCTCAGGTGGGAGGCAGTAGCACAGGAGTAGGATGTAGGGCATCAACAGCTCATAAACCCACTGCCCAGGACCTTCACTCTACCTTCTGTTGAGTTCATCAAACAAGGAGGCCAAGAGACTGAGGTGGTTCTAATACCTTGGCAGCCCAAGTAAGCAAACCAAAACCTAAGTCTCTAAGTGCCTCCTGGAGAAATCAAAACCTAAGGACAAACAATCATAAATGGCCAACTGGGCTTTTCCAAGTAAGGCAAGTAAGTTTTTTTTTTTTTTTTAAGATTTTATTTATTTATTCATGAGAGATACAGACAGAGACCCAGGCAGAGGGAGAAGCAGGCTCCACACAGGGAGCCCGATGCGGGACTTGATCCCGGGTCTCTAGGATCTGGCTCTGGGTTGAAGGCAGCGCTAAACCGCTGAGCCACCTGGGCTGCCCAAGGCAGGTAAGTTATAGCCCATCAAATAATTTCCTTGCTCTGCCTCTGCCTTTTCTCTGTTCCCTATGCATCTTTCCCTGTAGTTTCTGACTGTGGAGCGCTCCTACCCATTTCTGGTTTGGTGCTGCCCCATTTGAATTGACTTTCGCTCAAATAAACTCTTAAAACATTTTTAAAATATGCCTCAGTTTATCTTTTAACACCTCCTCCTCCCTGCTCTACTTTTTCTTTTCTTTTTTTTTCCCATAGCATTTACAACTAACACACGATATAATTTACACTTCTATGTCCTGCTTAGCAGTCTGCTAGAGCAGAATGCGAGCTGCACGAGGGCAGGCACCATTAGTCTTTTTGTACACGGACATTTTAGACATTTAGACCAAAAGTGGTTGGCGCACAACAGATGCTCATTAAATATTTGTTTAATAAATGCATGCTCGGGATCCCTGGGTGGCACAGCGGTTTGGCGCCTGCCTTTGGCCCAGGGCGCAATCCTGGAGACCCGGGATCAAGTCCCACGTCGGGCTCCCGGTGTGTGGAGCCTGCTTCTCCCTCTGCCTGTGTCTCTGCCTCTCTCTCTCTCTGTGTGTGACTATCATAAATAAATAAAAATAATTAATAAAAAAACAATAATAAATGCATGCTCGTTAGCCATCCTAATTTAGATTATAGTTAAGCAACGGATAAGGCCACAGGCCAAGACCTATTTATCTATTTGAAATACTTACCCCCACCTCCTGGGCCCTCAGGCCCAAAGCCTCTTGGCATCCACAGAGCAGTTAGCTCTGACGCTGCCCAACAATCACTGTCACTTGGTAAAATTGAGGAGGAAGTAAAATATTTACTGAAGCAGAAACTCTGGGGGGCAGTAGCCTGGGTTGTTTTCACTTAACTAATGATGCCCACTGACACCCCACACCCACCTCGGTATTTATTTCAGGAGCGACACAAGCAAGTGTACGATTTTGATCTGGGTTTTGATTCATGGGTTTTGTTAAATGTACACATCGGTCATAGCGCCACTAACTAAATGAGAGAAGATCCTTGCTTAAGTGGCTTCCTGTCCTCAGAATGCCTCCTGCGTTTCTTTTCAGTACATGTTTAAGAAGGGCCTTGAAAGTATGCAAGGGAACAGAGAGCAAAAATAAAAGAATACTGAGGCTGGGATCTCTCAGGTCCTTCCAGTTGCTGAGCGGTGGAATTAGGGCAAATAGAGAATTTTTTGCACAAACCAGGATGAGTGGCATCAACTGGGACGTCTTGGGCAGATGGTGCACGCGGTGTCTCACATCATCAGCTTCTATCCCATTAGAAGAGGGCAAGGGGCTGGCAAAGATCAGTGCATCCGAAATGCCAGAAGTTCTGAGGTTTGCATCCTACTTGGTTTGAATCCAAGGGTCACAGATGTTGATCAAAATATTCATGTCGCCAATGTACACTGATTTCACTAGTTCCTAAGTAGCGGGCAAGAGTGCTGGATAAATGACCTCACAGGTGAACCTACTTCCCCATTAGTTTCCAGCTCTTGGGCAGGATGGTCACCGAGACCCTGTCACAGCCAAGGCCACTGCAGCTGTGGAGCTGGCGCAGCCGATGCCTCCTTCTCCGGGGGTGCGTCCCTCTCCTTACCCCCTGCCCCCTAGCGTGCGGTCCCCACTCCTTCCAACCGGGTCCCGACTTTTCAGTTCTTGCAGCACAATCAGAATAAGTGAAAGAGGACCCTGGTTTTCCAGAGGGACCCGGCGTCTTCAACATCGTTAGCAGTTCACCTTCTACAACCTCAGGGCAGCCTCTGGGCAGCCCCTCCTGCACCCCCCCCCCACTCCCCCCTTTGGTGTCGGCTTCTCAAATTCATGAAGCCCATCTAGACGGGAGGAAGTTGGACCAGAATTATGAGCCATTCAGTGCAAGCTCCCCCTTCCCTTTAAAAAAGAGGTATGGGGTGGCCTGGGGGGCTCAGTGGTTTAGCACCACCTGGGGTCCCAGGATCAAGTCCCATATCGGGCTCCCTGCGTGGAGCCTGCTTCTCCCTCTGCCTGCGTCTCTACCTCTCTCTCTCTCTCTGTGTCTCTCATGAATAAATAAATAAAATCTTTAAAAAATAAATAATAAAATTGCAACCATTAAAAAAAATTAAAAAGAGGTATGAATGGGCGGGGGGTGACCAGAATGTCTTTTTTTTAGAATGAGAAGAGGACAGGGACGCGCTGTTGGGGTGGGGTGGCTCCTAGCTTGCCTCCTGGTGCCCTGAAGGAGGCAATGTCCTTTGTCTCCCCCGACTGAACACCTGCCCGCCAGGAAGGCTGGGGCCTTCGTGGGCAGGACCTAGAAGGGCCACGTTTTCTCCTGGACAGTGCAGAGCTGGGCCAGGGCTCTAGGTAAAGGGTAAAGCAACTTCCCGACTTTGCCCCTCATCCTTCTGTGAGGCACCCTCACGGAGGGGAGGCCGGGCTGGGGGGGTGTGGGGGCTGGGGGTGGGGCAGGAGACAGATCCCACCCTGCGGCCTGGGCTGGGAGGCTCGGGAGGCAGTGCCATCGGGGGCCCCTCGGGCCCCCAGATCCGGAGCAGAGAGGCAATTTTCAGCGCAAGGTACAAAACACATCAACACCTCTCATCACATCACTGACCTAAATATAGACAATGACTTCAAGGGGAGGAAAAGTTGCACATTCTTTTATACCTGCAGATGCAGCAGAGCTCTTCCAACAAGCACTGGCAGTGAGGAACAATAGGTAACCAGTCAGATGTGAAGGGAGAAGAGGGGAGAGAAGGGTGTTCTAGAATGATTGCTGTGATAAGGTCATTACAGCTTCTAGGCCTAACATCAATCCTCAGGTGTAACCTGCCCTCCCGCCACCCTCCCTTCAGCTTTTCCACAGGGAACTCTGGCGGGGGGGAAGGGGGCTTGTGTCCTGGACCCCTGGATCTGCCGGTCTGCTCTCTTCACTGGGCCAGGCAGGTCTCTGAGTCAAAGAAAGGGGCCCATTTCCTTCCCATCCCAGAGGAGCCTGTCATTGGTTTCTTTGTTGTTCTTGAGCGGCCATCCCTGGTCTCTGGTCCCACTTCAGCATCCTGCTGCCACTTCAGCATCCTGACTCCGGGCCTCCTTCCTCGTCATCGGACGCACAGCTCACCGAGGACCTGACTGCAGACAGATGGCGGCGGGCTCACTTGTTTGCACCCCAAGGGATGTCCAGGAGGGTCACCTTCCCCTCATAGTTTGACCTTGCCTTTTAATGCTAAGTTCCTAAGTGGGCTCACCTTTTTATTAACTTGGGGATCATGCCCCTGCTGGGGGAACAGAAGGGCCACATTAGAAACTTTTATGGACACGAATCCTGTAACTAGGGACCCTGAGAAAGACAGCTGAACACAACGTTAAGTACGGAGAGAACGGGTGTTGTCAGCAATTAGGACACAATTGTGCTAATCAATCGCGGAGGAGAAGTCCCACGTCTGCACATATTTCCACTGCCCTTCCTGTTCGCTCAGACAACTACCTGCGTAAGAACAGCCTGAGTGCAGGCTCCCCGAGTAACCGAACCGCCTGCTGTTAGGGAGCCAGAGCACTTCAGGCTTAGGCCAGCCCCAACTCCAGTATTTAGGCTGAAGCACAACCTCCTGCTCTTTTGTGCTTAGCGAAGCGCCCACGAATGCAGCCACCGGTTGGTTTCTTCAGAGAGCGCGTATGTGACCATTGTAGGGACATATTATATCTTCACAAAGGGAGCCTCGTCCTTTGGAAAAATAATAATGGAAAATAACAGAAAGAACGCATCTCCTATAAGATAATAAAAGGAAGCTAAAGGCAGCTGGTAAATGAAATAAAAGGAAAACTGCGAAAAGAATCCCAACGAGAGCGGAGGACAAAAAGATAGTAAACCAGAAGCTCTAGTTGAACACGACAGTGAAGGAGAGGTTGCGGCGACAGCAGCCCTGTCTGTGCCCAAGGTGCATGCAGTCTCTGCACACCTGGGTCTGGAGAGCAACGTCCCCGTGGCTTCCCTGGCACCCGGAAGCCTGGGTGCTCACTGCTCTTTTACAACGTGAGGCTGAATCAGAGCGTGGAAAACAGGGGGGCTACACGTCCTCAGAATTAAAGGCACTTGAGGGTGACAGGAAAAATGGCTCTGGATTTCAAATACCAGTTTTAGGTCACCATAACCACAACAGCAATCTAACTGCTCTATGATTTGCCAAGAGAGAAAGAGAAAGAGAGATTCTCAGCATTGCCCTTCTTCCACAAAGACTGAAAGCTGATAGTTGCTACCAAGACACTGGACTGAAGTTACTTGGAGATCCTGACACACTAACAGGGAATTCTTTCCAGAAAGTTTGCTTTCGCTGGGGTTCTGCTTCTGCACACAGCGCCTTGGAAACACCCTCTCTGAGATAGGCGCATGCAATTAAAAATTACCACCGACCGGAGGGGGGAAAAAATAGACAATAATTTGGTCAAGAAGAAATATGCCCAGAGTCATTTTTTTCCAATCCAGTATCTTTGTTAATTAAGCATTTTCCAACCTATGCCGAGAATACTAATAGTAATCTAACACTATACTACTCATTACTAATAAAACATATTTATGAAATGGAAATATAATGTGCCTACTTCCAAAATGTGGTTGTAAATGACTTACTCTAAGCCACAATTTAAAATGGTTTGAGAAATGAGTCTTTAATAAAGAATTGATGAGGATGATGACTGCTGATAATAATTCTATTTGGTGAGATTATGTGGTTTGCTATGGCAATTTGAGCTGAGGTGATTGCCTTAAAAATTACTGCGAGTAACTAATATAGGGAAATTTAATTGATGATAAATACAGCGGTGGTATGTCAACTCTTGAAAAAGTGAGCATGTAATTGAAGCCAGCATCGTCTTGCTTGCTGATTATATTCAGTCATTATAGTCCTGTCGGGATGTTATTTGTCTGACATATCTGCACATAGTAGGGATTTAAAAAGTCAGTGAATAAGCACCTATAATTATTCCTCAATGGGGGTTCCTATATGCAATTGTAGTTAATCATAAGCCCATTAACATTTAGAAAAAACAATTAGAATATGGTTTAGGACAGAGCCATAATGGTATTTGTAACAGTCAGTGAAGTAGATGTTCAGCAGGCTCAGAAAGCTCTGACACTAGGACACCAGGATCTTCCCAAGCTTTTTAAAAAGGGCGGAAAAACAACCCAACAAACCACCGCTGCAATGGTATTATTACGCTAACAGGTCAGGGTGTCTTGACTTGAGCAAAGCATTTGATATAACTGCTCTCACTATCCTTTTGAACGAAGAGAGTTAAGTGTACCAGCAGACCTGTAGAGCTCTCATACACACATACAATCTTACTAGATACCAAGCACCATTCTAGATGGTGAAATGTCACAGAAACCTGACCATCACGGAGTTGAAAGTCTAGGGAGGCCAAACAAAGGAACAGCCAGTTAGATGCCACAGAGTAAATGCTACATGTTGCCGTGATAGTGTGGAGTAGGTGCTTCAAGGAGATGAAGGTTGACACTGGACCAGGCAGGGCTTTGCAGAAGATGCAATTCTCTTTTCTTTAAAAGAAAAGAATATATTTTGATTGCTGATGTCCCTAGCACTTATCTTATAACTGGAAGTTTTACCTTTTGATCACCTTTCTCCAATTCCTTCTCCTCTTACCTCCCAACCCCACCCACCTACAAAGTGGTGCTTGCATTAAGCCTTAAAGGGCAAACGGAAGTTTATGAGTCAGAGAAAGTGTGGCCAAAGCCTTCCAAGTAGAGAAATAGCCTGTATGAAGACATGAAGAACAGCTGTATTTGAGGAACTGCTGTGGCAGGTCCCAGAAGATGCATGAGGGAGGGAAAGGAGATGAGGCTGTGAAGGTTGACAGAGGGCAGATGATGAAGTTGGATGACATATCAAGGGGGCTGGATTCTATTGTGTCGTGATGGACAACCCCTGGAGGAATTTTGCTCTCCATGGATATGAGTGATTTGTATACTTGGCGTAGTAAGAAGGAAGAATGACAATTACAAGAAAAAAAATAAATCTTAGCAGGCCAGGAAAGATGAGTATTAATATTTGAATACACAGATTCACAAATATAACTGCTATTGTCCCGCACTGAGAATGTCTTGTCTACATGTGGTTCATATTAAAAGATTTGAGGTTTTTAATTGATGCAGGCACTTCTAAGCTGCCGGCAAGTTGTGATAATTTTTACTAAACTCTGCACTGGTCAGATGACATTTGGGATCTTATATGAAGATCTAGGAATCTTATTATTATTATTTTTAGGAATCTTATTTTTAAAAATATATCAGTTACTATGAGTGTATCTAAGAGAGGACAACCTTTGTATCAAAGGGTCAGATAGACATGTTAATACAAGGAATGATGGAAGGATCTGGGAATGGCCAAATCTGGGAGGATCTAGGAAAGAGAAGGTAGAGAAATAGGAAAGCTTTTGTTAGTTCTCTAAAGGCTGCATATGAAAGGAGTAGGTTAGTCTGTGTCACAACATCAGAACAAGCTGGAGGTTTATGCAGAGACTGATTTCAGCTGAATGCAAGGAAGGACTTTCAAATTATTCCATACCCCAGAAATGAAAATGAATGACAAGCAAGGACTTGATAGTCATCCTGACAAAGAATTTTGGAGGAGATTCTTGCTCTTGGCAAGAGGTTGAGCTGCGTGACCTTGACAGTCCTTTCTACCCACAGATCCCATAAAATTGTCAATACATCCTGGCTCTATCAGAGGTCTGTAATCTCAAACTCACCAGTGATCCCATATAATTTATATCTCTGAAAACCCAGTTCATGTTAAAATAATCATCAACTATTTTGCACATTGTGGTTTCTGAGAAGAGTCAAAAAATAAGACTTAACTCTATCATCTCTCCTTTCCTTAAGAAGGCACTCAATGTGATCCCCTGGACAATTACTGACCTCTTATGAAATTGGGAACTGATCCAAATTTGGCATTAGTTAGGAGGCAGAAATCACTCAAAAATAGTTATGGTAACAGCGGAGCTTATGATGTACTTTGAGGATACAAAGGATTCCTTTGAACTATGACACCAAAACAATAAAAGAGATATTGGTAGAACACTTAGAGTGTATCTGGTATTCCACATTCTGGTTTCTAGGCTCTAAGAAGATGAGCAAAACAAACAAACAAGAACAAAAGAATTTTCTTTTTCAGATTTGTACTCATGACACAATAATGATCAACAAAATCCCTCACAGAATAGGAGAGGTTTCAACTTTCATAAGCAGGGGACAGTCAATGAGGTCATGATGAGGAGGTTTCCAATTACTTGTTGCTAAACCAGTAGAAGTATCAATTTTATACACCAGAGATCTATTTCCACCTATTATTTATTATAAAATCCTCAGGGTAAAAATTAACTTTAGACTGCTGTTTTAAATTTTTAATGACTCTTAAAAGCTCAAATGAAAGTCTCTGGCCCTGTTTTGGGCAAAACAACACATGAAATCTTAAGATGAAAGATCTAGATTAACTAAACATTTTAAGATTCACTGGTCCCAAGGCCCAAACTCAACCCCGAGATCCCTCCTAGAGCCTCCAGAACGAGGTTCTCCCACTTGATAAACACACTGTCCCCCCCCCCCCCCCCCCCCCCCGCTTATTGATAAAGGCACGACACACAACCACACCTTCCGTCACCGACCCAGAGGATGGGGGCCTTCTTGATTCCGGTGACAAAGTGAGAGCCAGGGAGTACTTCTTGCCTGACAAAGGTACAAAATACACATACCCACTGGAACATAACTTTACACGCAGACATGGGATTGTTTTCTGTGTGTGGCTAAAGCCAAGATTCGGAGCATGTGGCCAGAAAAAAAAGAATCATTCAAACTGAACATGGTAAGGCAAGGAACAAAGACCAGTACCATTCCAGGTTGACTCCCCACCCCTGTGAGTCAGCTTTGTTTTCCTCTAAATGTGTGGGAGGCTTGAGGCAGGACTTGGGATGTAGCTACTGTCTGTACCTCTCCTCTGAGTCCCACCCGAGCTACAGTAAATACAGCAGCAATTCTGCTTGTCATCTTCTTCCTAAGACTATAGCCTCAGAAGTAAGGATGTACAAACCTTGTTACTTAAAAATATTTTTCCTTAGGAGGGAAGACCTTCATAATCAAATGGAACGTGTAGAAAAGCAGAGGCCCACGTGACCACATAATCAGTACAAACAAATGATCTTAAAGGTTCTGGGCGGCAAGTTTGAGCATTTGTGTGTGTCATCCTTCTGGGACCAGCGTGGGCTCTTCCTCTAAAATTTTAATAATAACCTTGGAAGGAGAGAAACACATCTCCTTTCTTTCCAGTTAAGAGAAACAACAACAGGCCAGAGAGCATAACAGTAATTTATGATTTTGCTGGTGTATTATCATCCGGTAATAAGTGCAACTTGAAACTGCCAATTATCTCATAAGAGGGGTATCACCTTCTCTGCGGCGATGCCTGCATCAATACACGCAGGTCCGTCCCCGCTCTTCGGCGTGTCACCGGCGGCCTTGCAGCGGCACAGTGAGCCCCGGCAGCACCGAGGGAAATGCAAAAACAGTCAAGACACAAACACGCAAGTTAGCCCGGCCTGTGGCTGGGGGACCCGGGAAGGGCCAGGGGAAGATGAGAAAGCACGGGGGGGGGGGGGGGGCGGGGGGGGCAGCGCCCAGAGCAGTGGGCAGGTCACACACACGCGGGGCTCCGCAGCCAACTCCGTTTACAAAGAGACATCTGTTCCATTACTCCGATGCATTGTGGCTAATTACATCCTGGCCCGTCTGTGAAATGACAGCCACTTATTCTCCAGTGAACCGTAAAATCTGTACATGCTCCATTCGGGGAGTGGGAGAGCAGAGGAGTGGGGCCGAGGGGAAGGAGGCAAGACCGGAGGGAAAGGCGAGCACCAAGGCTGCGGGCCCTCGGGCGGAGAAGCGGCGGAGGAGCGGGCCTCCCACTTGGGGCTCAGGGGCCCTAAGCTTAAGGGGAGACAACGGGTCCTCCCAGCTGTTGCTTTTCCTTCCTTTTCAAAGATCCCGGAGCCGGGGGGTTGGTGGCTCGCGGTTCTCCATCATCACGACCCCAAGCTGGTGGCTTGGGGACAAACCGACCCTCCCATTCGCTCCGATCCCTGGGGCGGGGGGGGGGGGGTGGAGGGTGGTGTCCTTGCAGGAAGAGGCAGCTGGGGAGGCCCGGGTGCGCTGCGGATGGGGGGCAGGAAAGCAAAGGGCTCGGCCCCTGGTGGGCGGGGCGCTGCCTTAGAGGAAGCGGCTCCCATTGATCTAGATCCTGGGGCAGGGGCAAGGGGTTTTTAGGAGAGAAAGGTGCTGCCCTGGCTCTTGGTCCACATTAAACTGCATCCCAAGAAATGCGAAATGGTTCACGCAGCTTGGTGCCGGCCACAGGGAAGCAGAAGCGGCAGCCAGGGCCCGGCCGGCCCCTTGTCGGCTTGAGGTTAGACTAGAGTCGCCAGGGCTCTAACAGGAAACAGCCTGGTTCCCACGCAGCCGCTCTCTTGACCGGGACTCATACCCTCCAGCAGAATCTGCCTTAAGCTCCTGGGATCCAGGGGTTTCTAGTGTGGTTCAACGCTGATCTTGTGTCTGCTTGGGACAGCACTGTCTTCTGAGGATCCCTCTGGCTGGATCCCTCTGGCTGGATCCCTCTGGCTGGATCTCTCTGGATGGATCTCTCTGGACAGATCCCTCTGGGCAGATCCCTCTGGATGGATCCCTCTGGATGGGATCTCTCTGGATGGATCCCTCTGGCTGGATCCCTCTGGCTGGATCTCTCTGGACGGATCCCTCTGGACAGATCCCTCTGGATGGATCCCTCTGGACAGATCCCTCTGGATGGGAGGGTTTGCCCAGAGCTTCTCCCAGCTGCCACCACTACACGCAGCCCCTTCCTGCCCTTGGACACCCAGGCTGCCACCCCTCTGTGAGGCCTGGGATCCCGGCGACCAGCCAGTGCCTCTGGAAAACAGTGCTTCTCAAGCTTGAGGGTGCACGGCGCCCCCGGGGCCTGTGGCAAAGTGCAGATCCCTGTTCAGTGGGTCCTGGGCGCGGCCTGAGCTTCTTCCCTCAACAAGTTCCAGAATGAAGGAAGCTGAGGCTGCTGGCTTCATGGAGAGCAGCAGAACTATAAAATACACCTCCCCTCCATACGCCCAGTATCATTAGTTGGGTTAGTGTGGAGCGACGGTGGGCCAAAGCACAGGGGGTTGACTATGAAGCACTGCATGTAATCATTCTGGGAATTTTACTGATTTTGAGTCAAAGTCATTTTAACGACTCTGGACTGACTGCACAGATCCTCAAAGGGTGACCATCCCTCTTTGGGCGACACCGGAGGGGAATCAGGCACAGTTAGAAGAGAGGGTGTGAAACATGAAATAGCCCTGATTTTACTCCAAGAAGTTAATATTGTTCAGTTCACAGGGGAAAAAGTGATCTTAAAGGCATCCTGGGCTTTTACTCACATCCTACCAATACATTTCCAGTTGGGCGAAGAAGCACACCATTCTGGCAAAAATCCCACCTGTAGGGAGGGGAACGAGGTTCAGGGGATGGCCCGTCCTCTGATGTGTGTTCTGGGATATGGTAACTTGGTTTAAACTAAAGTTAACTGAAGTTTAACGAAACGTCTTTGCGAGGAGCAGGGCCTGGGGGAGAGGGCTGGCCCTCCCACCCCAGCCCTGAGCAGGCTCCCAGGGCTAGTGGGGCCACAGGGCCTCCTGGCTGCCAGCGTGTTTGTAGTTCTGTCCTGTGTGGTGGTGAGCGAGTTCCAGCTTAGGCCTCAGGGAGCCCGATGCCACACTACGAATGCGAAGTGTCCAGTGAATGCTGCGGACTGACTAAAGATTCACAGGTTAGCCTTCATTTATTCCTGGAGGCATCCTAAGACTGATTGTATTTTGGTCTTTGCCCTCTTCCTTCCAGAGTCTGAGCCGGGGGGTTTCTAGGAAGCAGAAAGCTATGATGTAGCTTGTAAGGTGTTTGGAGGTCCACCCAGCACTGGGAACAACATACGGACGCCCGAGGTACCGCTACACGTTCACGGACCGGGAAAGTAGTTTTAAGAGTGAAAGGAGGGACGCCTGGGGGGCTCAGTGGTTGAGCATCTGCCTTTGGCTCAGGTCGAGATCCTGGGGTCCTGAGATCGAGTCCTGCATCAGGCTCCTCACAAGGAGCCTGCTTCTCCCTCTGCCTCTCTCTCTGCGTCTCTCATGAATAAATAAATACAATCTTAAAAAAAAGAAAAAGACTGAAAGGACCCTAGAAATGATCTAATTCGGCCTCCCCATTTTACCAGTGAGGATCGTCCCCATGCTACTCAATGACCCATAGCCACTGAGACAAAATGAATAACTGGGCACTGTCAGCTCCTTGACTTGAACCCAAATCTCATTTCTATGACACCCTACTGCTTCTCACCCAGGTTTAATAGAACTTTTCCAAAGAGGCCCTTCATTTCCTTCATGCAACAGAAGAGTCAAATATTATTTCCACGAAGAAGCAAGACACTGTGGCTCAAAAGAAGCAAACCTAAATACAAAATTATGTGAAGAATTCCACCTGTATAATGCAAAAGAGAATACCTTTTAATTCAGGGAGCTGATACTCAGGAACACGTTTTTTCTGCTTGCCCTCGAAGGTAAGGAAGCCCCAGACAAGGCGATCCGGGGCTGCAGCAGAGGGTGCTCTAGGGGGCCTGCGACAGAGGCAGGTCATTACACAGGACGTTAGCAAGGAAGCCAGGAGACGTGGTGGACCGTGTGGCCCTCGGTGTTCTGGGCCTGACATGCCCGGAAGAAGACGTCAGGACTCACTGTTCTGTCTCCGTAAACAGCAGTTTCTATAGATAAACCACATTAGAAAACGCACCCAAAGAACAGATACATAAATAAACCGATACCTACAGATGGGGCAGGCAAGGGGTCATGTAGACCAGACAAACGTCCACATTTCGGCCACTCGATCGGTTGGTCTGCTCTACACTCTTACCATCTGCTGGCTTATCAGTAAAAGAAACAAAGCTAGAAAGGGCAGTTGGGAGAAACGTTATCAATACAATAAAATCCCAGACCCACACGGTGTAAGACGCACACAACCAGGAGTCAGGCTGGCCACGGGAGACACCCTCGGAGGACTGTTACGAGAACTCTTTCTAATTCAAAACAACAGTGATAATCAACTTTATACAATTATCCACTTCTGCTGTCTTGATGCCATGGTTAGGGGTGGTCAGATTACCAATTAAAAATAGACGACCACGGTGCCAGCAAGCAACCCCCAGGGGTTAGCAAAGTGTTAGAGCCCTCCTTTGATAGGATGGCAAGGGGCCCCTCTCGGCTTGCCTGACACCTGTGCATTTCTCCAAAAGCCAAGGAATGCTGGAGAGCTTGGACCAACTTTATTCTCAGTGGAATAGTTCATTACTCTAACCTACAAAACAATACTGTTTTTATTACGATTCAACTATTTCTCCAAGAGGGAGGGAGGGAATTATAAACCTTTAATTTGCTCAAGAGTTACGAACCCCTACCCTACCCCGACCGCACTCCCTTTTCCCACAAGAGCACAGTTCGGCTCTGAGACAGGATAGAAGAGCTTTCTCCCACATTGCACGTGCAATTATCTTATGATGCTATTAATTGTGAGGAAAATGAAAACTGCTTCAGCTGAACAAAAACCATGCCGTCCTGTCTGCATTAGACGAAAAGGATGGAAGATAAGCTGATGGAAAGACTCGTCCATTTTAGGTTCTATTCCGAGTAAGGGGATGGTCTGGTGAGGCCAAGGCTGGGTTTGTGGTACATTTGTGTGGCTCATCATTACTGGGGGGATGGAGGTGCCAGAGGCTGCTTTGTTCATACTCCCTGTAACACGTCTTCCTCTGTTTGGCTCTAAGACCACTCTTTTTTTTTTTTTTTTTTTAAGATTTTATTTATTTATTTGAGAGAGAGAGAGAGAGAGAGAGAGAGAGAATGTGCACGTGTGCATGAGTGGGGGAGGGTCAGATAAAGGGAGAGACGCAGACTCCATGCTGAGCAGCGAGCCTGATGTGGCCTCAGTCCAGGACCCCGGGATCGTGGCCCGAGCCGAAGGCAAATGCTTACCTGACTGAGCCACCCAGGAGCCCCTCCAAGGCTACTCCTGATAGCAGTGTTAGCATGCATGTGAATCTATTATTAATTTTCAACCAGGCACTAGATTTTTAACTTTCTTTTTTTGGGGCTGTTCCTCCCCAAATGATGCATTTCAGTGGTATTTCTCTACCCCACAGATATTTACCTTCACTAGGGAGTCCCTCCTTCCTTCCTGTCTAGTATCATTTTGATCCTAATTTTGCAGAGGACAGTACCCATTAGATATTGTTCAATCTTTCTTTTTCTTCACCTCTGAGCACCCCTGCTTAGTCCATTGAACTAGTTTGGGAAATGTAAGATGTCTTTCTTAGAAAAAGGAATCCTAAGCTTAGTAAAACACATTTCTGAGAAAAGGAAATTCCGGAAGTGTTGCTGCTCAGGTCCTTGAATAAAAGGTTTTATTTTTGGTTCTTCTACTCATTTGCTTTTTCCATTTTTCTCTTGTAAAATGGATGTATTGTCTAAATTTTCTATAGGAAAAATAGTGTTATATTTAGGACAAGATACTGTTTTGTCCATTCTAGTTCCTTCCCCCCTATGACAGAAAAACCATTATTATTATTATTATTATTAAACACTAATTGCCACTTTCAAAGCATCCCCCTAGAATCAAGATGTGGTATGCACCTTGCTGCCGTGGCTTATAACAGTGAGGTTAACGAGGGAGATGTGGCTTGCGGAGCCAGTTGATACGGTGTCAGTGACACAGCTCTAAATAAATTTCCAAGGTCTTCTGACCTGTGGCTGAAGTCACTTGAAAACACTCACTTTAAAAAACCAGGCCAGCTAAGTGCCAAGCCTTAGCCGAATTCTCAATAAAGCTGAAACGTCTTTTCAGACAGCAGATTTCTGGAAGCCAGGTGGCTTGCACATCTGCAAGTCTGGCTTGAGGACACCATTTGCAATCAAGAACCTGCTGGCATCGTTCCTTGTCAGAGCAGCCTGCGATCCCCACGCACGGCCCTCCCCCTCCTTACAGGGAACCAGGTCAGCTCGAAGACAATCAGACAGAAGTATCTGAGTCTCAGTTGGCACAGAAAGTTCACTGCTGTCCACCGACACACAAATCAGATCCTACCAGAGCAAGGGAGTCAAGAGCTGACGCCCTCTTGAGACACCTTCTTTACCAGAATGGGAGTTAGGAATCAATTGCTTTTGGCGTGATACCCACAATTTTTCAAATACGAACGATCAGGAACTAGCTCATCTTCTGCTACACAGCACCCCTAGCCCAAAGATCTCTTCTATTTTTTTTTTTTTTAAATGGAGGGCACTTCTGTTGGCATTCCTTCTATATCTCCCTCAAGAGGAATTGCATTTGGGAGCAGATATGCAGCGAGTGTGTACACCCAGCATGTGTTTTCTCGTTCCCACCCTACATTGTTTGTTGAAATAAATATGGAAATAAGGCTGAGCAAGACAGCCAAGCCAGCCAAACCGAAATAAATTCATCACTCATGGGCTCTCAAGGGAAGGAAACCGTGCATTTTTTTCTAAATGATTATTTCTGAAGCACTGAAGGAATGGCTATATCACTAATGAGGCCTGTACGCCATGACTGCTGATTATAAATGACCTGCAAAGAGACAAGGAGATGGTGGCTAGGAAGGGGAGCCGCTGGGAAGGGGCCGGGGGAGGAGGGCGGAGGCTGCTGGTGGTGGCAAGTGGTGGAGACGAGTGCCCAGAACCAACCCCTCGGCCTCTCTGACCCAGTACTGAGTCCCCCAGAAGAGCGTGTGACTTATCTGTGTAAATTCAGGTGAATGGGAAGACGTCACAGGTGCCCCAAAGATAGGCAAGCATCCTGTGTGTACAAGTACTTAGGCCACTACGCACGTCCTTCCTCCGGTGCATGGAAGTTCTCAGCAGTGACCTGGAAGAGACCCTGATGGAGAGGACAACGACATGTACACCACACTCCGCCACTAAACGGTGCCACGGCTCCTGGCCCCCGATATCCTGCCTTAATGGTTCGATCCCGGGAATATAGGAAAAGAAGGTGTAAGCACAGTTCATGAGATGAACTATTCACCAGAGCTGCTGGACTCTGGGATGGGCTGACAAGGGACTTGCACGCTGGGTACCATAATGCTTGGACAGAGGACGTCCTAACGGATCCAGATGGCACTTCTCAGAGCTTGCCATTCAGCGGCACGCCTATGTCATATGACGTGCTTCAGGAAAATGCCCAAACATCTCCTGGCGTGACCTAACGAGAATCACTCAGAAGAACCCACTGTGCAGTGTTAACAGCGGCAGCTAGACGACCCAGCAAGGAATATTCTAGACAAATGAAATGAACCAGTCTCCAAGGGCAAGGGCAGAGTAATGTGGCAGTTGCTTTGTAAAGTGAGTGTAAACTATGTAACTCTGGGGCCTGTGACGAACAGCACGGTGACTGTAGCTGATCACACTGTACCGCAGTATTTGAAAGTTGCTAAGAGAGTGGGTCTTAAAAGTCTTCATGACAAGAAGAAGACTTTTCCGTTGGTAACTATGTACCATGATGGATGGTACGCAGACTCACCCGGACGACCATTTCATGCCGTATGCAGATATTGTACACCTGAGACTAGTGTGATATTGTAGGTCAATTATATCTCCATAAAAAATAAACAAACCCCTATGTGTTGTTTAACCCAAGGAAGTGCATTAATTATCCTTATATCCTCATGGAAACGTAGAGGTGGAGGGAGCTTCTGTAGCCAAACAAAGACGCCAGGGCAGGGCATGAGATAGGTTAGCGATGCGGGGTGCTGCCTTAGGTCCCTGGATTTATGGAAGGTGCTTGCTCTGTTTGCCCTTTGCGTTCTCCTGCTCGCGCTTTCCTGGCTGGAGAGTCCTGCGTAGCCAGAGTGACCACCTGGGCTCCAACTCTTGATTCCATGAGCACTCCAGCTGTTCTGGGTTGTCAGCAACTGGTCCGGTCACAGTGACTGCAAGTGAACCAAGGATTCCGGAATAAAACCCTCCATGGTCTCAAATGTTCAGAGGGATAACAAGACGAGACCCAAAAGACGTGAACTCAATCACTCAATCTAGTCACCAAATGCGTCAAGGTAATACTCGTGAACAATAACAACAACAAAAAAAAAAAAAAAGAAAGAAAAAGAAAAAGGAGAAAAAAGAAGGAAACAAAAGACTAAGTCTAGAGTTCCACTCAGTTGACTTCCTCTTTTCAGCCTCGTTTGCTGCGGCAAGAGGCGTGCGTGCACTTCACCCCTCCCCGCAGCCCTCCTGGGCAACAAAGAGCAGTACAGTTAGCAGAGAGAAGAGCAACACGCAGCAGGTCCCCACATTCCTGTCCTCCCTCACTGGGGTGAAGGCTATTTCCAGACCTCTCCTTCCCTCTCATCTTCTCCAGCACCCTCAAAGAATAAACAGGGGTTCTCAAATCATCATAACAAAGGAGAGAATTCCAAGCCACCCATTCCTGGAGGCCAGCTCCTTGCCTGGCTGCTTCCCACAGAGGAGCGGAGGGAGGGAATCCCACCGCCGCCGACGCCGCCTCGTACTCCTCTAATGAGTCTGACCCCGGCTGCAGCTCTAAAAGGGTGCAGCAGCGTGTCAATGTAAACAGCTAAACCTAGTGTCATGTCAAGTGGTAACAAGGCCACTGCTGGTTTTTTACAAGCGCTGTGCACTTAGCAGATAAAAATGAGCATCCTATCGCCGGCCTCCACAAGTCACACTTATCAACAGTGAGAAGAAACAATGCTTTGTTTGAGAGGTGTTGCTCGGTGCCAGTGAGAGGAAGTCCAATTTCTTGTGGGCCGCCCATTAGCATGATGCAAAGGTGAGCAACGGCTGCATTAGCAGGATCTTTTTGCAGGTGTCCACTGGTAAGCGGCTCAGAGCCTCCTGATGTTCCCACCAATAAAGAGAACTAATGACCCCCCACAAGGCCACCTGGGCTTGAGACAGCCCGTGTCAGGAGAGGGCTCTGACAAACATTTATTTGTCCAGGATCTAGTCTAGGGCCTAGTCTAGGGCCAGCCACCTCCATTCTTCCTGGTATCACAGTGGAGCCAGAGGCACTTAAGATCAATAAAAGGTCCCCAGTTTACTGCAGGCTGGGGGGGGGGGCTGCAGGCAAGGCCTCCCCTGGGAGGACGAGGGCCTCAGCCGCGGCTCTGGGGGTGCACTCTCAGCCCGCACGGACTCCGCTCTCCTGGGCGCCGGGACTGGACCCTGAGCTGGAGTCCTCACTGGAAGAGAGCGGAGAGGTCTGACAGGGCAGACGGGGAAGGGTGGTTGAAAAGAAGGGAGGATTGTTCTAATGAGGCTAAGCTGCTTGCTCTTTATTTTGTTTTATTTTTAAGATTTTGTTTATGTATTCATGAGAGACACAGGCAGAGGGAGAAGCAGGCTCCCTGCGGGGGGGGGGCAATGTGGGACTCGATCCCGGGACCTTGGGGTCACGGCCCGGGCCAAAGGCAGGCGCTCAACCACTGAGCTGCCCAAGCATCCCAAGCACTTGCTTTTTAGCAGTAGCATTTTCAGCAAATAAATATTAGTCAACGTTATTATTCCTCATTCACATACAAGGAAACCAGAGTATAGAAGAGGTAACCATATGGCTTATCTGGAAAAAGGAAGAGAAACTCCATTTACCGAGCACCTACTGTGTACCAGTCATTCTCACACGCATTATCTAGTTTAACGATTTCCACACTCATAGGAGGTAGGATTTCTAGACATGCCTACCCAGGGGCGCACGCACACATACACGCTCCACACACGCACCCAGACACACACACTGAGGAAAGTGAGGCTTATGGAAATGGATCAACTGCTCAGAATCAGAATCACACCCCTAGGACTGGAGTCACACCTCCATCCATCTGACTTTAAAGTCCCTGCTCGGTCCCCCCCAAGCCACCAATGCCATGTTGAGCACTGAGTCTGTGCAAGGAGCCAGGTGACCTGATTTGGGGAGTTACTGGAGGGCCTTTCTCAGGCTGCTGGAGCTCTCAGGAAGCTGTCAGGCTGTCGGGGTCCCAGGCCACCAGGGAGGCTCCCCTGCAGTCAACAGTCCGCCTCCTGTTGTTCCTTGCAGACACTTCCACCTCTTCCTCTAAAGAAAAGGCAGGACCTCAATGATAACTGGTGGCCTCCGTTCTTCCCCAAAGCCCTGTGTGTAGCCATTTCATACTGGGGCTCTGACAATGACCTTATTTCCCTCAACCCAACTCCTTGGCGCACCGTAGATCGCAGCAAAAGACAAAAACCAAAACGAAACACAAAAAACAAAACCAAGGACCCCTTTATAGCTGACACTCACGATGATTTCTACCTAGCCCGTGGTTTTACTTTCTTTAGCTCATCCCATTGAATGTCCGAGAGAAATTTATGAATTGGCTGCTCATAGATCTAGGTCGTTACATACAGTTGGTGTTTTTCTAGAAGTTACTAGTAAGGGACCTTCGTTTGTTCGTAGTTTCTACTGAAATGGCCACGATCCCGAGTTTAATGGCCAAAACTATCCCGCTCGGTGTGGTCCATCCTAGTCCGGATCCCAGCTGCTTGATGGTGGGCACTTCCCCTCATTTCCCGAGACCTCCCTCAAAGGCCTGACGCGGCCACCTCCTGTGGGCCGCATGACGGCCTCGGCGAAAGAGCCCACCCGGAGAAGGAGAAAGCTCTGCCCACAGGGCCCCTGGGAGGTGCCATTTTCGTCTTCTATTGCACTGCACTGACATTTTTAAATTATAATGACTCCATATCCCAAATGAGTCCTAAGAACATTCTGAATCAGCTAATTAATAAATCAATTGCTCTTCAGGATGGCATTTATCAAATTCACAACTAATATGTGAGGTGAGGTGAGAGTGGAAGTCTGCAGCTGCTGCACTACCAGGAGCATCCGTGTACGTGGAACCAGCTTGTTCCAAAAGTGTTGCCACACTCTGGCTGTAAGTTAAGCGCGTTCAAGTATCTATGCGTACTATTTGAGTCCGTGGGGGTACAATTTCATCGAAGGAGACAATGACTTACAGGATAATGAGTAGTGGCTTGAAAGAATGAAGAACGGGAACATCCCTACTAATCAGACACTTGGTGTCCCATATGGTGGCAGTAATTGAAACATCCTTCTGGTCACACTGTTGAACTAAGATTAAAATCAATTAGATGCCACCGTTTAGATGTTGGTGGCATTCTGGTGTCTTTATCTTGTTCATTAGGCACACATATGAAATGGGGATTGACAATGCCAAGCCGGGCATGGTCCTTCGCGAAGAGTAGATCTCTGGTGAACTTTTCCATTTCTTAAGACCCGAACCTTCCCCTACAGGCTTCAGAATCACTGCCAACACATTTGGAAGCGGTCGTGACAACGAGGTTGTCAGAGCAGCGTGTTCTGCTCTTAATCGTCTACCTAGAGCCTTGTACGATCTCTGTTTCTCCATCCTAGACCCTCCCCTCCCCATCAACCACAGCCAACTGCCCTTCTTTTCAGGCCCCCGAGGGGTTGGCACTGACAGTGCGGGTGGGACAGAGGGTGTATGGGGCGACAACCCAGATGTGCAGGCCTTCCACAGGGGCATGACATGAGGTTGGATGGGAAGACTGCACAGCAGACAGACTGGGGTCTCGGTGAGCAGAGGCGCAGAAAGCCCCTGCTCGAAGGTGGGACGTCTGAGTAGAAGCCTGTCATTGGTTTAATCCAATTCTGGCCCATATCCTTTACCCTTCTTTGTAACGTTGTGAATATGCCTTTTCTCCTGGAGGGGACTTTTTTTTTTTTTTTTTAAGAAGCAATAATGGGTGTTGGCCGCTCAGTTAAATGGTTATTCAAGCCTCATGGCTCCCAGAATCACAATCTGAGGGCAAATATCAAGAAGAGAGTAAATGTGTGGGGAATTAGCAACATCACTGTGTAACAGGACAAAGAAGGAAGATGGAAGGGGAGAAATAAGGGGCGGAAGATGAGGGGAAGGAATTAGACGTGTGGCCTCACTGGACAGAGTACATGGAGGGTGCACCAACACAGAAATGGGAAAAGACATAAATTAAGAATGAAAGCAGAAAAGAGTGTCTTCATCCGAGGTCAGGGTGTCCAAATCAGGTCAACTTGGCAGAGACACTCAGGCAGGAATGAAAGTCAGAAAAATTAAGTGCAAGGAAATCCTATTTTGCTGTATGACAACTTCATTTCTGGACAGAGAGATGCCAGAAAGCTTCCATTAATGCCTAAACTCTCTTCATGGCTGTAGTTAAGATCCCACACACTAAGTGCCATCCGGAATTAGACGGACTTGGGACCAAGACAAAGCAGGAAACTGCTTTGAATGCAATTTTCCTCATCTCGGTGTTTTTGGATTTTAAACAGATGCTTAACTGAACTAAAGCATTTGTGGTGTGATTCTTCTTTTCTCTTTTGTAGCCTCATTTATAAAGCTATGGTAAGTGGTCTATAATCGTTTCATTGGCAGCACCGTCTCCTATGCCTGATACTACGATAATTCTGAAATACAAACTGAATAAATACATAGGTAGGTCATTTTCAAAATGATTTTTATTTGCTCAACAGATTGAATCTGCGCTGTAGTAAAATTACAGTTGGTTAAGCAAATCTTGAGTCAGAGTAAGGTTTATCAGGGTGATTTTGATCTTTAACCCATTAGTCTAGAAGATAGTTTTAGGAGCCAGAAGAAATTCCAACATCCATATAAACAGAGAATTCAGAGTTTGAAATGCCTCGAGCAGACTTTCTTATAGTTATTTGTGACAACTTGACAGTGACAAAAAAAAAAAAAAAAAAAAAAATCAGGATCCGGAATGTTTTCTCCCCAGTTTTGTGGCTGACTTTATGCAATATTCCATAGATCATCTTGTGCCTTAATTTCTCTTTCTGCAGATGGCCAGGAGCCCTGTCGACTAGATTATAGGTTATAACGAGCTAGCATTGAACCTTATTTTTATTTTACTAGCCAGATTTTGTCACCAAACTAAGCATTTTTTGGCCTATTAGAGAAAGAGTTTAAGAAATAAGTGATCTATTAATATTTTAAATATTATTTTGTATTAAAAGATATATTTAAAAATAGTCATTAGTTCACGACTTGTGGTGGCAGACAGGGCTTTTCCCTATAGCTGCAGTCCTTGAAACACAGCTCCATGTAAGTAAGCTCCAGTCTTGCTCGTCCTCTATACTTAAAAATACTGATTGGGTGGCTTTATCAGGACATCCCGTAATTTAAAAAAAAAAAAAATCAAGATGATTCATTTTGCTATTTTGGAGGAAAACTGTGTGGCTTTCCCATGCAGCTACTGGTCCATGTCTGAGCCCTTTGACAGCAGAATGGCAGTGGGGATTTGGCAGTGGGGGCGGGAGGGACCCAAAACTGTATAATAAGATGGGTCTGCTTTTCTCCCACCATTCAATGAGATTTTCACAGTTCACACTCAGGATTTTCCGCGTCTAGGCAGGCCAGAGATGGAGGAATGGAGCTGAGCTCTAACTGACTTGCAAATGGGTCCACATTCCCCGACTTCCATCTCTCTGCGTCCCTCGTCCCGCCCCTTCCCCACATCCTCCCTTCACCATTCAGGCTGTGTACGATCAGAACATTTATTTATTTATTTTTTGTATTTTATTTTTTTTTAGATCAGAACATTTAAAAGGACAGAGTGTTCTTTCTCCCCGGTCACTATAGGTCGTTATCGGTCCAGGCAAGTGGGGAAGGTCGGGGGACGAGGGCGGAGTGGAGGGACCCTGATGGCTCGCTGATCCCCTCTGCTGAGCAAACCTCCAAAGTAGCTTCAAAGCGGTTCCTGCAAGGATCATAGGGACAAGGACGCCCGTTCAACTGTGCTTTCCACGTGGACTCAACACTGTCCTGTTCTCTCCAGGGCTTCGGACAGTTGGGGTCACAGGAAGCGTTAGGTAAGCTGCTTTCCTGGGCCCTGGGATGAAGCCTTTTGCACCTAATGCAGACAGCTGGGGATGACCACGCTGGCCACCTGTTCAGGTGAAGCACCTGCACTGAAGCACCTGCACGGATCTTCGCACCTACTTCCCAGCCGCGCCTGGCTGCTCCTCTCCACACTCCCGGCAACGACAGGCCACACACTTCCCCCGGTCACTGTGGCACAGAACACACGCTTGTGACCATCTGGCTCGAAAGAGAACATTTGGGCAGCTCGGGGGGCTCAGCAGTTTAGCACCTGCCTTGGGCCCAGGGCCTGATCCTGGAGACCCGGGATCGAGTCCCACGTCGGGCTCCCTGCATGGGGCCTGCTTCTCCCTCTGCCTGTCTCTCTCTCTCATTAATAAATAAATAAAATGTTTTTTTTTTTTTTTTAAAGGAAATGTTCGGGGGGAATGAATGAATGACTGGAGGGCCAGGCCCGACCCACAAAGCCCGGCACCCTTGCCAGCAGAAATCCCTGTCTGCGTGGGACTCGGGAAGACCCAGAACTGGGGCTACTTTGTTTGTTTGTTTGCTCCAGTGCTATGTTTGATTTGGGCAAGAGGCTATTTTAGGATCTCCAAGCTCATCCACTTGATCGGTTTCTTTTAAGCATGTGTGCTTTAGTAAATCATATATGGTAAGCGACCCTGGGGTATGCAATCCCATCTCTTTTAATACACTTTTCCATTCTGACAAGGAGCTTCAGTGGCTTGGAATAATCCTCTTCAATTGACAAAAGCAGCCCCCAATTTCTAAGTTTTTAAACCATTAGTGGCTGATCAGTTGCAACAAATATGCCGCCACCGCCGCTGCTGCACCTAATGATTGAATTTTAAATATTCATGATGGATGGATGTCTGTGTGTGTGCACAGAAATGACAGCATCGACGGCTGCTTCTCACCAGGGCACCGTTAAAGCTGAGCAGAAGCTGCATATGTCAGATATTTTCTGGTTAAATATTCCAGTCATTAAAAAAAATTATTCTATCATATAGATTGAGCAGCATTAATGCGTGAGATATATGCGTCTACAAATACACAATGTGGAAATGGGCAGACTCTTTCCCTCAAAAACGACCCTTTAATCATTTAAAAAAAACCTCACTGAACACACCAGCGATTTTGATAGCGGTTATTCTGGGGTGGTGTGATTTTCAGCGATTTAAATTTTCTTATTTTTGCTTCTCTGTGTTTTCAAAGACATTTTCTACAATAAACACACATTGTTTCTGTAAATAAAAGCTGACCTAGAAATCCCATGCGAAGCAAAGTAACTGTCATACAATTTTGACCAATAAAAGAAAATTCTTCATTGAGAAACATGCACCTCTAGCTTATACAGGTGAACACAAAAGAGGAGAAGAAAGAAAGTTATGCCTGGGTTTTAGCTATAAGGTAAGTGGAGAGTAAGATGCGTTTCTTCGCTAAGACTAGAGAAAAGGCAAGTTAATTTTTTAGAGGAAATTCAACGGATATAGCAATCAGAAAAGGAACATACATGCTTCATGCAATGGAATGACACCAAATATATTCTTTGGCCATCACTTGTGGCTGAGATTATAAACCACGGACAGAAATTAGCTGGACTGAAAAATGCCCTCCGTTTTGATCTACTAGGATGAGCTCCTATTCCTTTCTTGCTTCTTTCCTCTCTCTCCTGTTCCCTTTTAACTGTCCTTTTCTGAAAATGTTCTTCCTGGCGTATTTAGACATTATTAAGTCACACTGCCTATTGCATTCATGTAATCCTTTTTTTTTTTAAGATTTTATTTATTTATTTATTCGTGAAAGACACAGAGAGAGAGATAGAGGCAGAGATGTAGGTAGAGGGAGAAGCAGGCTCCAGGCAGGGAGCCTGATGTGGGACTTGATCCTGAGACCGCAGGATCATGCCTTGAGCCAGGGGTGGGTGCTCAACCGCTGAGCCACCCAGGAATCCCCATGTCATCCTTTTTCAAACAGACATACATTTCATAGTAGATATGACTACCCTGGCCACAGGAAAAGGGAAGAAATAATCAACAAGCATAGGCATCATAGAGAACAAAACCAGATATACGTGAACTGCTCCGTGTGTGTGAACACTCAGGTCATCTGTAACAGGATCCTATTACTTCTCCAGACCAGAGACTAAGTGGTTAAAAGAAAAACTGTATTAACTGCTTGGTTCTGATTGGTCCCTAGAAACTTCCTATAGAAAAAGGATTAGAGCAAATCCACTGAAAGGAGGGCCCAGATTCTGTGTCTATAAGAAACATGGGGAAAAAAAATAAGACAGGGTCTGACCTCATGGCTGATAAATGGGTTAAACTATACAACCAGGTTTGGCTCTCCCCAGTTAAGAGGTTAGATCGTGAGTTTGCTCAGAAGGAGAAACAGCAGGGATTGGGAAATGATGACGGCAAAAGGAGCCTCACTGGAATAAATAGTTTAAAAATTTGAGCCTGAAAATCATGTGCCTCATAACAATAGCGCGCTCGGTAGCAAGAAAGTCCCCAAGTACAGCCAAGTACAGCCTAGGTAACTAAACGGGAGCCACTGTAATGTAACTGCTCAGCTTTTCACTTGTTATGTTTGCTCGATCCCATCAAAGTATCCCTTTACAGTTCATCTGTGGTTCGGTTCCTTTCCTCGAAATTTTACATAAAATTCTTAAAAGCTATTTTTCTATAATTGTTAATCTTTAAAATAATATTTGGTATTTAGAGAAGTTATACAGAAAACTATCTTATAAGAAAATATGGCTTAGTATGGTTACTGGAAACACAATTACATATGGGCATTTACCCTATATACAAAACCACGTGTTGCATGACTTAGGTGAGATTTACAGACGAGCAGAACCTACTGGCATTGTAGACCATCTTTTTAGTTTGCTTAAAACTGTCACTTGCCTAAAACCCAATTTTATTTATTTTCAGTGGCTTTTTTCCCCTTCTTCTAGATTCTGTTGTCATTTGTAGCCAGTTGCTCTGTAGCTTGTATTGGGATTTAAAAATGAACAAATAGCAATTTATGAATTCCATGTAAAAAAGAAGTAAACATTTAAACAATGGCAAAACAAAATCCTAAAAGATGGTTTTGAGTTATTATTACTGCCTTAGCAATCTGTTCATCCAGGTAATCTCATTGTGCGTACTTGAAATGACCATACCTCCTGACCTGACCAGGACATTTCTGGCTTACAGTGGTTGTCCTGGTGATCCGTTTGGTTAGTGCCCTCTTTTGCCCTCAAAAGAGTCCTGGTTTGGATGATAAATTAGATGGAATTGTTTGAGGTTTCCCATGGGCCAACAAGATAAGTGAGATTGTGTTGTCAACATCGAGCACTGGGGACAAACCTCAACCTCATATGCTTCCTTTGCTTCCAAAAGGACTGTTGAGAGAACAAAGCTTTCGCTGTACCCATACACCTATGTTAAAACAGAACTACCTGCAAGATGAAAGAGAGAAAAGAGAGTGCATTCCTCCAAAATATAGAATATGGTCAACCTTAGAAGATTACCCATATTTAAAAAGCCCCTTTCCAGAAAAGTGGGAAATTGTGGTATTTTTATTTTTATTTTTATTTTTTTAAATTGTGGTAGTTTTAGATGGAATATCTTTGGATTTTTAAACTTTCATTCTGTTGGTGATTTGGGTTCCAGAACTTTCTCTAATTATACTTTTCTTTCAAACACTGCCCCTTTGGGTGTCTTTTTTTTTTTTTTTTTTTTTTTCAATAGGCAAGCAACCCAGATCAGATCTTTTGGGTGTCTTGTTTCTGAAGGTAGCCATGGTCGTATAACCCTGCAGACTCCCCACTGGGGCACCTAGAACTGACAAGAACTAGGAACTGAAGTCCATCCTCTTCTCAGATACATCAGAGTTAGGACAAACCAGCTTCTTTTGGGGGTGCTGTGTATCTATGGCCTAATGCCTCCTATGCATCACAGACTTAATATGTCACCTGGACTACCTTCTTCTTCTACCGGAATTTTTGAAGACTCAAAGGAAGGCTAGCTTCCTTTCACGTTGAAAATCCAATTTATATTGCCAGTGCCCAAGGCTGTAAATGCTGGACCTTGGAGGGAAGTAAGGAAGAAAAGGAAGAAAAAGAGCAAGAAAGAGCAACGAAACTGTTTTAGAATATAGAATGTCTTCAGGCTGTTTCTCTTCTCAGATACGGACAACCAATATATAAATAGTTCATTATTTCCATTTTCCAAACAGAGTGTCCGTGTCCGTGCCTGGCAACATGGGGCCAACATAAAGAAGTGAAACAGGGTGGGGGAGCACATTGGCTCAGATTCTTATGCAGAAAGTGGATTTTGTGCACATGCCTTCAGGACTTCCCTTGATCCTGCAAATGAAATAGGAAAGCACGGCTCCGTTTGCCGAGTGTGATCATTTCAGTTTGTAGGTAAATGTTCTCACATGACCACAGTGGCCACTTGTGAAGGCTGATCACTCAGGGAAGGCCAAAGGCTCCTCGGCATGAAACCCAGCTTAGAGACTTCTTGCGTGAAGAGCTGAGGGGTCAGTGATCGGAACCAGGGAAGTGAAAGCTGCCCTCCGAAGTCTGTACTCAGTCTCTTTTCAGACAAAGAGAGAGGTTCTAAGACCCTGATTACCTTGGGGTTGCTAACTGGAATCTCTTAGATGGGTGACCTAGCGATCTTCACCCCGCTTCTCCCAGCTAGGTCACTGACTGTCTTGACCACATAGAATAATACAGACTCAGAGGTTCACCACTTGGGGGACTCAGGCTCGAGGGAAGTACACATTTTGGAATTATTGAAAACATCTTTCAGAACACCTGTTGTGTTTTGCTAAAAATCATTTGATCAGGATATCGTCACCACATTATTGACCAAAGCTTGATGAAAACTTGGCCGGGCATGACAATTTGCAGGGGTGAGTTTCATAAGTTTTTTTATATCAACTCTGCAAATCGACTTGGGCTCATGCCATGGTTGCAGAGTAAAACGTAAAAGATACAGGAAGCACCACGGGTCCCAAAATGGGTGAAACCTATCGCCAACAGCTTAATTTTATTCCCAGTGTTCATGAAGGTTCAGAGGACTGTGCATTTTTAGTTGTATGGTAACCTGCCTATTTCCGGGTTGCCATTAATGCCTAGTAATCCATTCTAGGAACTCTGCACTTGCCAAAGTATGTAAGAAATATCCTGGTCAAGGTGTATTGTACGCCTTATCATTAGACTCAGCTATTGTGAAATGGAAGGAGCACGTCAGGTTTGTCTCCTGGCTCTGCCCTTTATCAGTCGGGTGCTCTTGGCTAAGTCACACACCTCTCTATGGGCCTCAGTCTGCCCACGGATAAAATAGTTGTCCTCTCAGGGAAGGCTTAAAGGAAGTAAAGTATGTGAAAACGATCTGTAAGTGGGAGCGCACAGTACATGTTACTACTGTCCTCTTGTGTTACAGATGAAGAATTGACGACACGGAAAGACCAAGACAACTAAATGACCAGAAACAGGAGCAACCCCCTCACAAAGGTGCAGTCAGACCTGGCACCTCTGCGTTTCGGGGGGCGCATGCCTTCTCATTCCCACTTCCATGTAGACACAGACTAAGGACAGGCTTCCAGTCTACTTAAACTTCCACCAGTTTCGAGTGGCATCAAAAAAGCTGTTTCTTTCTTCATTGTAATAGTGTGTGGCCCCTTTGAAGATGGCAAACCCAACCAACGAGCATTGCCAAGGATGCTCAGATTTTCTGGCTACAGAATAGTTAGTCCTTATATTCTCAAGGCAAACAAAGTGAAAGAGGAATGGGGTTGGGTTGTGGGGGCTGGGGTGGGGGGGGAGCTGCAGGTGCATTTGCTGGATGCCACCAGGGGGCAAAGCCTGAAGGATGCTTTGAGGATTATGGCCTGGGCCTGGAGGTCCCTAGGGGGGCAGGGTTTTCGAGGCTGGGTGATAACACACAAAAGGCTCTGCAGGAGGCAAATGGTCTCTGATCACCTCTGTGCCGAGGTAAGCAGCGAACCTGATACACCACCTCAGTGGAAAAAAAAAAAAAAGATCCCAAGTTTGAAATCAAGTTAGTTGCATAGAGTACCAAGAGGACTAAGAATCTTTAGCTTCCAGTGGTATCTGATCACTGTTCTCTATAAACTGGAATTTTACAACAACACCTCCATGCACTAGAATTTTCTGTGAGGCCATTTTTGTGCTTCATCTATGGGGATTTAATTAACTAAGTACTAAATTAACCCTAGACCAATGTTACAGAGGTGGTCTGTCCATCATTCTCTTTAAAGGAATTTCATTTCGCAAGTTTGCACTATATTATTTAAATACTTCTATAGATCTAAATGGACTTTACACCAAAATCTTATTGAACAGATAAAATCACCTGCCATTAGCAAATCACCAAAGGTATCTGTGCTGGCATTTCTGTTCACAACCTAGTGCTTTAACTGATGGCTGCTGTCCTTAGGTGTTTGAGTACATCTATAGCAAATTTGTTGAGATTGATACATGTTAATATGTACTCTTTTGTTCCTAAGACTAAATGGTTTGCAATACAGTATCCCAACTAACTGATGTAATAAAAGCCCATAATGAAAACAGTTAAATTATTTGGATGAGAACTGACTCAATACAGGCACATCCAGGGAACCATTAATAAACATTTTTATTTCTTCCAAAAACAAAAAACAAAAAGACAAAAACACCTCAGTGATCATTCCCTTGCCCAGGTCTAGGCACCCCAGTTAGAAAGTCAGAGGATGTGAGAAAAATCACCTCACAGGGTGTTTGAGAATTAAAATCTGGTGTCTACAGAGCTTTCATCTCAGTGACTGGCACAGAGTTAAATGTTCAAGAAATGGCAGTTGTTCCTGCTACTAATTCAGCTTCCTCGGTTCCAACACGGAGAAAATCAAGGGCCAGAGAGGGAGGGTGCCTCGATCAAACCCACAAGGCTGGGGTGAATGGCAAACTATGGATGACATATCTGATCATCCTGCCACTATTACATTTTCCTCCACACCCTGTGTGAATTTTGATGCCCGATGTGTCTCTGGGATGGCCATCTGTTGAACGGACTGGATGAGCTTTGAGGGCCCTTCTAGGTCTACAGAATCAATGATGCGTAATGTCAGGGCAATACACAAAACCGTTTCTCAATGTTTTATATTGATGGTGGGGAATATTTTCGTGGATAACCCCTGGATGCAGATGATCCACTCACTGCTGGTTGGGGCTCGGTGGCAACAGCAGAGAGCAAAACCATGGTGCCTAATCCAGGAGATCTCTGTCCTCAGGGTGCTCCCCCCACTAGGCTTAAGATTATTTATCAAAGCTGAATGCTGTTTAGGCAGCAAGGCCCGCCCATTGCTGTGGAAGGGAGCGTGGGTATGTTGGTCATCTAGGCCTCTCTCTCTAATAGTATGGTAGCTGTCAGATAAATTCCACTGGAGAATGTTCCACTCTGTTGACGGCCCCAGCCAAGTTGTGGAATCCGAGCCTTAGACTCTCACAGCTTGTTGACCAATCTCAATCGCCATCCCTCCACCTCCTCTCTCTATTTCCTAAATCATGTACGTGCTCTCACCCAGGAGAAAAGGAAATCTCAAGCTTATTGAATCTACTAACCATCTACCTCCAATCCTAAATCAGGGGACTTGGTCCTGGTGGTGGCTCCGTGTCTAGGGCTCTGTCCCTTACCACTAGAGTTGGATATGTGGGGACGTCTTAGGGTTCCAGATAACCCACCAGAGGATGAATGGGGTGTAGCTGGAGCAGGTGTCATATGGTAAGCAATCTTGTTCTCACTGTACTTGAATATGAACTTCATCCTGCGCTACCTGCTGGTGGATAATAAATCTTGGGGTCTGACACTTTGGGAGGTCTGGGGGAATGGAGCTACTGCAAGATAAAAAAGCATTTCATGCAAAGAGATGAACCACCATCAGAATACAAAGTTTATCAATGTATACATTAGAGAAAAGAAGTTGGCCCACATAATGGCTTCAGAGATGTTTTACAGTCAAAGTAATTTTCAAAAGGCCCCCCTCTACTTTTTCCCCTGTTTTTCAACACATGTTCTAAATTTATCATCCTCGTGGCCTATCTACATGCATTGCATAGTATTCTTTGCCTCATATTTCTATAGGGTTTTTAGCTTTTCAGGTTTAAAATCACCATGGAATTTATAAGGAGTGAAATATTCTCAAACCTTACATTCGTGTGGCTCCCTCTACTTTACGAAGTGCTTTTATACACATTATCTCATTTTTTATCATGAGCATCAAAGGTTTGATATCATTTGGAGAGCATAAGCCGAGTGCAGGTCTGTGGAGACTGTATTACAAAGCCTTTCCTTCTATGTTTTAATTTCCACATGGCAGCAAAAAAATGTAATGAGTTTACAGAAAAACAAAATCAACTCATTATGAGGAAACCCCTACATGCTTCCTTATAAAAATTCCTTATACAAATCGTTCCAAATGTTGGCTCTGGAAAACTCTTCCTCACCCTTTAAGACTGTCTAGGCCTCGCTTTTTCCAGAGTAATCGACCTCACGCTGACTGGTTCCCCATCGGACCCTCGGGCCTCCAGAGGCACCAGCGTCGACCAGATGCCGACTCACACATATGGTGCTGTAGTGTGTCTGGACTAGATGCTCCTCGAGGGCAATGGCAATGTCCTGCTTTTACCTCCCCTGTCCTTACCCAGCACACCGTGAGGTACGTGGGGGTAGTCAGCACGTATCGACTGACTGGAGAGAAAAACACACAGGGAACAGGTACCACGTGGAGCGCATGCGGTAGAAATGGGGCCTTCTAATGTAGTCCCCGTATATTCTCCAGCAAGAAGATGAGTATAGCTCTTATCGTTTATGAGATCAAGTTCAGATCGGACCAGGAGGATCCCTGCAGGCACAAGGACTTGCGATTTAGGGCATCTGGGTGGACACGGCAGTGGTTGAGCCTAATTCTCGCTCTCGGCCTACACAGCTCTCTGGATGGGAAGACACCAAGGAGGGGATGAGGACGTAGTGCTCGGAGTCCAAAGGCGAATCAAAGGCTTCGTCCTGATGGGTTATATGCATGCAGTTAAAGGTTGGGGTAAAGCCTCTAGCCCAAGTCCCATGAGACCACAAAGCACTGGAGTCGGAGCTAAACCTACACACAACCTTTAAGAGAAGCAGCAGTCTTTCACCTCGAAACTTCTTGATTCTGTGGAGCCTACCGGAGACTTCCAGGGCCCCATCCCACCCTCCAAAAGAAGAGTAAATCAACAATCATAACCTTCGCTGTTATTGAAGAATATGATTTGGAACTCTCCGGAGACTGCAACTAATAAACCGTATCTATGTGCTATTTTGTAGTATTAACAGATGCTCAAGGCGACAATAGATATAAATACGCAAAGGGGAGGCGAGACGGTCTATGAGTATCTACGTGGTCCCCAGTTTTAAATTCTAGTAGCGAAGAAGTGAAGGAAAATCCAAATAAGGAAAAGTCACGAAAACACAACTTGGATGTTGATAATTAATTAGCATAGGCATAATGAAGTCTTGTAATTTTTAAACAACAAATAGACCCCAAGGCAAACAGGAAGCACAAATATCAGTGACATTAAACACCAGAAAAGAAAGAGGAGTAGGGAGTAGTAGGTTTAACCTCTGCACGGGGTTTACTGCAGCTGAGGCAGAGAGAGGTTTCAAGGAGATAAAGAAAGATAAGCCACGTCTGTTGAGCCACTCTTTGGCCGTATGCATCCCGTCAAGCAGGAGGTCTGTTTTGAGCGACTGGACTCACATAGGCCCAGTGAAGACAGAAGGATGGACAGCGAGGCAGCATTTGCTCTAGAACATGACAGGGACCCCCACCCCATTACCTCCACCCTACTCCCTAGTGACCCTGATAGGAAGCCCGCCATTAACCAGGTCCTGGTCTGATGTTCTTCCATCTTCTCCTTTGGTGTATGATAACTAAACCTATTGATAATAAGTTTTCTTGCTTGTTGTCTTGACTAAGCACAGAATTTCAGAGATTGGACATTAAAGGGACTGAGTCCACCTACCAGCGTACCAGTGGCCATGTGGCCTACAGTCCCCTCTAGCGCCGAGGACCTCATTTCCTCTAGAAGTGGTTGCCACCCTCTTACAGCAGCTCTGACTATCAGCGATTTCTTCCTTAGATTGAGCCAAAATTCGTCTTTCTGAAATATCCCCTTTGGCCCCCCCAGGGTAGAGGATAAATCTAAACCTCCTACAATATGAGAACCTTCCAGATGTCCGAAAATGCTCCTACGCACGACCCAAGTCTTCTCCGTGGCAGGCTAACACACTCCGTTCTTTTAACCCTTCATCATCACGTGGTTTTAAGCTTCCTCCCCATGGCGGCCACCTTTCTCCGAACCGAATCCACTTTCTCTACCTCTTGGAGTGTGGCATTTGCCAGACGTAGGCCACACAGCGTGGCCTGACAAGCAGCGAGCGCAGTGGACCACGCTCACCTTTTCCGGGGCACCGTGTACCCCCGCCAGCGAGCCGCAGGGCCCAAGGAGGATTGGCTACACTTATGGAGCATCTACGCTGTGAAGGCCTGTCAACGCTTCACACGCAAAGACTGGAAGGCCGAGCACCAGCCTGTGTGCAGGGGCTGACGACGTTCCTGTTTTACACCTAGGGGCCCAGAGACGCAGAGGGCCAAGTAGCCCGTTCCAAGTCACACCGCAACTGGCAAGGATGGCCTGTACCTTGGTAGGTGCTGCCCAACATTCCAAACTGTGAAGACTTTTTTTATGTTTAGATCTCCCATCTCTCCTTCAGGGTATTGTATTCTTTTTCCTCTCAGCCCCAGCTCCTGTCCAGCTTGATAAACTGTGCCCTGGATGACTTTATCTGGGTCATTCATAAAATTCTGGCCAGGACAACAGAACTATGGCTGGGCCTCCTCATGACTCTGGGATTTTTTTTTTTTTTTTTTCTCCCAATGCCAATGGAAATGATTCCATGGAGTCAAATTATGAGACTTGATTTAAAAAATGAATTCACTATAAGATCTTTGAATGCTTGTCCCCTGTTTCTTTGCATCCCACACAGCCATCTAACGCCCAATAACAATCACTGAGAGCAGCACTGTGTTCTGAAACACGAAGCCCTGAGTTGGGCACGGGGGGAGGGGGGGGTGGCACATGCACTGCCCGTAGTCTGTAAACAGGTTTCTCCACTCCCGACTGTTCCATCATTATCCCAGCCTCTCTGCTGGCGTACGCGAGTCTATGCTTTCCGCACATCCGGAACAGTGGTGAACACATCCAGGATATGATGCTCTGGAGACTGGGGAATCCACCAGAGAACTTTAGGAAATGAACCACATTTAAGACCGAACTTATCATTCCTGGATCAGAAGCAGGTCATGATGAGAAGTATCTGTCCACCGTGACAAGACTGGTGTCCCGAAACGAGAGAAGGAGTTTGTGGACTATCCTTCATGGCTGAGGATGCCATGATCCATGATTACTGCACCAGCTCTCTACGCATAACACCACGGTATCCGCGGGCAGCCCGGGTTCTTGGAAGCCCCATCCATCTCTGCTCGCCATGGATCTGTTAACACGGTAGGTCACATCACCAGATAACCACTCACAGGAAAAAAATCTCTGATTTTACCCTGAAGGTCATCTTGTCCTCTGACACCAATGTTATCGGAGCTTCTATGTTTTATCTGCAATGTCTTGGTATAAAGGACACTGGAAGCAGTGTTAACTTCCAAAATAATAACACACGAGGAGTACTTAGTGTGCGTCAGGAACGCTGCTGATTATTTTACAAGCATTATCTAATGTAATAGTCACAACAATTTTGAGAGAAATATATTAAAACTACTCCCAATTTATAGATAAGTAAAATGAGACAGAGAGAGGTGAATCACTTTGCTTGTAATTGGCAGGGCACGAAAAGTTGAATCCAGCAACTTAGTATTCATTCTCTTCACTACAGCGTGCGTCAGGTCAAGACACCGAACCAAGACGGGATTAAATGTGCAAAGTTGTTTGCTTGTTTGTTTGTTTTAGAAAAAAAAAAAAAGATGAACAAAAACGGGGAGAGAGGTGGAGAGGCTGGGAGGGTCGTCAGAACACAGGGCAAGTGTGACCCCAAGCGAAGAGGGGGTGAGCAGGGGAAGTCACTGGGAGGAGTCTGCTCCCAGCTTGGGGAGGCCCTGGGCCAGCTGTCAGAGGGGCCCTGGTCACCCCGACGAGTCTGCTCATCAGTCACTGGCCAGGGTGGCCACGGCCCCGTGGCCTCCAGAGCAAAGCAGCGCCAGGAGCCTGGAGCGCAGCGGCCAGCCCTGAGTTCAAGGTCCGCTTGCAGGTTCTCGGCCACTAGCGCTGCCTCCCGGGAGCCGCGGGGGGAGGCACTCATCTTTCTTAAGGTCTAAAAGGGAGGTCTTAGGGGACATTTCCAAACCCACACCCACTTGACTTGCCAGAGACACTCATGCTCAGGCTACAGAGTGGAAGGCCCGGCCCACGGGAGTCAGGCCCCAGGTTCTGGAAGGTGCAGAGCAGAAGCCCTGCTCCTGGGAGGGGAGGAGGCAGTAGTTTCCTACCAGCACCTGGAACAGACTCATGTCGGGTTCCTCACTCTGCTTGCGAAGAACACTTCCATAGACAGTTGCCTGGACTCTCTGAAAAGCATTCAGGAGAGGGGCTTCTAATAGGTATATTCCAGAATGTTCCCAAAGGGGCATCTCTTGTGCCATGCATCTCACGGAAACAAGGACACGAGTTGCAGGAGTGGATCCTGGCTGAGCCTAATGCTGTTAACACACTGCCCTTTTAATCTTCTCTTTCTCATATTTTTCTTTTTGTCCTGATCAATTCAACTTTTATTCAGCCGCAAAATAAAGAAAACTGTGATAGAACCGCTGCCTTTAGTTTGTTGAGGACAGCCAGGCTTATTTGTTCACTTTGACCACCATCGGGCGGCACTTACCCAGTCAGGGATCTGGGTCGGTTATAACTTTGTCGGTCTTCTGAGCTCTGGCTCCAAGTTAAGCTGTGTGCACAGATGACACACACAGGGCACTCAACTTATCCTTTTGAACATACCTACAGATACACACCCACATGTAAATAAACATACACACGTATATGTCTATATATCCATATGTTATGTGCTACATATATCATATAAATTATCTAAAATAAAAAAAAAATGAAACCCTCCTTTTCCCCGGCAGACCTAGGACCATCACACAATTCCCGTCTCGCTCTCTAGCCCTTGACCTATTGACCTCTCCGTGGTGGTGCCCGGTGGCCACTCTCAGACCTCAGACATCACTCCTGCCCGGCCGTCCTCATCCTCCTAGACTCCCAGATACTTCTTTCTCATCCCTCTTCCTTCGCTGTTTCCTCTTTACCTGCCTAATTCTTAACTATTGGTGATCCCAAAGGCTTATCCTTGGCTCATTCTTTCTCCCCTGTGTATGTTCCCATCGTATGATTTTATCTACTTCCATGCTAGAGACCTTAGGTATGTCGCGGTTCCTCCTACTACTTTTTCCCTTCCCTTCCAACCTTGTCCCACCATCTGAAACTCCAACCCATCTACCACAAAATATCCTCAGCATCATTATGCTGCTGTGATAAGGGCACCAAAATATATGCATGCCTTTCCGATGCCACACAATCTGCAAGGTGCTCTCTCTCAATCTATCTTTTTTTTTTTTCAAGATTTTATTTATTCATGAGAGACACACAGAGAGAGGCAGAGACACAGGCAGAGGGAGAAGCAGGCTCCCTGCAGGGAGCCTAATGTGGGACTCAATTCTGGGACCCCAGGGTCACGGCCTGGGCCCAAGGCAGATGCTCAACCACTGAGCCATCCAGGTGTACCTCTTTTCTTTCTTTCTTTCTTTCTTTCTTTCTTTCTTTCTTTCTTTCTTTCTTTCTTTCTTTCTTTCTTTCTTTCTTTCCTTCTTTCCTTCTTTCTTTCTTTCTCTTACAAGTTCTGCAACAATCAAGCAAGATAGATTTTATAAATTCTACATTACAGAATTGAACCCACAGAAGTTTAGCTAACAGCCTGAAATGTACCGTTGGTCAAGGTGGATCTTGACTTTGAATCAAGGTCTTGAACTCCACAGGGCAGGCTCCTCCTGCAGCCCGCTCGCTGTTAGCCTCCTGCACAGCCACTTCTCCCCCCTTCCTGCTGGTGGCTCCAGACACTACCTGCCCGGTGCAGTTATTTCTTCCAGGAACCAGTAGGATCGGGTCCCTCCTTTTCCAGAAGCCTCTGTCGGTTATGCTTCAGGATTAAGTCCTTACCAGCTGGTTTGACCAGTGGTTACCAAACTCACCTGCACATTGGAATCACCTGAGAAACTGTGAGAAGTACTGATGACCGGATCCCATCCCCTAGAGGTTGTGAGTTCATCGGTCTGGGACTTGACCTGATTTTGGAACTTTTACAGGATTCCAGGTTACTCTGATGGAGAAACGAGTTTTGAAAAGGTGCCAGCCCCCCTCACATGCTGATTCCCATCTCTCCAGCCACTGCCTCCTCTGCTCCAAACCCCACTGCAGCTTTGAACGCCCAGTTCCCTGTCCTAGAGTTTTTCCTCTCTTTGACACATTTCTATATCCTTAGATATTCCACTCAAGTTACCTTTGATTTTCTCTGTCCGGACCACTTATGCTTTTGCACTGGCCACTCAAGCTACCGGGCAATCTGGCTGTCTACCCAGTGGTTACCCCAGACATGTGCTAGAGGAGAGCAGATACCTCTCTTCACAATCCCCCAGAACTCAATGACTGTCATTCATGAATGAATCAACAAATGAGCGAATGAGCGAGTCAATGAATACCTATATGTCAGATGTGAGAGGGACATGGGACTAGAATAGGACGCAGGTTTAAGTCTAGGCTGCAACGTGGGATGGAAAAACTTGGGTTTTGGAGCAGTAAGAACTTGACTTTGAACCCTGGGTCCAGTTGCTAGCTACATGACCCTCCTTAAACTGTTGAAATACTCTGAGTTTCAGTTTTTTCTTCTACAAAATGCAAATAATAATAGCAATACCTTCATTGCAGGGTTGCTGCAAAGTAGGAATTGATATTTGTAAAATGCTTAACATAATGTCTAACACTCAAGTATTAAAAACATATTGATTGGGACACCTGGGTGGCTCAGCAGTTGAGCGTCTGCCTTCGGCTCAGGGCATGACCCCGGGGTCCCGGGATCGAGTCCCACATCGGGCTCCCTGCATGGAGCCTGCTTCTCCCTCTGCCTGTGTCTCTGCCTCTCTCTCTCTCTCTCTCTGTGTCTCTCAGGAATAAATAAAAAAAAAATCTTTAAAAAAACCATATTGATTTATTTTTATTTATTTTTTTTAAATTTTTTTTAAATTTTTAAAATTTATTTATGATAGTCACACAGAGAGAGAGAGAGAGAGAGAGGCAGAGACATAGGCAGAGGGAGAAGCAGGCTCCGTGCACCGGGAGCCCGATGTGGGATTTGATCCCGGGTCTCCAGGATCACGCCCTGGGCCAAAGGCAGGAGCCAAACCGCTGCGCCACCCAGGGATCCCCATATTGATTTATTATTATGTCACTAGCCCTGGTTTGTTCATTTGTGTGCAGTGAGTTTTTTGGAACATGACACACCCTTTCTGTGCCTTTTTCTCATCTACGAAATGTGCACAGTAACACTGCTAGATGGAAAAGATATAAAATGTTCTACAAATGCAACAAATTACAACTGGTATACCATATTTGTGTTTACTTCCTAATCTCTGTACCTTCTGTGATAACATCAGAGCAAACATTTTTCTTATACCACAAACCCTTGACATTTGGGGGAAGGTATCCAAAAACATTCTTAAATCCATATCTGCCAATACTATAAGAGCACACAAGCATCCCCAGGAAATGCAACAAATCATAACTAAGTATTTCTTTAGGTCACACCTTCAGATCCATAGCAATCTGACAAATACAGAACCAAAGGTATTCTAAAAGCCTTTAAAATAGGATCCCTGGGTGGCTCAGTGCTTTGGCGCCTGCCTTTGGCCCAGGGTGCGATCCTGGAGTCCCAGGATTGAGTCCCGCGTCGGGCTCCCGGCATGGAGCCTGCTTCTCCCTCCTCCTGTGTCTCTGCCTCTCTCTCTCTCTCTGTCTCTATCATGAATAAATAAATAAATCTTAAAAAAAAATAAAAGCCTTTAAAATAATATCAGTCACAAAAATAATTTCCCACTATCAGTGTCAATGACTGTACTAGTGGCAGACATAAACTGAACAAAATTAGTAAAATCTGAAGAGCAGTGATGAAAAAGAGCAGATTTCCATTTCAAAGGTGCTACTGTGAGGTAGAGGGCAGGCAGGGAAGCAAGGTGGAAAGGTACACACTTGGGCCACTCCGGGCCATTCACAGAATGCTGTGCTTGCCTCTTGTACTAGCCTCAAATTCATACCCCAGTATAAGTATGAATTACTCTTACCATGGATCTTTGGCTTTACTTGTGTAAATAAAAATCTTGAATGATAAATTCCCGAATACTAGAAACCAACTACATTCACTTACTCCTGTCCTAGGACTGCCATTAACATGTTCAGGAGCCAAGGGACAATGCTAGGTGGGGCCAAAGGACTCTCAAGGAACCTCAAATTCTCTGCCTACTAACCTGATCAGGGATAAAGCTAAGTACAAATAAAAAGACTTTCAGAACCATAGTAATACAGAGTTGTACCTGGATTTTTCTTTTCTATAAAGCTTAACTTGTTACTCATTTTCCTCCCTTCTAAATCATTCATTCATTCATTCATTCATTCATTCATTCCATTCTTTATTCATTTATTTATGGGGTAGGGCACAGGGAGAGGGAGGGAGAGAATCCCAAGCAGGTTCCACACCCAGCCCAGGGCCTGAAGCAGGGCTCCATCTCACAACCCAATCCAAAATCAAGAGTCAGATGCTTAATTGACTCAGGAGCCCCAAATATTGTATTTATAAAACAGAAAAAGTTGTGAAATGGAGATAAATTCCAATGTTGTGATATTAGAATTTTCTCCCATTCTACAGAGCATATTTGTGTGGAACTTCAAGTATCTTTTCCTCTTTAATTCTCCAAATAGTACAATTTCAAACATAGCAACTCTCCTCTATTTAGTTAAATAGTCAACATTGATATTCAATATTTTACACAAATTATTTCTCAATACTCAATACTCTAAAAAGTTACTTCCTTCTCCTTGAAGAATCAAAATTAACCTTCAATCTTATTCTCTTCTGGGGGATATGATATGGGGTAAAATGTTTCCTCCTGAATGGGCCCAAAGGCCAGCATTATAGCAGGCAGATGGGACAAGGTGCAGAAACAAGATGGAGCCAGGTGACCTTGGGGAGAAATCATTCTCAGTCTCTGCTTTTAGCTCTGAAACCATTATTTTTTGCCTTTCACATCTATTGCCGCTGAATCATAGAGCCCTTTGGCTTCCATAAAAGCAGTTTTTTCATTCTCTAACTAAACGCCATAATAAATTAAGTCTACCTTTGTAGAGGTGGTCCAGGTCTGGCCTTCTCTCTTCATCAACCTCACTTCCATTCTGTTTGGCTTTTCTCAACTTATACCCAACTAGCCTCCCACCCAACCTTCCCCAGGAACTGAGCAGTCTTAGTGACCTTGCCATAAACTCTCCCCTAAGCCTTCCTTCTTCTCTGCAATTATGCCCATAGGGGCATGCACTGAGGGTCCCTGCCCCTGCCCCAGCTCTAGATGGTCAATCAGCCCCTTCCTGCCACGTCCTTCCCTTCCAGGGCAAGTAGTCTGCAGGCCCAAGGTGAGAGTGCAGCTCCCCCTTTTAGACTGTGTTCTGGATGCCTGGAACCCAAATTCCCTACTCAGAGGGCCTCAGTTCTGCTCCCTCAGGCTATTCCTCCTCTAAAAGGTGAACGCTCACCTGTGTGACCCGAGGCCTACAGAGTGGCTAATGGGTGTGAGACCGGACGACGGAGGTGCAGGCTGGAGGGTCCTATAAGTGTAGGAGCGCCCTGCGGTATAGCACAGAGCCAGGGCTAGAAAGAGAACCGGGTGGTCCAGGAAAGCCATGCCTCCGAATCCCCGAGAGACAACAATTCTACATTCAAACCCAGCCTTTCCAGTTGCTAGGAAGTTCTGCTCGTCAAGGTCAGAACACCGAAGATATTTCCCTTAATAGTTAGTTTGATGTATAACAAATGTGAAACATATGGTATGTAGGCCTGCATTTGTAGTCTTGCCTTGAGTCCATAAATGTGAAGGGCAGGCCTGTTTCTCCTCATCCAGCAATGTGCCTGCAGATCTCCTCTGCTAAATTCCCCTGCCATTCTGGTGTGAATGTCGAGCAAAATCAGAGACCTCGGGGCTCCTGAACCCCCTTCCTAGTGGCCCGCCCTTCTCACACCGCTCCTCTCCCTCTGCAGATTCAGCACAGAAGGCCCAGCAGTTCATCTGTGAACAGGGACCAGGAGCTGTCCTGTGTCCCACACAGAGGTTTCCTCGGAGCGTGGGTGCTCCTGGGTCAGAGCCCACCTCGGAGGGAGGCCGCTGGCAGGGGTACCACAGACCGACAGGTGACCTCTTTTCTCCTGACTGCATTATTTCACTCTTCTTTTCTAAAGTGTGTTTCAGACAGAGAGGAGGAGGCTGTGCCGGAAGTCGGCCGAGCAAAGACGAGGGGTGGGGGGGGTGAGGGGGTGGGGGGAGCAGTCGGCAATTCCAGTTGGTCGCTAATGATTTGTGTACAATTCAAGGTCAGAGAATGATATGTGAGGCTTGTGCGCCCACCCACACGAGCATACACAATTTAGTACTTGATTATATCAGCATATAGCACTAATACATCTAATGCTGCCTTGTTCACTTGCCTCTCCAATTAGACAGAAAACGCTGAGGGCAGGGACCACATGTTAAGCTTCTTTTGTTCCCCATCACACCCACCACCTTATTAGGCACATAATGGACATTTGATAAATATGTTTTGTTGAAAGAGGCCTGCCTCTGTTAATGAAATAAATGTGTTCTTGAAATGTTCTGAATAAAGCGAGTTTTGTAAACGGAATCCTATTTGAATGATACTGGGAGAGTTGCAATGGGAATAATATGATAAGTCCTTTAACAAATTGGGTAATCATTCCATGTGGATTGTTATATATATATATATATATTTTTTTTTTTTTTTTTTTTTTTTTTTTTTTACCCTCTTGGGCCTAAACCAGGAAATCTCATCCTAGGACACGAGTGTGTGTGAATCCTCTACAATTGCATTCAAATTTGTTTGGGGAATGTGTATTTTTTTAGTGATATTGCTGTAGCTTTCATTGTATTCTCAAAGGGATGTGATACTTAAAAAAAGAAAAAAAATGTTAAAGCCCATGGGCCTAGAAGGTACTAAGGAAGTTGTCTAAGCTTGTAGGAAAATCATTCACCTGCTTCGGCAGATAGAAAATAATAACCAGAGTTAACATTTGTTGAGCATCTGCTATGTACCAATCCCTTGACTTTCACCATATTTAATCTTTCCTGCAAGGCAGCATTATCATCTCATTTTGCAGATGAAGACACTGTAGAGACTTGCCTCAGGCACAGTCATTAAACATTAAATGTGAGATTTGAACCAGGATCTGTCTGATTCCAAATTAGGAAGCTTTTCACAGAACTTGTTTGTCTCTCTCCTTCTCTGGTGCCCTACCTAAAATAGTAATACTGATAATCATAAGAGTAAATAAGTTAACTCTGAGTATATTATTATCCCCACTTCACCGATAGAAAATCTGAAGTTGAGAAATACGTATGACGTTCAAGTATAAGTGATAACTTGCAAAGGACTCCCCAGCTGGTAAGTGAAGGGGCCAGTATTCGAACCAAGGTCCATCTACTTCTTCTTCTTCCTTTTCTTTCTTTCTTTCTTTCTTTCTTTGTTTTTTTTTTTATGATTTTATCTATTCCTGAGAGCCACAGAGAGAGAGGCAGAGACATAGGCAGAGGGAGAAGCAGGCTCCGCATGAGGAGCCCGATGTGGGACTCAATCCCAGAGCCCCAGGATCACGCCCTCAGCCGAAGGCAGATGCTCAACCACTGAACCACCCAGGCGTCCCAAGGTCTGTCCACTTCTTGAGCCCACTGTTCCTTGGAGCCTTCCACTGCCCTTGGTAGACACCCTGGCTTCCCCAGGACCCATACAAAAATCTGTGGATTGGTTCCTAATTTCAGTATACCCGAATTCTTTTGGAATTCAATTCTTCTCCTTTATATTTTCTAGAGATGAGTGCAATCCCTCAAGCATTTGAACCTAGGGCTGTGTTAGGCGCTGTGGGAAATGGGAACACATCTCTGTGTGTGTGCACATGTGTGTGTGTGTATAACGTACTTTTAACCAAAATTCTGGAGAATGTGTCTGACACATGACTGCATTTAGAGCTTTTCAGAAACACAGTGACTGTGCGCTCAGTGGGCAGCTGTAATACTCCCCCCTCAATCCTCAAGGAGGCCTACCTGCAATTTTAGCAGGAACTCAGAGACCATTCTGTTACTATGGGGTACCTACGGAAGGTTGGCCAAAAAACCATTCAACATTCATCTGATATTATGAATTCACTCCATTTAACTACTCGGCTTGATACTATGACAGTACTAATAAGTGCCAGTGCCGTTAGCGCTTCGAAATAAAATCATGTTGAAACCCTGCTTTAATATATAACCTGGAAGGCAGTTTTACACAAAAGTAAAGCAAAGCCTGGGCCCTGAATACAAAGAGATCTGAGTCCCCATCTCCACTCTCCCATTTA
The DNA here is from genome assembly GCF_003254725.2 of Canis lupus dingo. Classification (NCBI taxonomy): domain Eukaryota; kingdom Metazoa; phylum Chordata; class Mammalia; order Carnivora; family Canidae; genus Canis; species Canis lupus. The sequence goes on along the minus strand of NC_064261.1, from coordinate 3,179,890 downwards.
CTAGCTCTGTGCCCTCAGAGAAAAACCACTTGATTTTGCTAAGCCTCAGTCTTCTCACACATAAATGGAGGAAAAATAATACCTTTTATGACAAACTTTGCAAAGATTAAATGAGGACATGTATGCATAGAACAACGCTTGAAACATGGTATTCACTAGACAAGGGTTGTATTTTGCTTTTGTAACTTCATGTCTAAAGAAATAATTAATTTGTAAAATTTCTCTCTAAAAATCAAAACAGGATAAAGGCTGCAAATAAATTCTCTTCTCCACGAGTGATGACGCTGGTATTAAAAAGAAAATTCTGACAATAGAAGCTCACAGGAAAGGAATTCTAAAATAAGTCTTTTTCTGTATATAGGTTTATCCAAATTTCCTTTCTTCCTTTATCACCAGTCACATTTTAGGAGTTGAAATAATCTTGTGGGATCCAGGGAGAGCCACAGAAATGGGTGGGGCACTCTGCAACGTGCTACGGTCTTTCCGTACACAGCAATGTCAGAGCTAATTATTTCAATCCCATGTTGGTGTGAGAGACATGGCAAGGGGAAGACAGATTGAGTGGTACTTTCCAATTCTTGCTTCCATAGTGATTTAGTCCATGTAAGACAAAATTTTTTAAAAATCCTAATTTTCAATCAGAAAATTAGGAGTGAATGGTGGCAGCAGAGCAGAGATATACGAGGGTACACAATGGTGGGGAACTCGATTCTTCCCTCCCAGCTGACAAGCAAGCCAATTAGATCCCCCGAATTATGGTTGATCTATGTTTTCAAGGACCCAAGGAAGTCAGCTCTCTAAAAGCAGTAAAATTTTTTGCTTTTAATATGCAGTTGTCCTTCAGTGGAAATGACAGAGAGTTTGAGGTAACTCTAGAATGCTGGAGACAAGAATTCTTTATCCAGTGATAAAGGTGAAGAGACCCAGAAAGCTGGATAAGAAGAACGTGGGGTGACGACACTATATAAAGATGACACTATATGAAGTATGACAATTCTCATACATTTTGGGATTGCTTCTCCATGACCAAAAGGCCTACAGACCAGAAAGATATCGGCTCCCATTTGCACAGCTAACCAAATACCCCACCCCTGCTCCAAATTCCAACAAAAAGCATATAATACTCGCACAAAAAAATAAACACCTATCTAGAAGATGGGTGTGGAAGGAAGGGTGAAAGGGAAGAAACAGACAAGGGATGGAATTTGCTTTGCTGGTTATTGTATTCTAGGAGAATAAAAGTGATTCTGAAGCCACTGCCTTGGCGGGGGTAGAAAATGCAGACCAGAGTGTCCGATGTGACCTTCAGATGGCCTTCTGGTTCCCATTTCACTCTGTGAGTCTCCACGCTGAGGCAAAACTGCATAAAGTTTAAGAGCTCAGGTTTGGATTCAAACAGACTTGCTCTGGTTCCTATTTCCAGTACTTACTCTGTGACCTCGAACAGACTACTTAAACTTTATATGCTTGAGTTTCAAGATCGTTTGAAGATGATATGAAATGGCTCGTGTCAAGTGCTTAGCGCCGATTTGGGCACACAAAGGATTCCACGGACGGTAGCCACCATAGGCCCCTTCCTTAGGACAGAGTTTCTCAACCTCAGTAACATTGACATTTTGCACTGGAGAATCTTTGTTGTGGGGGCTGTCCTGTGCATTGCAGGATTTTTGCAGCATGTCTGGCCTCTACTCCCTAGATGCCAGTGGTAGCCCTTCCCTTACCTCAGTTGTGAACAACCAAAAATGTCTAGACAGTGCCAAATATCCAATGGGGCATGGGGGAACCAACCATCCCGAGTAGCGAACCACTGCTTTGGATCAATCCACCATCTAGAAGATAAGAACAACTCCTTCTCCTTGGCATTTATATTTTTAAGCCCCAGCTTTAGAAAATTCATACTCTTACTTTAAAAGCCTAGCAATAAATCACGTAACTATAGTGTCCTCAGTTCTCTCATCTTGAGATGGTATTATATCTGGGTTCGCTCTCATTCTGACCCTAAACAACTATTCCTATCCCTTCCATTTCACTGAGAATTTAAACATGATTTCTAATAAATAAATAAATAAATAAATAAATAAACAAACATGATTTCTCCCTATGAGGAAACTTACATAAAGCATACATGTTCAACTGGAAAAATTAAAATTAAATGCAGAGAAGGAAAAAAAAAGAAAGAGGGGAAAAGAAGTATTCCTGATAATTCTGGCAGTTAGAACTAACTAGGGCTAACACTACAATGAATGGGTTTTCAGATATTTTTTGAATACAGAAACGTGTGCATTTTGAGTACATAAATGTGTGCATATGCACAAATACACATGCATGTATATACTCACACAATATACACACACATCACGCAAGCATTTCTTGCATGCTTGTCATTTTTCCCAGTCATTAATTCTAGCAATCTCCAGACCTAGTGCTAGACACTATATATTTTTTCTTATGTACAACTTCCCTCAAGAACTGGTTCATCAACTCATGTTTTCAACCACCATCTGGACATGGATTAACCAGAAACCTACTGCTTTAGTGTTTTATTTCTCCACTGAAAGACGGTTTTAATTGACTGTCCGACTGACAATTAAGCCGAGCAGTGCTATGACTGTCCCATTTGGTTGACTCTCCCTTTACCAATAATGATGGCTATATTCAGTTGCGGGTTTTTTTTTGTTGTTGTTGTTCTTTTTTTTTTTTTTTTTTTTTTTTTAAGTAGGCTCCACACCCAGCATGAAGCCCAATAGAGGGCTTGAACTCAGGACCCTGAGATCAAGACCTGAGCTGAGATCAAGAGTCAGATGCTTAACCGACTGAGCCACCCAGGCATCCCGGTTACAGTCAGTTTTTCAGGCTGGAAGTTTGGAAGTTAAATTTGACTCCCCTTTTCCTTACATGCCCTGAATCATGCCCATGGTCACTTCCACCCTCCTCTGACTCTTTCTTTGGCTCTACTTCCCCGGTCACAGCAGTCGGGTCCTAATTATTTTGTTCCAGGTTTCCTAGCCTCTCTCCTGCCAATCACTTTGATCAAGATAGTACTCTCCTCTTTTCAGAAAGCTACAATGACTACCCATCGCTTCTTGTATCACAGGTTAGATCTTAATAACGAGCTCCGAGGGGCTTCCTCACTGCCTTCAGTTCTCCTCCCAAGGCCTTGTCCGCTGCTCCTCCTCAGCTTGCACTTCTCATTCCTTATCAACTCTTCACAGCTCACAATTCCCTTACTCCCCTTTCTGAACAACAGTCCATTAAAAGTAAAGTAAATCAAAGCACAGGGCTGATGTCTTTTAAAAAAGAAGAAAAACTAGAATGTTAATAAATTATCCTTCTGCTTGTGCCTTGCTTGGTTACCAGCAGTAGCTAATTATTTATTATATTAATAAGGTGTGTCTGTTTTAGATTATTAACTAATGCTTTACTTATTTATTTTGATTTCAAAAACACAGTTGAATTTTCACTGCAGTGGATGAAATGTGTTTATGATACCAGGAAGTCAGTCTCACAAAATGATTTTCTTGTAGCAGGATTTCTCATCAAGGTGCATGCATTTACTGAATCCAAAAGACAGCCAGTTTTTTCAATTAGAAGGTGTACAAAAGAATGGGATTGTTGTAACCTGGACAATGTATCACCCTAACAGCTATAAATAGGAACCTGTATGCTGTTATTATTTAAAAATTATTTTAGATCCAGCTTTTACTAGAGGATAAACTTCTTAAGGGCAGGGACCAGGCCTTTTACATCCTTTTGTGAGGCTCACAGTAATGGGCATGTAGCTTGCTGCAACGGGTCCTCAATAAATGTTGCTAGGTGATTCGCATCTGAAGGGGAAACAGAAAGAAAAGCCTGAAGGACTGAAAGGATTTGCACGCATGCATCTTGCTGTGAATAATACAGATGTGCAGAGAGGTGACTAAGGGGGTAGCGTGGGCCCCAAGGCTCGGGCCCCCACACCTTCAATAATCGGAAGGGAAGAACAGCGCTCCCGGGGTGGTACGAGGGAGGCCAAGGGGACTGGAGGAGGTGCTGAGAACTCGGGGGATCATGGCACCCAGCACGCAAGGCTGGCTCTCGGGGGAAATACTGCGCAGGGGCAACACACGCAGAACCGGAGAAGAAACAGGATTGAGGCAGGAAGTGCCTTCAAGTGCAAAGGTGAGGCAGAGGATTCCTAAAGCAGAGGTGAGAACTCACATAACTGGGGCTCCTGAGGGGCTCAGCGGCGGCATGTCTGCCCTCGGCCCAGGGCGTGATCCCGGGGTCTGGGGATTGAGGCCTGCATGGGGCTCCCCGCATGGGGCTCCTCACATGGAGCCTGCTTTTCCCTCTGCCTGTGTCTCTGCCTCTCTCTCTCTGGGTCTCTCATAGATAAATCAATAAAATCTTAAAAAAAAAAAAAAAGAGAGAGAGATAGCATGGAGGCTGCCTGGGTGGCTCAGCAGTTATGCATCTGCCTTCAGCCCAGGGCGTGACCCCGGGGTCCCGGGATCGAGGCCCATGTGGACCTCCCTGCATGGAGCCTGCTTCTCCCTCTGCCTGTGTCTCTGCCTCTCTCTCTCTGTATCTCTCAGGAATAAATACATAAAATATTGAAAAAAAAAAAGACACCAACTCACATAACTAACAGTGTTGGGTCTGGTGTGGACAAGAGAGCAGCTCAGATGCTAGGTTCTCTAAAATGTTTTTTCCTACTTAAACAAAAGCAAAGACTTCTCCACATGTGACTGCAGAGCTCAACCCTGGTTCTCTGCCACGAGGCGTAGTTTGGATAATCCGGTCTGAGGCTGCAAAGCAAGAAGCAGCCAATTTCCGGCGTGCTTGGGATCTGTGACTTCCTTCCCTCTGCCCCCACACTAGCCCCCTCTCTGAAGCGGGCACACCTCCCTCATCCACGTACCCCCACGGGGGTCTGCTCTTCTCTGCCACCCGATTCTTCCCATCCCAAGCTTCTCTGTGCCAAGACCACTTAAGTGCTTTATGAAAAGTCGAAAGCCTCGCGTGGGACTTAGATTTCACAGATAGGTCCACAAATTCTTGGCACTCCCTTCAGAGGGCAGGACTAATTCTCCTCCCCTGGAGCACGAGTGGACTAAATGGTTTGCTCCAAATAAACAGAATGACGAAGACATGAATGTATGTGGCTTCAGCACCACATCCTAAAAGGCGCTGTGGCTTCTTCCTTGTACTTGCTCGACTCACTCATTCTGGGGAAGCCACTGCCATGTGATGAAAACGCTTGAGGGGCCCCATGGAGAGATCCACATGGTGGGGACGGAGGCCTCCCGTCAGCAGCCAGGTGAGGAAGCCCCCCCACCCCAACGCGGGCAGCAGGCCTTCTAGCCCCAGTCGAGCCTTCAGATGACTGCAGCCCCGGCTGACAACCTGATGGCAGCCTCATGAGGGACCCTGACCCAGAGCACCCAGCTGAGCTGCCCCTGGATTTCCTCAGACCCACGTGGAAAATAAATGGCATTTTGAGCTGCTAAGTGTGTAATTTGTTACATAGCAATAGGTTACTAATACAGCAAATTTTCCAACAGAACTCTGGTTCATTTTAGAGTTTTTTTTTTTTTTTAAGTTTCATTTTAATTCCAGTTGGTTAACATACAGTCTAATATTAGTTTCAGGTGTAGCATTCAGTGATTCAAGGCTTTCGTACAATACCCAGTGCTCATCAGAATACGATCCTTTCAAAAGCATTTGACACAGTATAACAGCCATTCATGATAAAACCCTCAATGAAGCAAGCTTAGAGGGAACACACTTCAGCATCATAAAGACCATATATGAAAAACCAACAGCTAATATCATCCTCAATGGGGAAAAACGGGGAACTTTCCCTTTGTGGTCAGGAACACGTCAGGGATGTCCGTTCTCACCACTGTTATTTAACATCGTACTGGAAGTCCTGGCCTCAGCAATCAGACAACACAAGAAAATAAAATGCATCGAAAGCAGCAAGAAGAAGTCAAACTTTTACTATTTGCAGATGACGTACTTTATTTAGAAAACCTGAGGGGCACCTGGGTGGCTCAGCCAGTTAAGTACCTTGACTTTGGCTCAGGTCATGATCATAGGGTCCTAGAACAAGCCCCATGGCCCTCTCCCTCTCCCCCTCTGCGTACTCATGTACTCTCTCTCTCAAATAAATAAATCTGTTTTTAAATAAATAAATCTTTTTTAAAAATGTGAAATTAAAAAAAAAAAGAAAACCTGAAGAACTCCATTAAAAATGTGCTAGAACTGACACATGAGTTCAGTGAGGTTGCAGGATATAAAATCAACACACAGAAATCTGTTGCATTTCTATACACCAATGATGAAGAAACAGAAAGAGAAATCAAGGAATCGATACCCTTTACAATTTCACCAAAACCCATATGATATCTAGGAATAAACCTAATCAAAGAGGTAAAAGATCAGTACTCTGAAAATTATAAAACACTGATGAAAGAAACTAAAGAGGACACAGAGAAATGGAAAAACATTCCATGGCTCATGGATTAGAAGAACAAATACTTGGAGTTAAGTTTTAAAAGTTTACTAAAATGCCTGTTTTAATCTAAAGACCGCCAAGAGAGGAACAAATTGAAAGTAATAATAGTTTTTCATTATCTTGGGAATACTTGTTTACCTGCTCCTAATACATGAAAAGTTTAGATGTTGTTAAGTGTTCAGTTAACCTAAATCCTGCCTTCCTTTTTGGCTTCTGATTTTGACACAGACAAATGATTTTTCTCATATAATGAGGTTCCAAAAAATACTGTGGACACTGAAAGGCCTCATAGAGTCTAGGAAACCTAGAGGGTAAGGGGTGGCTAGATTTTCTGTTGAGATGTTTTATTTTTTTTGTTTAATCTCATTTAACACAAACAAACAAAAAAAGGTGGCATTTTCATACTGTATATTAAAGTATGGCTGAGCCAGGTGGCTCAGCGGTTTAGCGCTGCCTTCAGCCCAGGATGTGATCCTGGAGACCTGGGATTGAGTCCCACATCGGGCTCCCTGCATGGAGCCTGCTTCTCCCTCTGACTGTGTCTCTGCCTCTCTCTCTCTCTCTCTCTCTGTGTCTGTCTCATGAATAAATAAATAAACTCTTTAAAAAAAATAAAGCATGGCAAATAAGTAAGTTTTATTTTAAACAGAGGTAAATGCAGGAGGAACAATCTTGGAATAGCCAGGAATGAAAGAAAATTCTTTTTATGAGCATTGAAAACTTGCTAACTGTTGGCATGTAAAGAGAACATTAAACACTTCTACTACTTTGTTTGCAGCTCCTCTCTATATAATTTCACATATACGATACCGTGTTTCTCCCAGGCTCTTTCTCTCCTTGTTTACCCAATGCCTAGACATCTTAGACACATAATAAATGTCTGTTGAGGGGCACCTGGGTGGCTCAGTTGGTGGAGCTTCAGTGTCCAATTCTTGGTTTTGGCTCAGGTCATGATCTCGGGGTCATGAGATTGAGCCCCAAGTCTCATCTGCAATCAGAAGAGAGTCTGCTTGAAATTCTCTCCCTCTGGCCCTCTCCCTGCTTGTACTCTCGCACATGCTCTCTCTAAAATAAATAGATAAATCTTAAAAAAATATCTGTTGAATGTGTGAATGGGTGAATGACTAAAGCTCGTTTAGAGGAAAACTGGAGTTATATTCTCCTAGAGATTAAAAAGGTATGAACAGCATAAGATACAACTAATGTCTTTTTTTATTTCTTAAAAAATGATTTATTTATTCATGAGAGACACACATAGAGAGAGGCAGAGACATATGGAGAAGCAGGCTCCCCATGGGGAGCCTGATACAGGACTCGATCCCAGAATCCTGGGATCACGACCTGAGCCAAAGGCAGATGCTCAACCTCTGAGGCACCCAGGCATCCCACAACTAATCTTTTAAATAATAATAATAAAAACCCCACTATGGGTGGGTCTAATACTATTCTAAATGCTTTACATCATTTAAGACACAAAATTGTCATAATAATCCTATTATTATCATCCCTGTTTTCTAGATGAGACACCGAAAGCTCAAAGAGGGTGGTAACTTGCCCAGGGTTGTACAGGTAAGGAAGTGGTGAAGTTAGGATCTGGATATTTGTCTGAGCTTCAGAGTCAGCCCTTGCCATCTCCCCACCTCACGGTAGCTCATACCCAGACAGTTCTTCAGTCCAGAAGGCGGGAGTGGTGGGAGAGAGTCCTGCAAATGGAAGGACTGGGCCTGCTTTGTGCTGTTTTGGGGAATTGTGTTTATTCACGAGTTGCTCTCACTAGACCACCAATTTAACACTCTGCCAACTGTCCAATTATTTGTGCTCACGTGGAGCTAAGTGGGTTCTTCTCCAGCTGCACACCTTTTTTTTTTTTCTCTACATAATTAATGAAGCTCATCAAAGCCCTAGAAAACAAGCCCAGAGCACCAGCCACTCTCATTGACATGTTAATAGGGGGTCAGGTGCTCCTGACCCCGCCACGGGATGTTTATATGGCTCCAGCGCTGCTCACAAATGTTCCATGTTGATGATAGGATATGGATGCATCAGGGCTGCTCCTGATCAGCAGCCGCAGGACACACAAATGGCTGTGAAAGTATCTGAAGGCGGCAGGCCACACAGATCAGGTAAATCCTAATGACTAGGGCACAAAACCTGCTGTGTGTAGGTTGTCCAGAGGAGCGGGCTCAGCGCCACCGTGAAGGGCCTCCCTAGCCAGTGGAGGGCACCAGGAAGCCCTCATCCGTTCTGTCCTGGTGAGGATTATGTAACTTTTAAAAGATGATGTAGACAGTCAGAGGTTTCAAAACAGCAAAAAATATATTTTCACTTTGCTTCACCTCCGGTCCTGATTGCCCTCCTGAACACAGTAGATTTTTCTGTTGCTCTTAGACCTGCCCTGTCCAGCGCAGTGGCCACTCACTAGCCACATGCGGCCACTGAGCGCCTGAAGCATGACCGCTCCAAACTGAGCTGTGCTGTTAACTATAAAGGACACATTGGATTCCAAAGACTTGGTATGAAAAAAAAAAAGAACGTAAACTATCTCATTAATAATTTTTATATTGATTACATGTTGACATCATAACATTTTAATATATTGGGTTAAACAAAAACATATTAGAATTAATTTCACCTGCTTTTTGCGTTTTCTAATGTGGCCAATGGAAATTTTTTTTTTTTAAGATTTTTATTCATTTATTCATGAGAGACACACAGAGAGAGAAAATTTCTAAATTCCATGGCTTGGATTTGTGGTTTGCATCATATTTCTGTTAGGTCTGTGCTACTCTAGATTTGCTGCTCTGAGAGGAGCGCAAAGGCCTAATGATTTTCCAGGTCTTTGCTCTGAGCTTTTCTGTCACATTAACAAAAGTCTTACTAATAGGTGATGCTGAAATCAGCACTGTCCGTCATGCAGGCTGTTCTAATGCAGACATCAACCGCTATCCAGAACCTTCAGTTTCCAGAACCTTCAGTCACTCTTCAGCCGACAGTGTAATGCTCCGGACACTGACTGGCCACATCACGGGCACATCAGAGCACCGTGTGGCACATGTAACTCATGTTCTCACTGTACCGACCTGAGGAGCTGACTCTCCACTCTGCACCTAGCAGCTTTTAGGGAATGAGCAGGTGCACCCAGAGCCCCTCCCTATGGGTGTACAGCGTGTGGATAATGCAGCGGTGTGTAGCCAAGGGTGCAGGGAGGAGGTGGCCATCACACTTGGGACACCCGCGAGGCTGTGGCTGCAGTCCATCTGCTCAGAGGGGGTGCCTTTTCCTTAATTCGTACCAAGGCACCAGTAAAACTAGTGATGGCCTGAGATGTACCGCTTTCTACCCTCATTTTCCTTGCACCACTGCAGATCTTCGGTTTGGCACCAAAAGTAGTCCTTGGCTTAATAAGCCCATTAATGTCCTTTGTATGAACTGCCTAGAGTCTGGTGCACAAAAGCAGCTCAAATAAAATTTCAAACATTTCAGATGCAAAAGCAATTAGAGGATGCAAGTATGTTTATAAACCTCTTCTAGGAAATCACAATGTTAATAAATGGGAGTTATCAGTTTTGATACTATTTGGGGTCAATATTTACTGTTTAGTAAATAAAAACGTATAGGTAACCTGCGTAATCTCATGAATCATATTAACTAATCATGACAGTGTATTGGAAATCTAGCTAACATGAAAGGTATTTTGATTCTTTATGCATTGGGTCAGATGCAAGCCATTTGGTGTCATAAAAAAGATTAATTCCATAGAAACTTGCTCAGGAACCAAGATATAATATAACATCTGTATAGGAAAAATAGCAATTTTTTTCCCAAAGAGTTTTATAACCTCTAGAAAAGCTGAGAGTTGCTACAGATAGTTAATGAAGGATGACATAATATGTTTTAAAACTTGGAACCCAGGATCCCTGGGTAGCGCAGCGGTTTGGCGCCTGCCTTTGGCCCAGGGCGCGATCCTGGAGACCCGGAATCGAATCCCACGTCGGGCTCCCGGTGCATGGAGCCTACTTCTCCCTCTGCCTGTGTCTCTGCCTCTCTCTCTCTGTGTGTGACTATCATAAATAAATAAATAAATAAATAAATAAATAAATAAATAAATAAAATTTTAAAAAAATTAAAAAAAAAAAACTTGGAACCCTGCTCCTCTTGCATAGTGACTCTCTTTAGCGGGGGCTCTCTTTAATAGATAAGATGTGACCAAGTAAATCCTTAATATAGAAATATTAAGCAAAAGGAATATATGATAGTATGTTACTACTCTAAATAAAAAAACAAAAACAAACATTTTCATAATAATATGAATTTATCGAACAACAAAACGTGCAAAACCAAAAAACCCAACTCTAAAACAGGAGTAGCTATTTGAGGATCAATTTAACACAAACTTTTAAAAAATTGCTACAAGCTTGCTTCACACCTTTTGCTGAGTTGGATCAAGTACCTCAACAAATGAGAAATATGAATCAGAAGAAGGTAAACAATAACAAGTGTTGGACTTACTTTTAAATACAAAATAAGATGATATTTAGATTTATACATGACCTGCTCGTCCTCTTTCAGAAACGATTACACCATCCCAATGTTTAATCTTATGATCGTAAGTATTTGATTCATGGGGTGCCTGGGTGGCTCGGTTTATTAAATGTCTGCCTTCGGCTCAGGTCATGATCTCAGGGTCCTGGGATCAGGTCCCACCTCTGGCCCCCTGTGCCGTGGGGAGTCTGCTTCTCCCTCCTTCCTCCCCCCTCGTTTGCCCATGTGCATGCACATGCTCTTTCTCTCTCTCTCTCTCAAATAAATAAAATCTTTAAGATAAATAAGTAAATAGATAAATATTTGACTCATTTCCCTTTCCTCTTACAATATAGTCGATCACCAAGTTCTGTTATTTCTTTCCTTTAACTGCTGCTGTGCCTGTTTTCCTTTAAATTGTAAAAGACACATCCAGATAGAGATTCTTACTGACTCAAACTCGAAATAGTAGAAAGTCCCCTAACTGCTCTTCCCTGCATTTCACCTCACTGTTCCCCAACATGAACCTCTCTCTCCAGCCTGGTCATCGTCTGCATTGCCCACCTAAGGAACAACCCTTTGCTGGAACCAGAACACCTTTCTACCCCCTCACCATCCGATCTAACTCCCAGTCATTCTTGGTCTTAAAGCTTATCTCTGTGGAAGCTGCTCTTTCTTCTCCAGGCTGTACTGACCGCTGCCTCCTCTCTGCCCGTAGTCCCTAATGTAGAAATCAGGAAGGTGGTACTTGACCACTGGCTGCCTGGTTTGACTGACCTTTGTGTCTCCTTATCCTTGACCAGAATGCACATTGTAGGACACTGTAGATGCTATTACTCTAGTATCTCTTTTTAGTCCACAGCATTTGGAATTTTAGAGGTGAATATACACAGGGAGAAGTACGCTTGGTCAAGTTTCACAATTTTCCACACTTGTGACAGACCCTTCGGCTGATAGACTCCTGCTAGGGTAAAAACAAAGCTAGACCCACTCGCTTATGTGTAAACGCACTGGATATCTATTGGGAGGCACTGGGCAGGAGCTTTGGGTGCAGTGAATGACCTTGAAAGGAAGGGAATCTCAAACCCAGGAAGTAGAATGAACTTAGGCTTCCAACACCTCCTCAAAGCTCAGGAACACCAGGGAAAGGTGCCTGAATCCTATCCTTGATATAACAGCGTCAGAATACGGAACAGCAGAGATGGGGCTGTTGTGTCTGCAAGCAGTCTGTTGCAGACACTGTTGTGTCTACAAGCAGTCTTGCCCTAAGGGGATGTCCCAAAAGAGGCCCTAAGTAAGCCTAAGTGTGCTTCCTTTAATGCATGCACTTCCATTCTGTGGCAGTCTCTCTCCCTATAGATAACTGAGGAAAGCAGGGCAGCATACACGAGGCCATGCCCTCAGCTGGTCCTGAAGCAGAGAAATGGACAGCCAACCATCTCTTGGAGAGACCAGGGAAATTCCACGCTTCACCCTGGTGGAAACGCAGGTGGGGGTGGAAAAGAGGATGGATTGCTTTGTCCTATTAAGAAAGCCAACAGCAACAAAAATTCTATGATTTACAAAACACAGCTAGAGTCCACAGGATTTGATCTCTTAAAAAATTTCACTCTATCCTAAGAAAAATCCATTAACTGCAGAGTAAACCTAAATTTTTCCATCTTACCTGAAACAATACAAGTTTGAGACCCTACAACATTTATAGTTCCACAGACAATAACTGCCATATTTAAGCACATACAAATGTGGAGCATGAAATAAGCATAGGTTGCTTTAACTGCAGATTCAGAGTTATCTTATGTACAATTTCTCCATACTGTTTTCTAACAGTAGCAGTGGTGGCCTTATTAAAATGCACACTCCCAGGCCCCATCCCAGACCTACTGACTCCAGCATTTGGCAGTAGAATCTGATTATCTGCATCTTGAATAACTGCCCCAGGTGATTCTTAGACCCACAAAAGCTTTAGAACCACTGGCTGTTGGGGTGTAAGCTCTCTAATTACGCAAGAATATTCTTGACCCATGAAACCTTTAAAAGGTATTCTCATAGGGCGCTAATTGAAATCTCTTTCTTGCACAAATGTATCATAAAACAAATTCCTAAAACTTTTCCTTTTCTGCTGTTTACCCTTAGCCTCATATTTCTAATACTTTGACAGAAATATCAATCAGGATTTTTAAAATATGCCAGCGTGTGTATGGAAATGACTTATTATACCCATCAATATGAACATTTCGTTTATTACCTGGATTTTTGTAGCACGTCTGTCCACTGCTTTCCCCTCAGCTGGGAGGCCCTGAATTCAGTCAGTGATGAGTGTTCTGTCAATATTTTACCTTGCATCTAAGTGGCCAGATACTATTGGCTTTGTCAGGGTCATGGAACCTAAATTGTTTTTATAGTCCTTTGAGGTAAGTCAATATTTTCAAGATTCTAAAAACTATTCAACGGCTATAATCATAGGATCTTATTTTAAAGAGGGACGATGATCATGTGGACACTGCTGTCCTTTTGAACACATGTATTTGACATACGTAAATTTTATAGCAAGGGAGCACTTTAGGTTTTATGAAATCAGTCCTATGAAAGCCCAAACTGTTAGAAGCGATAATGTGAAATTCGCTAAAAAACATAAATTTTAATATTACACAATATTCTATATTCAGATAGAAAAATGTTGAAAGTCACTAAAGGAGTCTCTGGTAGGCTGAACACCCCCATTTATCTTGGTTTCCTCCAGTGCCCCATTACAATGAAAATAAAGGGATAAAAACGATTAAACGTTGAAGAACAAAGAGGATGGGAGATAGCAGTAGCAATTGGAGGTATCAACAAAATTTTGGAAGATGAAAATCAGATGGCTGAGTGGTAAACAATTAGCAGCTTAGAAAAGCTAAATCTAAGCTTGCAGTAGGGGAAGCCAAAAATAAAGCAAGATGATTCAAGCCAAAGAATGCTATAAATTCTCAGAAATTAGAAGGACCTCTAAATGTCAGGGTGGGAGGTGGGGTGCACAAAAGGAAAATTGGTTAAAGTCCTGTTTAATTAAGAAGTGGACTAGATACAGTCCCCCAGACTAGAAGAAGGAAGCTGTACTACTTCACAGAGTGATTAAGCCACAAGTCTTTGGAATCCTGGATCCCAGTCATAGCTGAGGGTGAATCGAGGAGCTATACAGGAACAGGGTGATTGAATGAAAGTCTACATAGCATTTAGTGAGACCATCACAATCACAATCACAACCACCTACCAACACCCTTCCTCCGCTCAGCTCCAAAAAGCCAGCCTCCAGATTTACAACTTTCAGTATTGAGACTGAAGGAATCTTTTCTGATTAACCATGGAGGCGGGGGGTGGGGGGGGGGTGGGGGATATCCTACAAACACCCAGTAAAATGGTTGGGTCTTGGCCCAATCCCTCTATAGCAAAGCCCCACATACGACAAGACAAGCCCCGTCTAAGCACACAAAGTAACTAACTAATTAGCTATATTGTATCTCATTCTTAAAATAATTAGACTTTTGAGAACAGCTTCTAACATGAAAGAATGAAAAATCAAATGAGCATATGGGTAAAAGGTGCTTGGGAGAAACAGAGACAAAGCAGAGAGCATGAGAAAACTTACTTAATTTAATGAATTTAATTTCAATGATAATATCCTTAGATCAAAAAGGGTAAATCAGAGAACAAGAAAGAACTTATGGAAATTTGAAATGTGATGAATAAACTGAAATATTTAATTTTAGAGTTGGAGTATAAAGTTAAGGAAATCTTACAGAACACAGAACAAAAGGACAAAGATACGGAACATTGAAAAGATTTGAAAATTAGAGAGCAATCCAGGAAGCCCAATATATGATGAGTAAAAGTTCCAGAAAGTTAAAAATAGAGAAAAAGGAAGTGAGAAATAATCAAAGAAATAATACAAGAACATATCCTAAGGACATTTTTCCAGATTTTTAAAGAAAAAATTCATAATACCAGAACACAGTGAATGAAAAATGGCTACATTAAGGCATACTGTTATTAAATTTCAGGATTATAGAGAAGATCTGAAAAGCTCTCAGAGTGAAAAAAAAAAGAACAAAACAAGTCACACACATAGAAGGAGGATCCAAATTTCACTAGATTTTTCAATAGTATGAAAGCCATAGGATCTTGAAGAAATGTCTTTGTAATTCTGACTGAATATTTCTTAACTATAATTCTACATCTGGCTAATTGTCAATGAAATGTAAAGTTCTTTTCAAAAGTAGCTTCCATCAAAACTCTCTTGAGCACCCTTTCTTAAGAAGCACTGAGGATGTGCTCTAGCAACTTGAGGGACTAAGCCAAGAAAGAGGTGGAGGGATTAAGAAAACAGGTAATGTGACATGGAGCGGGGTGAAACACTCCAAGAATAATAGTGAGGAGCAGTTGCAGTACTTCAGTTAAGAAACAGACCAAGAAAACTGTAGATAAAACTGGAGCAAGAGGGTATAAACCCTCAGGAGAGACACTGAAGGAAAGAAAGTAAAAAAGATCAAGGAAGAGAAAGAGGAAGAAGTGAGAGAAAAGGAGGAGAGAAAAATAGGAAAGAAAAAAATAAGAAAAATAGATTATTTGATGTTTGACCATATCTCGAGTTTTACAGAGTCAGACAAGTTTGAGGATGGATTGAAGGTAGGTAGGTGTAAGGACAACACCAATTTAAAAAAAGAGGCTATTATTAATTCCAAGGAAAACAAAAAGTTGTGCAAGAAAGGAAATATAACCATAGTATACTACATAATGGAATTGTGGTGTGTTATGCAAAAATCACTCACGTAAATATGGAATACTTCAGAATCATAATTTGTGATATATCCAGTTATACTGAGAGTTCAGAGGAGGAATAAAGAGACCGTGTGTGGGGGGTTATGTCTGTTTGTGAAGCAGTAGTATAAGCAGGTTAAATCCTCATCTTCAACAGAATGGAATGACTGAAAAACTGAGGAACAGCAGTTGATGGAGATAAAATAAGAGAAAACAACTTCAGAATGGAGGGGATGAAGCAGAGGACTCTCCTCAAAAGCCTTGCAGTCTGATTTAATTTTGGAAACTATGTCGTGTATTATTTGAATGAGATAAACAATATACTTTAAGGAAACTAAACAAAGGAGCTCCAGGTTTTTAAAGTTAAGAAAAATGCATCTTCAAAGAGATTTCCAAGATGGCTGTGAATACTGGAGCTCTGTTCTTTTTGTGGGGATTTTATTTTATGAAAAGCTCATAATAATATACCTCACATGGTACCCAACACATTTTAGAAAAATAAAACTGGAAGAGGAAAATACTTGATAAAATATGAGCATACGTGTTCTCATTGTGATGCAAACAGCCACACATAGCAAACACATATGTAAAGAATAAAGTAGCACAGTAGCCTATGATTTAGCTAATCCTATGACAGTAATCCTAAAAATTAACATCACGTTTTGGAAATTATTCACTTTCCACTATTCCATGTAGGAATTATTTTTAGGCTTTGGGTATCCCTGTAACCTTCCTTGACCCGCAGACAGCCATTTGCTTTTGGTTTACTTCTTTCATAGTTGCTCCATTATTTTTTTGTTTGTCAGACACAGAGACTGAGTTTGCTGTCCCAGCAATCTCATTGTTGTTCTATTGGTTCAAGATAACCACCTCCTATCAAAGGATTCTTTTTAGACCTGTCTTTCCGGTTCTTCTATTTGATCTCAAAAACAGCTCGGTGTTATTTTTGCTAATGCTCTCTCCACTGGAGCTGATAATCAAGTAAACATATTTTTGGCTTGAACTTTGATAATTGCCGTGTTTAACGATTATTAAACATTGTTACGTTGGAGACACAGTGTTAGATACTATGAAAAAATAGCAAAAATAGAGAGACAGAGACAGAGGGAAAGAGAAAGAGAGAAACAGAGAGAGAGACACAAAGAGATCCTGTCTTTGAGAAACGAGATTAGGAAAAGATAATAGACATGACCAAAGTAAGTTCTGGTTATTTCAACCCAGAAATAGATACTTTAAAAATTAAAAAGCAATCCAGACGGTCCAATACATGATGAAGTTCCAGAGAGTAAAAAAAAAAAAAAAAAAAAGGAGGAAAAAAAAAGAAAGACAAGAAAGAAAAGAAAAAGGAAAGAAATGATCAAAGAAATAATACAAGAACATGACCCAGAGAAGATTCTAAACACTTTCTCTGGGTTATTGGTGGAAATATTGGCGGAAAATTTATTGATAGTTCCTGTCACCTGTCTTAGCTGAAATTTGATGGGAATTAAAGAGGATGTGGAGAAAGAAAGGAAGAGAGTGAGTGAGAGGTGTGGGTTTTAGAACTATCTCCTGAAGCAGGGGGGAATTTACAACATACGTAAATGAATAGAAATAACAGTTCACGTCCATCCAACTGGCAAAGTGGATAAATAAGGATTTTTTAAAAAAAGAATTAGTGAAGCATAAACCTTTTTTTTTTTAAACAGGGGCTTTCCTTTGCTGAAAAAGTATTTTTCCTGAAGGTAGAATTAACATACATACAGTATAGAAAATTTAGAAAATTCAGTAAAGCATAAAAAGGAAAACAATAATCAAAATTTTACCAACCCAAAATACCACTACTCCTAATGTTCTAGTTACTCAATATTTTTCTACACATATTAAAAAACACAATCTGGACTATAACATACAAGCTAATGCATGATCTGATTATTTCGATCATCTTACGAGCATTTCCATGTGATTAATCATTCATTAATATCATCATTTTCGTGTACCTTGTTGATTTTTCCAAAATATTTATTTTGGTCCCCATTTTTCATTATTGTAAACTAAACCATGGGCATAATCTTTGTACATAAATCTTTGTCCAGTATTCTAAGTCTGAGGAATAACATGTAAATTCTGAGTTGTGGCATCATTTGATAAAACATATTGGAAATTTTGAAATAAGCTTTTTTCGCCTGGTTTGTGATTCACTCTTTAAAAAAATATCCAAGTATACGTGAGAAATGGCATCTTCTGAGAGAAATGGCATTTTCTGCAAAGATCCCAAATAAGTAAACATCCATATTAAGATAATTATCTTGGAGTAAATGTTTCAGTATTACTGGCTTTGGTATTCCAGTTCTTCAGTAAAACTAAGTGCTCATCGTGATCCTTGTGGCCAGCAAAGAGTAAAGTGAATTTTCACTAGCAACAGCAGAAAACAAATTTGAACTGCACCTATATATAATTATATTTTATATCTTGTCTGTAATTTGAGCTCATATTTGTGCAATGTACTCGCATATAGTGTAATTAAATATTCTGAGAGCTGTGTAAATACTGCTCCACAATCAGATAAAAGCATGAAATAAATGGTTTGTTTGCAGAAAGATATTCACATGTTTATATATGTATTTTGAAGCTCGTTTCAAACAGTGGTGAGTTAATATTTCATTAAAAAGTGTGCTTTTTGCTTGACGGTTCTTTTTGAGGTTAAGAAGTGATTATTCTAATAAGGCCTCAAAAAGGCGACTCCGTCCACTGTGAAAGTACCTCGTGAGATGGAAGGAAAGAGGAGGAGCCCACAGATTTAATCCAGAAAACCATCACTTTTGTTTCTACACTTGACTGAGTCCTTTCAAAACATGACCTCTGCAGCTCAAGGCTTCGGTTACTCATAGTTAGGCAAGCATAAGGATCTGAAATGAGTACCTTTAAAATTCATGTTCCAGCAAAGACAAGAACTTTGTCCCAAGTTAGCAGATTTCAAAAGACATTTAGTGAGGGTGAGGGGGGGAGGTGAGGATGGGTTCACATTGCACCCACATGTCTACAGAGCCTGTGAGTTGGAATTAATCATCTTTGGTCTGGCTCGGAGAAAACACTCTACTGTCGCTCACGTAAAAACAGCCAACGTAGAAGCACAATTTGTATTAGGATTAACAACAGACCATTCTGACAGCTTGTGATCTCATAAACCCCTGACTCGTCTGGCCTACAACAAACATCCCTGTGTGTTGCCTGTATTTTTGCCTCCTTCAGAACTCAAGACTGAAGTGTATAAAATGTTGCATTTTCCAACAGTGCTTTAAAAAAAAAAGAAAAAAAGAAAAAAAGAAAAGAAACCAAGATAAAACGTAAAAGCTCACATTTCAATGATGTTTTTCTACCAGCTACTGATTACAGCTGGTGTAAACCAAGCTATATTTTTATTTCTCCAGACAGGATTTCTCCGGAGCTGGCCGGCATGTGCAAACAAGAAACCACTGTGGGGTTTTGGGGTTGGGAGGCTGTGAAGGCCAAGAATCAAGCCATAGAGCTCAGGCCTGTCTCTGCAGGCTGGCACCACCTCCCGCTCCGCAGCCTCCATCAAGCTTTGGGAGGGTGAGGGTGGGGAGGGGCGCCCATACAGGGAGACGCCAAAGGCCCCTCGTGGTGCAAGACCTGCCTGCACTACTTCCCAGCCCTTCTACTGCTTCCAATCGTGGACACATATCCAAGTGCTAGTTAGAACCTGCTTGCACAGGAGAGGCCTTAATGCAAAGAATTTTCCACAAAATCCCCAACTACGACACAAATGTCAGAATCCTGAGAGGCCTGAGGCACAGTGTAGCAGTTGGTGGTGATATGGTGGCTCCAGTGAGCTCACCCAGGTTGGAGAAGTCAGTAGAACAGCGCATTTCCCCACTCCTCCCAGGGAGATGAGGTGTTAAGGGAGCTTTGGCTACTTGCTGGTCAGGATGAGGGGAGTGAACGCTTGTCAAAGAGGATTCACTCCCCACCCGGCTGCCACTCATGTTTACCACAGATCGGGGACAGCCCTACAACCCTAAACCAGGAGGTCGTGAAGGAAGGCAGTGGGAAAGAGGAGAATTTATTTAGATCCAGCACTAAGATATAGTCACCATCAACTTCCCCTGAGTTAGAGCTGAATGCTTAGGGAGGTTCGACTGCACTCCCAAGTCATGAGGGTGAAACAGCTTCTAATTGCGTGGGCTTGGCGACCAATGTTTGAACACTGAATGGTCCTACCGAAATCTACCCTCCACTTCCCTCCGAATCTACAGAAAACTCTCCCACTTAAACATCAAGACTCCACATCTCCATCATTCACAATTCAGTCCGAGGGGGTTATCCAGGGCGGGGGGTCAAACAGGGCCTCCCGAAACACTCTGGAAATGCTCGGCCTTGCTACCACCCCGAGTGCAGGACTGTGACCTGGGAGAGAAGCCACAGAAGGGGAAGCATGTTTTGCCCTGCAACCTCTGCGTCCTGCCTCTCTGGGGGCACAGACTTGACCGAATTTCTGGTTCCTTCTCTGCTGGCAGGAAGCAAAGAAGTCGGATTCCCAGGCATTCGAACACAGGAAGGCCTATGGTCAATCTTCCCCACCCCTTAGAAGAAGCGGGGGGACAATCCAAAACCTAAACCTGGCGACCATCCCAAGGATGGACAGGAAGGTTCAGCAGGTAATGGGAGCCGCCGCCCGAGCGCCCCCCAACCCCAGCTGGGGTGCGGCTCACCCCCACCCTTACCTGACCGTGGGACGGGAGCGCGGCGTAGGCCATGGGCTGGGGCATCGCGGCCTTCTGCTTCAGGAGAAGCATGCGCTTCTGCTCCTCGCTCAGGTGCGCCCTGGGGGCCTGCAGCGGCGGTGGCTGCGGCGGTGGCGGCTGGATGTAGGGCATCAACGGGTTCTTGTTGGGGTTGGCCATCGGGGGGGTCATCCTCTGACTCAAGTCTGCGTTAAAATGGGTCAGAGGCTTAGTGTTGCCGTAAGTGAGAATATTGTGCTGCTTGTTTAAGGAGTTTGTACCCAAGTTATTTGGCTGCTGATTGATCATATTCATGTGGTTCTGAGGGAGGTAGTTATTCATTGTCGTCTTCTGCAGGTTGTTTGCCATGGGAGGCACTATGGGGTTTTGGTTGTTAAAGGCTTGGGGGTACATCATTGGGCTATTTGGTTTTTCCGCAGCAAAAGCTGCTCCGTAGGGGCTGGACGGGGGCCCTAAGGGAGACCAACTGGAAGTCTGGTTCGAGTGCTGCTGCTGCTGCTGCTGCTTCTGTTGCATGAGTTTGGCCCTTTGCTGCTGCTGTGCAGCCATCTGCTTGAGCTGCTCCGCTGGGGACATGTCGGAGCCGGCCACGGCCACTGGGCCCGACGCAGAACCGGCCACGGTCACCGCTGCGGGATTAAGGAGATAGCCGTTTCCAGGCCGAGGTGGAGCCTGGCCAGGTGTGTGGCCTTGGTTCGGAGTCTGAGGGGACTGGACGGCACAGTTTGCTGGTGAGCTGGCGGGGTTCGGAGCTGCGGGAGTGCTGGCAACCGAAGGTAAACTAGTGGCCGTGGAGACGGTAGAAAAGGGAGGGCCAGAAGAGGAAGGCCTGGCCTGGGGGGATCCCATGGAGACGTGTGCAAAAGGAGAGTGAGAAGGGTCGCTCTTCACACTGGCACTTTCCTGGGAGAGGGGGGTCTCCGTCGCCGGCTGTGAGAATTCGGGCTCCTTCTTCTCTTCAAAGTCTTCGTTGAACAGGTCCTGTATGTCATCTTCGGGGACCGTGTTGGCCAACTCATCTATTAATTCTTGCCACTCCTGATCGTTCAGGTTGATGTCTGAGAACAGTTTGTTCTGATTCGAAAGAGATGTTTCTGATGTGTCTATGCAAGTAGGGTCGTCTAGAGGTTCTTGTTTGAGCTCCTTGCTCTGCAGGATGGTGAAGCTGTCCTCCAGGTCACTGCAACCATTGACAGGGAGTTTGATCTCTGGAAGCCTACCATTCTTACTCAGATCTTCCAGAAGCCCAGGAGTGTGAGTTCCACTATTCTGCAAGGGCAACGAGGGCTTCAGGTCAAGTTGGTGAAGAGGAGAAGCTGAAGGCAGTGGCATGTTGATGGTTTCCATTCCTGTAGGAATGTCCTTGCGTATTCTCTTGCTAGTTGGAGAAAAACTCCCGTCGCAAGCACCATTCTGCTGGTCTCCATTCAGCGGTGATCGAGCTCCTTCCAACTTCCTTTTCACAGTCTCCTGGAGCTGGAAAAGCAACAGGAAAGAGGGTGAGGAGATTTCCAAGCTATCGTTTACTCTTTGGGCAAGGTGACGTGCAATTGCTGTGAACGAACTTAGAAATGCTTTATAACACGCGGCAAAGAAGTTCTACATCGAATCTCAAAAGTGGCCAGGCTTCAAATCCTGTGGGAAAAGGTTGTATCCAAAAGAAGAGCTCATAAGGCTAAGAGGTAGAGAACAACATAGATTGGAGTGCGGGGAACAAAAGAAAAAGAGACAGTTAAAGGCAGTACTTCTCCTACAGCAAGGAATCCTCTACTATTATTTTTCAAAGAAATGCAAAATGTGAGACTTGGCCCAAAATGTGTTATACTTGAGAAAGATGTTAATACCTATCTCAGCTTTTTCTCACGTCTTAACTGAAGACATCAAGGAATTAAATCAACAATATTTTTAAAAAAAACACTAAAAACCCTTTAAGAATATGGAATTTAACACATTTACTGAATAGCACAGACATGAAGATTCATGGTTAGCATAACCCACAGCTTGCTTTCGGCTCTTATTTACTTGACCACCCCGCACCTCGTGAGGCGGCAGCCCGCTCTGCTCAACAAGCCTGCTTTCATTGCTCTCCTTGCCATCACATTTTCCCGGATTTCCTTCTTTCTCTCCATCTGCTCTTTCTCAGTATCCTACGTATTCTTCGTTCTTTCTCCTAAACAATGCGTAAGTGTTTGCTCCTGCCCACTCTGCGTGCTCACCTACGTGGTTTCATCCACTACAACAGCTTCAACCACCTTCTCTAGGCAGACAACCCTGTTAACAGTGTACCCAGTCCAGTCTTCTCTGCAGAGTTACACCAACTCCAGCGTCTTCTTTCTGGATGTTTCATAGGCATCTAAAACTCAACAATGTCTCAAACATGATCCTCCCCCATGCGCCCTTTCTCGGTATCTACCCTGTTCCCTACTCAATATCTACTCACTTGCCCCAACTGGAAACCTGAGCATTCTTCTCAAAATGTCTCACATCACCAACCACCGAGTCCTGTGGATTGCACATCTTAAATATCTCGCTGATACACCCACTCCGAGGCCAGGATACCATTTTCTCTTGCTGACTGATTGCAATAATCTTCTAACTGGTCTCTCTGGCTTGCCTCCATTCATCCATCCAATCTATTCTCTATACTGCCACCGCTTTCGAGAAATGTATTGCCTTTCCTGTTTATAACTCTGCAATGATTTCCGTTGCCTTTAGTTTAAAATCCAATCTGAGCCTACTTCACCTAGTTTCTGCTCATCATTCCAGGTTCATCTTCTTGCTTCTCTGTTTAGCATCACCTCCCCGTCTCCTGCCAAACATTTTCTATCAACTCTCTTGAAAGTCTTTCAGTTTCTTAGATGTGCCAAGGTTCCTTCCACCTCCAGAGCACTGTACACGTTGCTTTGTTTTCTAGGGACAGACTTCTTCCTTCCCTCCTCCCCTTCCTCAGGTTAATAGCTACCTATCTTGCAGATTGTAGTCACTTCCTCTAGGAAATCTTACATTGCTTCCCCACCTCAACTACATTAGGTACTTTGTTTGACCCACCTATATACTGCGTCGGATATCCTGGAATAGAGGTTCCAAGCAACCTCTACTTCCTCATTAGAGCTCCTACCATACTTCGAGGTGATTGCCTGAGTGGCTGTTTCGTGTGTTCCAAGAAGGTAGGTACTCTGATTTGCTTACTGTGTATCTGTGGGGCTGCACCTACTGTTCAGGTTCATAGCAGGAGTTAATAAATAAGGGCAAACTGAATGATTAATTCTATTGTGTGATTCACAGGAGCTGAAAGAGGTGAGTTTTAATCAGAGCTGGAGAGCACGAGAACAGGAGGGAGCCCCATTGACCATAAGGAATACCCCTTTTCGTGTGTGTGTGTGCCATGGGTTTGGCTTATTTATAGGAAAGATCTTGTTTGCATAGATTGCTAGCAATTTGGCGTGCAAACAGAGGGCCCCGGTGCGCATGGCCTGTGGTGGATGAAGCCGTGTGATGCTCCTCAGTCCAGGCGCAGCGTCATCCATCTGCAGCCCCGGCCTTTTGAACAGATCCCTGAGGCCCCTAAAGGGGACTCTTTTGTTCCAAAAGCTGCAGGTCAAAGCAGAGCTAGACCTCCCGGGTGGGGACCTCATGCAGCAGGAGTCCACGGGTTGTGGGGCCTTTGCTTCCCTGTTCTGTGGAAATTTTTGCCACTTTGGCTTCCGTATGACCCAGGCACTGAGGTTTCTGGTAATGGGAAATATACCAGTTAAGGGTTGTGTCCACTTAACTGGACTTATTTGAGAAGTCCAGTTAAGAAAACTCTTGCTAACTCTATGGATTTATTACCTGTAAACCTAATTCACCTGTCTGCCCCCTTCTTTCCTGCCAGAAAGGGCGAGTGCATGGGGGTCTGGTGAGATAGCGTGCCATAGGGTAGGTTCTGAGACAGTGCCTGCTGAATGACCAAAGGAAGACGAAGGCAGGTTATGAGGAGTTTCAGTAACTTTACAGAACAGAAGGCAAAAGGCAGGATGACATGGGGAGTGGGGAAGAGGCAGCGTGGCCCTCCACTTGGGCATCGCCTGTTCTTGTCAGAGGGGCAGTGTATTGTGGAAGCCAGGGAAGACAGGTGAGTTCCCTCTGACCTCATTCCTCAGCACTCACACGTGGGGCTGCCAAGGCTCCAGAGGAGCACTGGGTATAATCAAACCAATCTGCGGATGCTGAGGGAGATTCTCAGCAGTGCCACTTGATTGCTATTCTCTCCTAAGTAGAGGATTCCATTTCAAAAGTAAACACAAAAGGTCCTCGAGTAAAAATCCAGTCTAACTTTGTTCCTAAATCTTGTATTTTTATTATTTTATTTTTAAGATTTTTATTTTTATAAAGATTTTATTTATTTATGCATGAGACATACAGAGAGCGGCAGAGACACAGGCAGAGCGAGAAGCAGGGTCCCTGCAGGGAGCCCGATGCAGGACTCAATCCCGGGGCTCCAGGATCACACCCGGACCCAAAGGCAGGCGCTAAACCGCTGGGCCACCCAGGGATCCCCCTAAATCTTGTATTTTTAATCACAACACCAAACATAGTCTGCAGTCACTTGGTGGAAGCTCCAGGTTGCTGAAAACAGGGCCTAACTGGGAAGCACTGGAATCTGACTTCAAAGAGGGTACTGGTTCCATCCACATTAGATAGAAACTGCTAAAAAATTATGTTATTTATTTAACAGACCAGGAAACCATGGTTCTGAACATAAGTATGGCAGATATTCGAACGGAGCTCCAACGCACAGCAGCAAGTTCAAATATGACAGTTCCAAGGCCTAAAGAAGAGAAGACATGGGGCCCTTGGCACCCCCCGAAGCAATGTTAAAATAATAAAAATGTCATAAAAACCAACCTGACTTTATTTGTAAAAGTTCAGGTCCATGACTCTGTTCTAGGCCATGAAATGGATGAGGCAGGATGGGGAATGAAAGATAAATGGTCTGTTTCTCTGTAAAACAATGGTGGCTGAGACCACGCTGAAGGACAGGTCTGGCTGGGAACCTCCACGTTTCACCTCTGCCCAGCTGGGCGGGGGGGGGGGACTACCAGGGTGAGGCAGTCCTGGGCAGTAATACGGAAACGGGGGCCCTGGCTCTGTAGTTACAATGCCTGGCTTCAAGCCTATGACTCTAGCTCACCCCCACCCCCACCCCCACCTACAGTTAATACATATAAATGTTGTCTGGTACTGAATAAATATCAGCGATCATCTCCTCCATTAGAAAATGAGTCCCATGAGGGGAGGGTTTTTTTCTGTTTTGTTCACTACTGGGTTCCCAGTAGCCCACAGTGGATAGTCGATAATTATCTGTTGAATGAACGGATCAATCCTGGAAAACTTATTTAACTTCCCCTAGGTTTTGGTTTCCTTATCCACAAAATGGGTTCGTAGTATCTAGCTCATAGAGTTACTGTGGGAACGAGCTGGAATGCAGTAATATGGAAAACACTTAGCTTCATGCCTGGTACCCAGGAAGCACCCACACAAAGCCTTAGCTATTATTATCTTTAACATTCAGCGATACCGACAGTCACAACTGCAAGTGAGATAGATTACTTTCTGGATCTCCAAACTATGAATAGGTAGAGTGATAATATTTCTGTTCCCTAGCTGGCGAAATTTTCATGTTTTCCAAGCATCTGGTGTGGCTTTTTTAATGTGAACAACAGCAATCAAATTTGCAATTCGAGCCCAAGTCCAAGTGCTAATGTATTCGTGTCCTAGATCGTAGAATGGTATTGGATGGTTGAAGTTCAAACCAAACGCATTTTCAGCATGTGACCTGAGGGCCTTTTCCTAGAGGGCCTCGATCTCCACCCATGGCCCCTTTAACCAGTACCTTGACAGGCAGCATTTGGGAATATAAGGAAGACATCATTGAATATGCCATGCTGTGGTTTTACGTTTAGTTGTGTCCAAAATAGAGCAATCTTAGCATCCCTACTGTCTGGCTCACCACCTTTTGCTATACGGGAAGGCAGTCGGTGAGTCTAACTCTCTTATTCCCTCTTGGGAGACAGAGGAGAAAAGGCAGGAAGAGATAGAAACTGTAAGGTCGAGAAGGCTGAGGAACTTGCAGGCGCTCTGCTCAATGAGCAGGAGGGTGGCTGATGGAATATAGGGCATCCTTGTGAGCCCCTGCCACCCAAGGACTCGGGTAAGAATCTCATCCCAAATGGCTTCATCTTAGGGGGGCCCCTGGCCCTTCTGCTTTACAAAGCTGGAAGCTGCTCAGTAGGATTTGTGCCCTTGTAGAAGAAATCACAGAAACTCTTGACTGAGCATCAGCTTCCTTGTTCCTGTATTACTATTATTACGTGTAAATGTTTTCTCCCATTAAGGGAAGCCTTGGTGCCAGGAGCTGAAGGAAGCTGTTCATCCAACGCCTATGACAATATGGGCCACTGTCGTGTGTCAAGTACTCTGAAGGAAACAATTCCTCCTCCAGAATGGCTTGAGCACGACTCTCTCATCTACAGTGTGGCTTGACAGCATGTGTTTCCGTGAGGCTGTGGTGTGCATGTGTGTGTGTGAGAGAGAGAAAGAGTGAGAGAGAGACAGACAGACAGACAGAAAGGGAGGATGGCATAGGGAGAGAGTGGAACTGAGGGACAGAAATTGAGAGGTAGAGAGAGGATGGCTTGGGAGGGTTGACAGGCCACTCGCACCAGTAATAGGAAAAAAGCTTTGCCTTCAGGGTTAGGAAGCACTTTCACACAGGATCATATTTTACCCTCATATAAAACATTTGGGGGCAGGTCACGGGCTGGTCTTACGGTTCTATGGGGAAAGGGTCAGTGTTTTGGAGCAGGTGGAAAGGGAGGGGGGTAGATGACACCCATAACGGGGACGAGGAACATAGCTAAGACTGCCAGGCCTCTGCTGACACGGAGGGGCTTCGGTCGGGGCCCCCAGGGCCAGCAGATCCAAGAGTAAGACCTTTCGACCTTTAGCAGTGTTAGTGAGTTAAAAAAAAGAAAAAAGAAAAAAAAGACACCTCATATTGCCTTGTCCCTAATTTCGCGTGAAATTGGGCAGGGCCACGGAGTCTGGGAATAAAGAAGATGATCCCATTAATAATGAAGCCTTTAAGATGAAAGCCATCGGTGTAAGCCATCACATTCCTTGTCTCCTATGCCCAAGGATCGTCAAAAGTAGGCTTTATTATAACCATCTTACGGAGAAGGCACTTCAGGCATAGTGAGATTAAACAAGATTACAAAATGACAGAGCTGGGGCGGCGGGAGGAGGAGGGGGCTCCGCCCAGGTTCAAATTTAGACTCAGGTGTGACTGTGGAGCCCCCCACACCGTCACCCGGGGGGGAGGGGGCAAGCCAGGCTGTGCCTTGGTCCCTGGCACCGGACTCTGATGCTGATCGTCAGAACGTTCTCTCAGACTGTTTTCAGGAACCATCCCTGATGCCATCCTCTCCCCGCCACCCACACCCAATTAAACCTCAAGAACTATCTGTTCTTATCATCTACGGATTTTATTTTCATCTTCCACCCCCAATGTCACTGCATCCGTTCAGATCAACCCTCCCCTCCTCGTGATTTATGCAGCAGCTCCTGAACGAATCTGCCCCAGTCTGGCTCGCTCCCCTCCAAGCCCCGTCTCTGCCCTGGGCCTGCGATTTTCTTTGTGAAGTGTGAACCTGGTCGTGCCCATTCCTCACCTGCAGTCCTTCTGTCTTCAGCGCCCCCTAAATGCAGCACAGAGGCCCTCTGCTACTCGGCCTTCACCGCTGCTTACTCACGTCTCCTGTCTCAGCCATCACCTCTAACCTTCTTCCCTTTCACTTCCCTGTCGACACCCATCAACTCTAAACCTTTGGTTACACGTGATGATTTGCAGGTCCTGGGACACAGGTGCTCATCCTGTCTCTCAGAGCCTCTGCGTAGGTTGCGTGCACTCTTACGCAACTTCTTCGCCTGACCAATTCGATTTGGCCTTCTCCGTTCAGTTCAGACATTACCTTCTCTACAGTCCTGATCCCAGTGGGCCTCCCTGTGCTCCCATGGCCTTCTCATACGCATCATACTATGACCGCCTTCCTGTGTCTTCGTGGGACTGTACGAATGACTGACGGCTAAGGCGATCTCTCCAGTGACCACGCCCTGTGTATGAAATTGTCCCCCAAAGTACACACTTGAAGATGTTGGCCTGCCTAGCGTTTTCATGACCATTGAGTCAATGTCCCAATTTATTTTGGTTATTTTAAGATGCTGGAAGTGGCTTGGGAACTGTCCCTTCCTCAATAATTCTGAGGACTCTTAAGGATTCCGGGAATCTATGTAGAGAACGACCAGAGAGCACAGGAAGAGAATCGTGCAAAGGCAAACTGAAACTGAAACCCGGAGACTTCATGTGCCATTACCAAGGTCCGATGTTTTGACAGGTGTGTCAGCTCAAAATGCTGGACGTTTTCCTCGCTGAATTTTGAATTTTCATACAAAGGCTTTAAGTGGTTTTCACTAACCAACCAAAAGTGTGAGTGAACTTCCCCTCAGTGGAGATATAACCATTTCCCAGGACCTGAAGATGAACTGGAATTTCAGTTTGCAGATGCTCTAACTTAGAGGCCCAAAGGGGACATCTTGGTCATTTTAATCTGCTCTGATCAAACCAGAAGATGATTCACTGTATCAGTTTTCCTACGGTTATTGTCTTCTCATTCTACCAGCAGATAAATAAGCTTATGAACATATGGATAATCTGATTTGCTTATCTAATGTATTTGAAGAGTGACCCAGAATACTCATGTGTTAGGTATTTTAATTATTAGAGTACGAACGGTGCACAAAAACACTTCCAAAACTGTCTTCCAGATTTAGGCACCTTTGGAAAAGGATCTTTTGAGGTTTATGTAGAGGTTCAATTTTCTAGACCATTCATCATCCAACTGTGAAGTCACCTGGAGAGCAGTCAAAAGGCAGATTTCTTTGTCCCATTTCCACAGTTTCTGAGTTAGTACCTCAAAGTGGGATCCAGACAGGGACACAGGTTGGAGGCACAGGTATTTAAAGAAACCCAACAAAACTTGATTCCTCTGAGGTCATTGGTCCAGGATCCCTAGTTTTTTAGGAATTCTGGTAGAGAATAAGAATTCCATTGGAGTTCTGACATGGTGAAGTTGTTGGTGTGATTTTTTTTTTTTAATACACATACACACAGAAACCCACTGTCCTTATAAAATGTTCCTAAGTTGACTGGTGATACTCTGAGACGGTTCACAAACAGGACTAAGAAATGAGGCTCTAGATTGTTTTATTTCAAACCTCAGAAAACCTTGAATTCTGCAGAAGCCTGCTGGATTTCTACAAGACTTTTCAAGAAAATGCTTATTTTTTCTTACGTTTTAGGTGTCTCTGAGCAAAGGAACATCCTAGCCCATTTTCTCCCTCCACATTATATATGCACGTTCACGCTCATTCAAATGAACCGAGGGCATGCTGTGTCCCCATATGCCAGGTGCTGAGGGGTGAACTCAGTCCTAAGAACAAAGATCACACCCGAGAGTAAACACGTGTCAGACATACAGTGACCAAAGTGGAGTACTTTTTTTTTTTTTTTTTTTTTTAAGGAGATCTATGTGAAGGGCAGAGCACCACAAAAAAAAGAGAAATCTTATCACAGCTCCTAAAGTCTTCCTTGTCAGCCTTTTATGCTCCTAACATTATTTTACAGAAAGAGCAATTTTACTACGTAAGTCCTACAAAAAATACACACACACACACAGCTATTTTCCTGAGAGCCAAGAGTTAAAGCCTCTACTTGTGACCATCCTAAGACACGGCTTCTCTGGATTCCATCAGTGGGAGACATTGGGTCTCTGGAAGGAATGTCAGCCATGGGCAGTTAGAAATCCCCGTTCCAAAATTCCCAGAAGGAACAGGATCCTCCTACGAGGGGCCTCACCCTCCTGGTGGGAAGCTGTAACCTTGGTCACAGAAGCCCAATGCTGGGGCACTGCTCAGCCCCCAGCTCAAGGGAACAGGGCCATTCAGAACATTCTGGGGGACTTTGAGGTTATTTTTAGAAAAGACCATGATCTTTTTTCCTTTCTCCTATGAGTCAGATTTAAAACTCTATTTCCAAGTCGTCTCAGGTGTACACAAGAGTGATTGTACCTCTTTCCAGTGTTTGAAACACAGATGCTTACGCAGTTCCAGCTGTGAGGTGCCAGAGCAAGGTACTCTTTAAAGGCCTCTAAAATGTGTGTGTGTGGGGGGGTGGGGGAGGTTGGATTTTTATGTATGCTTTTAATTTTTATTCCTTTTTTTAAAAAAAGATTTTATTTATTTATTTGAAAGAGAGAGAGCCCACGCGCTTGTGCATCAGTGAGGGAGGGGCAAGGGGGAGGGAGAGGCAGGCTCATCCCAGGGCCCCGGGATCACGACCTGAGCCAAAGGCAGATGCTTAACTGATGGGCCACCAGGTGCCCCATCCTTTAGTTACTCTTAAACGTGTGATGAGCACCAACTGAATGCACAACAACACACCGAGAGCGGATCGTGAAGCTTCAGCCGCGGTGGCAGTCAGGCCCTCGACACTGAGAAACACTAAGTCCTAAGACCTCAAATCTCCACACTTGCAAATACATAAATGTTCTTCATACAGACGCTTGGCTGTCTCTCAATTTTTTTAAAAAAGATTTTATTTATCTATTCATGAGAGACACACAGAGATAGAGAGAGGTGGAGACACAGGCCAAGGGAGAAGCAGGCACCCTGCAGGGAGCCCGATGTGGGACTTGATCCTGGGTCTCCAGGATCACGCCCTGGGCTGAAGGCGGTGCTAAACCGCTGAGCCACCCGGGCTGCCCCAGACTCTCGACTGAACGAATAAATTATATTTTCATCACCAGTCACGCGAATCCCGTGAACTCTTTATATCTGAAGTCATAATGTTTTTCACAAGCTTCATGTACGCAGTTCAGGTTGGTGCTTCAACGATCACTGACTACTCGTTAAAAACCGGGACTGTTCCCTCTGCAAGTGCCAAGGTTCTAGGATCTTCACATCTCCTCACGCAGTTTTCAGTGGGAAGCTCTAAACTCCTGAGTTTTTACCAGAGAGGGCGATTCACTGCTTACAAAACATTTCAAGACCCGAGCCACCGTGCCACCTGGTATCCTAACTGGTGCAGGCCTACCCTGCAGCGGGCAGTAAGCCAAGCGCCCTACACATAGCACCCCGATGGGGCGGCAGGGCCAGGACCCATGGGGCTGGGGCTCAGAGGCGACAGTGATGGGTCCCAGGGCGCACAGCATCCGGTATCCCCACCTGTGTCCGATGCCCCTGGCCTGGTTAGACCCCAGCACCCCTTGCCGGGGAGGCTGGCCGAGGGCTCTATCCCCCGGGGCGTGCGGCCCTAAGGAGGATGTGCTCCTCAAGGACAGAGCCGGCCCTGCCCAGTTAGCAGGCGTCTGCGATGCAGGGAGAGCCGCAGGCCTGGGGGCTGGGGGGGCGGGGGACATGCGTGGGCACCCCGGCGGCAGCTTCCTGGTTGGCAGCGGCGGGTCCCGCATCAGCGCCGGCAGCTCCTTTGGGGCTTTGCCTTAGGGCAGCGCAGCAATGCCCCAAGGAGGCTGGGGTGCAAGCTGAGCAGAAGCCACGGGGGGAGGGGCAGAAGGAAGCTCAGACCTTCTGTCCCTGTTGGCAGCAGGAGCGCAGCCCGGAGCGCAGGCGAGGACCGCGGCTTCCCCTGCCGCCTCTGGGAGGAGGGAGGCCAAGCAGCGCTCCTGGGGCAGCCACTTCTCGCCTCGCCCCTGGGGACCAATCCAGATGACTTTTTTATCACCGTTTACTCCAAAGGTCCCTGCTTTTCAACAAGAGATGCTCATTTTAGCGCTGGGCCCCTTCCAGGGGACGCCCTCCCCGGCACTGGGCCTGCCCGAG
The DNA here is from genome assembly GCF_003254725.2 of Canis lupus dingo. Classification (NCBI taxonomy): domain Eukaryota; kingdom Metazoa; phylum Chordata; class Mammalia; order Carnivora; family Canidae; genus Canis; species Canis lupus. The sequence continues at coordinate 3,147,391 of NC_064261.1, read as the reverse complement.
CTCAGGGGACACAGCGGGCCACCGCGCCCAGGCCCGCGCCGACGGCCGGGTGAGCTCCCCCGGGGAGACAACAGCACATGAGGCTTCCTCGTCTACACAAAGCCTCTGGGTTCCCTCAAAGGGGTCACAGGCTGCTCTCCCTTGTGACGTGCAGTTTGCACAAAGACCGGCCGAGGGCCACCCACCCCCCAAGAGCCATCGCAACCTCTCAGCGCCTGCACACCCCCCCTGCCCCCCGGGACCAGTAAGTGAGCCACCGGGCTACTGTCCCTCCCAGCCCGCACGCCCTGGCAGGGTGCCACTCCGGAGCCGAGAGCCAAGGGACCCGGCCTCCATTTGCCAGCTAGGGGGGCACCACGATCGACGTGCCTTTTGAGAAACTTTGTTCACAAACGGGAGACGAGGCACGAACTTGTGAATTTTTCTTTTCCGGGATGAGTCACCCGTGGGCAAAGACGTCCGCGTGCACACAAGCCCATTCGCACGTCCGGTAAACAGAGGCATGAGGGACTTAACTGGCTCGGAAAATCTCCGACCGGGCGGCTGCACAGCACCGTGCGCTCCATCCAGAAACAGCTGGGCTCTGGGGGCTGTCGGCAGGGCTTTCATCTGTGGGGAGAAGCTGCTTGGCTTCATCCCACCAGCTGAAATTCATTTTTCAAAAGAAATTAGACCAAGGTACTGTTGTTATAGCAACAGTCAGAGTCACTTACACAGCCTCTTCCCTACAACCTCACTCTGACTTCTGCGGGCAGCAATTTCAATTATGGACAGGGAGTGACCAAGGCCGACCCGGGGGCCGGGCGGGGGGGTGGGGGCGCTTTTCTTAGCCCTTTAAGGAGCAGGAGCGTAAAGCCTCTCTGTCCAATCTGAAGCCCAAAGACAAGACCTGGTCGTGTCTCACGGAGTCCTCCCAGTCCTGAAAGTCAGTGAACAGTGAAGATGCCAGAGAAAAACCTTCAGTCCCTATGCTTTCAGCTCTTGGGTAGGAACTGGACATGTGACCAAGTTTCCTGGGGTTAACCAAGTACCAGCCGTTTTGGAATGGGGACTTTCGGTGAGGTCGGCAACGTGGGCCAGCACCGTCAGATTCTGAAGTGGTCTTATTACTTTAGTCCCCTGCATTTCACTCTATTCTTGGGGGGGGGTGGATTTCCCAATACTTCCAATCACCCACTCCAAGCCCTGAAAACAACAGTCAACTCCAAAATATCCCTTTCTTTTTTCTTTTTTTTAGATTTTATTTATGAGAGACAGAGGAGAGAGAGAGAGAGAGAGAGAGAGAGAGAGGCAGAGACACAGGCAGAGGGAGAAGCAGGCTCCATGCCAGGAGCCCGACATGGGACTCGGTCCCGGGTCTCCAGGATCACGCCCTGGGCTGAAGGCAGGTGCTAAACCGCTGAGCCACCCGGGCTGCCCCAAAATGCCTCTTTCTTGATGAAAATGTACACTTATTATCGAACCTCTATGGCAGACAGCTCTCTAAAGGTGTCAGCAAGGTAGTAGTCTACATTCACCCCAGGGATACCCCAAGTGGCAAACATCCATTAAACCAGTGCTCATGACTAATGCTATAAGCTGAATTGTGCCCTCCCCACACTCGTCTGTTGAAGCCCTAACCCCACCACACTTCAGAATATGACTGTATCTGGAGACAGGGTCTTTAAGGAGGTAACTAAGCTAGGGGCACCTGGGTGGCTCAGTCGGTTGAGTGTCTGACTCTTGATTCCACTCAGGTGATGATCTCGGGGTCTCAGGGTCGTGGGATGGAGCCCTGTGTCAGGTTCCATGCTCAGCGGGGAGTCTGCTTGACGATTCTCTCCCTCTCCACTTCCCCTCCCCACCTCTAGAATAAATAAATAAATCCTTTTAAAACTGGGGGTAGGGGATCCAGTTTAGCTCAGCAGTTTAGCGCCTGCCTTTGGCCCAGGGCATGATCCTGGAGTCCCAGGATCAAGTCCCGCATGGGGCTCCCTGCATGGAGCCTGCTTCTCCCTCTGCCTGTGTCTCTGCCTCTCTTCCTCTCTCTCTCTCTATGTCTATCATGAATAAATAAAATCTTAAAAAAAAAAAACTTGGGGTAATTAGGTTAACATGAGTTCATTAGGGTGGTCCCTAACCGAATCTGACTTGTGTCCTTATAAGAAGGAGAAATTGGGACAAAGATACATAGGGAAGACCATGTGAAGACACACAAACACACCAGCCTTCCAGGAGCCAAGGAGAGAGGCCACCAACCCTGCCGACAGCTTGATCTTGGGCTTCCAGCTTCCAGACCCGGTGAGGAAACACATTTCTATTGTTTCGGCCACCCAGTGTGTGTGCTGCTCTGTTAGGGGAGCCCCAACAAGCCCATACAACGAATAATCTGGTTTAGACCCATCTCTGTCCTTTCTGTGTCTTACGTAGGTTGGGCACCCAGTAACTATTGTCTCTCTCTCAGATTTGTTCATGCCTTGGAGCGCCTCATGTGTGTCAGGTTCCAGATCAAGCCCTGGGACCCACGAGGGAACCAGCCTGGGTGTCTGACCTCAGGAGCTTTCAGGGTGAGGGAGCGAGAAAAGCAGAAAAGCAAGGACAAGATCATTTGTCGTGGGCCCCACTGCCATGGAAGCCCAAAGGAGGGGCACCTCGCAGAGGGACTGAAGTGGAAACTGAGGCTCTGGAGTCATCACGAGGTGGGAAGCCAGAGGAGGATGACGGCTTCCGAGTGAAACCTCAGAGGGTTGTGTCTGGCGTGAGCCGGGGCACAGGGGAAGAGCCGAGACACGAGGCTGGGGCAGTAAGAGCCGACCAGATTTGGAAGGGCTTGCCTGCCATATTATGAAGTCTGGGCTTTCTCCAGAAGGCTTTGGGAGACACCAGAATAAAAAATAGTCCCTTGTCAGGCTACCTTCAGACCTCACAGTGAGAGAAATTGGTTGCAAAAGGGAAAATACCTGCAGTGGTTTGTTTGCCAGGCCTGCCCTAATAGCATACCACAGCTGGGGCGTCGAACCTGATTTCCTCACAGGTCTGGAGGCTGGAGGTCCCCAGTCAAGGTGTGTGCACGGGTCTGGTTTCTGCAGACGTCATTCTTCTCGGCCACCACACCACTGGGCCCTCATATGGCTTCTCCTCTGTGCATGGGCATCCCTCGTGTCTTTTTGTGTGTCCGACTTTTCCCTTCGTGTAGAGACACGGGTCAGGTTAAAATGAGGCCCACCCTTATGGCCTCATTTTAACTTCATCACCTCTTAAAAGGCCCAATCTCCAAATACAGCCACATTCTAAGTCCTGGGGGGCTAGGGCTCCAGCATGCGAATTTGGGGAGCTGGGGGGGGGAGGCACAACTCAATATCATTCCCGTACAGCTGACCAAGCAAATGGCTAAATGCATCCTTAATTCATAAAACTAATACAACACAGACCTGGTCTTGAGGCAAGTTGTTCGATAATAGCTATTTGGTCCAGAGTGTAACAACATATTTTTTAAAAAGTGTCTCCCAATTTAATTTATTTTTTATTTATTTTTATTTATTTTTAAAAGATTTCATTTATTTATTCATGAGAGACACAGAGAAAGGCAGAGGCACAGGCAGAGGGAGAAGCAGGCTCCATGCAAGGAGCCCAACGCGGGACTCGATCCCGGGACCCCAGGATCACGCCCTGGGCCCAAGGCAGATGCTCAACCGCTGAGCCACCCGGGTGTCCCTGTCTCCCAATTTTCGTCCCCATTTCAAAATAACTTCACATTTACCCTTTAACGATGGGCCACGAGTGTAGGCAGGGAGGGCTCTAAGCAGAGCTTCAGTGCGGGCAAGAAGAAACGTGCGTTATTGAGGAGATTCTGAATAATGACCATTCCCGGCGGCTTAGTAAGTGTTACTTTACACAGATCACCCACCCAACCTCAGGGTCTCCGACAAGGATAGTCGAGGCGCAGAGAAACTAGGGCCACCCAGTAAATCAGAGGGAGAGAAAGGACTGGGAGCCAGGCCTCCCTGGGCCAGCCCTCCGCCACCTGCGATAAATCACTTTGCCTGTAACAGGTTCAGAGTTAAAACAAAACAAAACAAAACAAAAAAACTAAACAAACAAACAAAAAACAGGTTCAGAGTTTGTCAACTTTGGGTTCAATTTGTGGTGCACTGTCAATGCACTGTATCAGTGTAGAGTCAAAGTATGGATTTCCATGGTTTTATCGTTCTTACCTAGCCAACCAGATATTATTTACGCAGTTCCCATTCTAATGCTACAGTTAGGTTTGCATAATATTTTCTCTAAGTGCCTACTTTTGCATGGTTACAGCTCTCTAAAACTCCCCTGGGACAGAATTTTGTTCACCTTGGTCTCAGTTGTGAAGTAAAAAAAAAAAAAATTTTGACAACAAATGATGACTTTAGGGATATTTTTGAAGTTACCTGGCTGGAAAAAAAAAAAAAAAAAAAAAGGAGATTTCTACTGCAATGACTATTTTGTTACCTTTTGTCCAATCGAACACCACAAATCAAAAAGAGCTGAACGTAAAGGCATCAAGCAAGGCAATGGAATAGATTCCACTGAAGACGGCCCACCCTGCCAGATTGAACTAGATGAGGTCTGCACTCACATGCTTATCAGTATTTAAAAATACCCCAAGTGTACACAACAGAAAATGTCAGGAACTTGCAAAGCAAAAATACGCATGTGGCGCTTTCCAGATCTCACTAAAGCACAGCAACTAAACAAACTTAATTACGTGAGCAGGCAACAGTTACTTAACCTCCCCGGACCCCCGTTTCCTCAGTTATAGGACCAGAGGGCCGCCTGCCCGGTCTCCACAGCTTGTTCCAGCTCTAACAGGGTCTTTATTTGGACTCTGGATTCAAATCTGTGACTCACTTTGAAAAATCACCCTGGAAGGCACCGTTGATTCAGATGGGCAGCTGAACTTGACGTGTAGGTACCAAGGAACTAAGAGCCTCATTTGAAGTCTGAGAGCTAGAATTCATTAAATTCTTCTGCACAGGTTTCTTGGCTTTAGTCAATTTGAAAAAAAAAAAATACACTTAAATTCTCATCACTGTGATCTTCAAAACAAAACAAAAGCGTGTAAACACATGGTTCATTTAAAAGGATTTTTTTTTTGTCTTTTCAAATGGTCAGCTTGGTGTCAGGTGCTGAGCTGGGGACAGAGGATGTGAATGATGCCCGAGACCTCTGCTTTCACAGAAATTCACAACCTGTTGCACATTTTCATTCTGCTCCTAAGCGTCTAGTGGAAAATGCTCCCATCATGTGTAACACCTGTCAGACATAGACAACAGCCATGTTCCTACTCTGGTGAGCACAGTTTGGTTAACTTCTAGAACAGTGTGTGGCTCTTCTCCACCTCCACCATGAATGAGTCTGAATACATTGGCTTTAAATTACATGAAAAGCCTGAATGTGCCGGACCAGGCTACAGGTAGGAGCTCTCCACCTTTTCTGGGTATCCACTATTTCACTTTGAAGAGGCAGGCGGGTACGGGCCTAATCTTAGCTTCGAGTCAAGGGCCCTGGGTTCTGAAATCACTTCTCTCATGACTAAGCCGTGTGTTCTGTGGAAGTGAGCTGAAGATTTGTACCTCTGTTTTTGCCTGGACAAAATCATCTCTACAAATTGCTTATAAATCTAGCAGCCAGGAATTTAACTCTCTAGTTAATTGGGATACATTTGGAAGGTGAACCAACTGACATTTTAGGGTTCTTCTCAACCTTGTGGTTCTTTTCTAAAATGTGTAACTAATTCCTAATTTGAAAGAATGAAAAAGTTTGTGTCTCCTGCTGTTTCTACGCATTATGTAGTAAAACCTGATTAATTCAGTTCCTGATAATTTTGCCTTCAGCTGCAACTTGGCTAAGGGCCAACCTGATATGTATTCTTATGTACAAAAAAACAGAGCTTACTATTAAAAAAAATAGGTATAAAAAAAGATTATATGGGGAAGAGTAGGCCTGCTTAACCTACTTAAAGGTAGAAATGGGTCTCAAGGACTCAAGCACTCAAGAGACTCAAATTTAAATAAACAGTTGATACATACATTATGAACTCTTCTCATATATTAATTAAAGTAGCTCCCCAAGGATGTTTATTTACTAGCAGTTTGATAGTCTAGTTTGAATTGCAGTTGTTACTTTTAAATATACGCATGTAGTATATATTTACCACCACACTTCAGTTCAGATTTTTCTCAATTCAGGCAGCTGTTTGCCCAAATTAGTTTAAATTAGGGAGAGTCTATTGTATTCATAAACTCTTCATCTAAATGGCAGAAATGATGACTATAAAATTTGTCTTAGGTTTGTTGGAACTCTGAGGCTTAGCTTCTTGCCTGAGATTTGTAAAGAATGAACATGGAATGATTAATGGCCATTACTGATTTCTTACAGCTGTAACTTATCAGAATATGTATACTCTAATACTGTACCCATGGTAATTATCTCATTACTATGAAGTGTCACAGAAATGCATTATGCGAAGTATGCGTTGAATCACATTTAGCAATTTCTTTTTATGTTTAAATCCAGAAGCTTAGTGTTCTCTAATAGTGGGAGCTTTGCATGGGAGTTGGGGGCTTTACAAGAGCGTTGGAGCTTAGCATTGGAGTCATGCACAGGAGGGAAAGTTCCTTGGCACAAGTATAACAAGCTTTGTGACTTTGGTCACTCTTTTAAACTTTTCTGCACCTCAGTCCCTAATTTGAGAATGGGCATATTCATGTGTGACCCCTACTATACCTCATGGAAAGGATTAAGCCGATTAAGACTATAAAACAGTTGGTCACCAGGAGGAAAGGCATTAAGGAAATTACTCAGCATACTATAGTGGTGACTTCTCTAACTGCATGAATATTTAATGAACAGGTACACATAATATTTGACACTTCTATGGAGCTTTTCATGCAAGTGTCTTAACATCACTTAAAGAAATGCATGGCAACAATTATCAGACATCTGGGAAGCATAAGCTCATTGGCCAGAGAGGGTAGAGACACAGCAGTTTTGTTTTTAACATCACAGTATTCCAGAGTTATATTCAAATACAGTTATCCCACAAATCTGTAGATAGGGCCTTAGAAATAAAGCAACATTTATTTGAAAGCCATCCAACCATACATATGTGGTGACTTAAACAACACAGGTGCGAAACTTCCCTAAGAAGTGTGCACAGAGTTGGAGATGGGCCCTGTTAACTGGATGAGAGAAGTCAGCAAAGAGACAAAGAGGTCAAAATAAAATATCATTAGGAAAGTAGGACAAAAAAGATTTTTTTATAAAGATTTTATGTATTTATTCATGAGAGACACACAGCAGAGAGAGAAGCAGAGACATAAGCAGAGGGAGAAGCAGGTTCCCTATGGGGAGCCCAGTGCGGGCCTCCATCACAGGACCCCAGGATCATGCCCTGAGCTGAACGCAGATGCCCAACAGCTGAGTCACCCAGGTGCCCCACAAAAAAAAAAAGATTTGTAACTTCATTTGCAGTTTGAAATGATAACTAAGAGACCATTAGATTAGTATCAGAGTCATTCACAGGGAACCTAAGAGAGGGTTCTGCTAGGATATCCAGCAGCATCAATATCATCTGGAAACTCACTGAAATGCAAATGCTTGGCCAGTTCCCCAGACTTCCTGAATCAGAAACTCTGATCCTGGAGCCGGAATTCTGTATTTTAACAAGCTCTCAAGGTGAGTCTCATGAGTTTGCGGGTCCTTGTTGAAGAACAGTGGTGCCTGTCCAACAGAACCTACCGAGATGATGGAAAGGTTCTGTATCTACACTGATAGATTAGCATTTAGCCGCGTGGGGCTCTTGAGTGCCTGAAATGTGCCTAGTGTACTGAGGTACTGACTTTTACATTTCATTAGTTTTAATTAAGTCTAAAATAGCTACGTTCAATGAGTGGCTATTCCATTGGACAGCAAAGTTCTAGAATGATGCGATAAATGAATGCCAGGTTTTGAGTCAGTAAGAAAAGCCAATCGTGAGGAATGGAGATGCTGAGTGTGACTCTTCAGTCTAAGAAATCTTGTTTGGAAAAACAAGAGGGTAAAATGCATCATGGCTGGTATGTCGGGAGGTGAAGTAAAGGTTTTTTTTCAGGAAAAGGAAGTCTTGAGTGTGTTTGAACTTGAAGAGAAATCAGAGAGCAGGAGAGGTTGGCCCCAAGGAAACAGAGACAAAGGAAAAATTGTGATGGAGAGGACTAACTGTGGTAAAATACCCATAACATAAAGTTTACCATCTTAACTGTAAAGTGTACAATGTAGCGTTATTAAGTATATCCATAGGGTTGTGCAACCATTTCCACCACCCATCTCCATAACCCTTTTCATCTTGCAAAACTGAAACTCTATGCCCATTAAACAATAACTCTCTATTCCCTCCTTCCCTCAGGCCCTGGCAACCAGCAGTGCACTTTCTGCCTCTATGAATTTAAAGATTTTATTTATTTATTTATTTATTTATTTATTTATTTATTTATTTGTATTTGAGAGAGAGAGAGAGGGAGAGAGAGAGAGAGAGGGAGAGAATGTGCACATGCACATGGAGGGGAGGGGCAAGGGGAGAAGAGAGAGAGAGAGAGAGAATCCCAAGCTGACTCCTCACTGAGCATGGAGCCCGATGTACGGTTTCATCTCACAACTCCAAGATCGTGACCGGAGCTGAAACCAAGACTTGGATGCTTAACCAACTGAGCCACCCAGGTGCCCCTCTGTCTCTATGAACTGAACTACTCTAGATAACTCATTTAAGTGGAATCACACAGTATTTGTCTTTTTGTGACTGGAGTATTTCATTTGGTGTAACACCCACAAGGTTAATCTACGTTGTAGCATGTGTCAGAATTTCTTTTCTTTATAAGGCTGAATACTATTCCATTATGTGCATATACCATTCGTCCATCTATGGACATTTCAATTGCTTCCACCTTTTGTGCATAAATTGTACTACTATGAACATGGGTTTCCAAATATCTCAAGGCCTTGCTTTCAAATCCTTTAGGTACATATATCCTGAAGCAGAATTGCAGGATTATATGGTCTTTCTAGTTTTAGTTTTTTGAGGAACTTCCATGTTGTTTCACGTGGTGGCTGCACCATTTTACATTCCTATCGAGATATTTGTTTTTGAGACCATGAAGAATGGATCAGAGCCATCGAAAGAATGATATAAAGACAAATGTGGAGAACAGGTATTTTGAAATGCAATTGCACGTGTGTGTGTGTGGGGGGGGGACGGACAAGGCAGTTTAGCTCTAAAAGTTTCAATTTTCTCACTTATGTTGATGCAAGGACCTCGCGCCCAAGAAAGAACACTGCTGAGGAGAAAAAACCCAGGGCTTGAAAAGGAAGCCAAGGAAGGTTTTGTAGAGTTGGTCCAGCACAAGAGAACAGGAAATCTTTTTGAGGGCTCTGAAGCAGAAGTATATACATAGAGTGTAGACGTATGTTATGGGATTGAATTGTGTGTCCCACCCTCCCCACCAAAAAAAGGTATGTTGAAGTCCTATCCCCAGTATCTCAGAAAGTGACTTCATTCAGAAAGAGTCACCACAGGTGTCATTAGTTAAGACGAAATCACACTGGAGTAGACCGGACTCCTACATCAATGTTGAGTGTTATGATTCTTATAAAAATACGGCCGTGTGAAGGCATGGAGACACACAGAGAGAACACCATGTGATGGCAGGAGCAGAAATTGGCGCCACTAGCTATAAGCCAAGGAATGCTAAAGAATGCTGGCAATGAGAGAAGCTAGGAAGAGGCAATGAAGGATCCCACGCAGAATTGGAGGGAGCATGGCTCTGCTGACACCTTGACTTCAGACTTCCAGGACTGTGACACCATCAATTTCTGTTGTTTTAAGCCACCTCGTTGGTAGAACTGTGCTGTGGCAGCCCTAGGAACTCATACAGCTGCAGAGTATGAATCTGCAACAGGCCAAGGTCACCCCACGCCAGGGCCAAAATGAGTATTTCCAAATTACTGTGCATCCCGCCTATGAACACTGTGCTTTCTGACACACTGTGATAAGACAGGTGATAAGTCAACGTAATATATATTTTGAATCCCGGTCCTTAACTAAAAGATTCTCTTTCTTTCTGTCTTTCACAGGAACAAATGGAGCATGCCTATAAACACACGAAACGGTACGCTTCTAAGAACCAAATGGGAAAGAAATCTCAGTATCTCAGGCTAGAAGCACTGTCATTACTTGGAAGTTCTTCTGGATTTTATTTCATCTGCATGTGGCGTCTAAATTTTTTTTCTGGGTTATAAGTCTTGAGTATAGCTCTGCTCTACCTGTAAAAAATCAAAGACTTTTCTCATTTTTTAAATGTCTCAGTTTGTCTACTTTTTGCTGATTTTGGCCTTTATCTTCTGTGCTAGTTAAGGATTTGGGGAAAAGAGTAATACAATGATTTTCCTGCTTTTACATTTGAGCTTTAGGGAAACAGCTTTGAGGTGATGAGTGCCAGCCGATCAGGCCATTTAAGATTTTTCTTAAACAACCAACCTGGTTAGGAACTCCTGGGTGAGTCTCTCCCAGAGCTGGAGGTGTACTGGCTGTGGGAGCCAGGGAGGTGGGAGGGGTCACCACTGCCACTGGCTGCAGAGCAGGGTCAAGGTCAAAATCCTTCACAAGGTCTCAACAGAAGAGTCTGGTTGGTGCACAGTGGAAGCAGCGTGGATTATTTGGTTAAGCAGAATAACCTTGAGCATTTGCCAAGTCAAAACACAAGTTGTAAAAACAAAGTCTTTCCCTTGCTGCCTACTTGCTCTTCTCCCTTTAAAACACGGCTCTTGCTTTTGTTAAAATTCACCTACATCCTAATGAAAGTGGAAGAAAAGAGCCATAAACTGTGGTTGTAACAACAACAAAAAAATCCAGAGATAACTACATTTTAAATTTCTTTACAAGAAACATATCCAGTTAACAGACTCCTTCCCATCCTCCTTTCCACAGCTCCTCGAATTAAAAAAAAAAAAATTTTTTTTTAAACTTTGGCTTTTCATGAAAGGCATACAGCAAAAGTGTCATTGTTCCAAAATTCCAAAGCAATTTCACAATCATAATGAAATGAGGGAGGAAATGGTTTTCTTGAGGTCTTGAAAACAATCACCCCATGTTGCTATGTGGTGTATCTTTATAAATTATAAAGAGAATTGCAAAAATTAGTTCATTCATTCAACACACACTCACTGAGCATCATTTATGCACCAGGCCCTGTGTAAGAAGCTGAGGATGCAGAGATGAATAAGACACAGTCTGCCTGGGAGAGCTCACAACAGAGGGAGACAGCTATTATTATTATTCATTATAATATGGCTAGGCTTCCCATGCCCTACTCCTACCTCCAGCCCTAGGAACCTTGATTTTAATTCACAAAGAACCATATTGTGGGGAGAAAAAAAAAAGAAAATGACCACAGTAAATCCTGTAAAGGTGGCAGGTCTCTCCAGAAATATAGCTACACTGTGAGCTTAGACCTCCTTTAAACTAAGGGCAGGGAAAGAAAAGAACACAGCAAAATGCCTAAGCAGACTACCAGACCAAACCACAACAAACATCTGGAACTAAATTATAGAAATTCAAACCTAACTGGGAAAGAAAATTATTTATAGCATAAAAAGTAGTTAAAAAGGAAGATGAAACATATTGGGATAGAGTCAAAAGCATCTTTCTCTCCTTGTTCTTTTCAGAATTGCCCCAGAGTATCATATGAGGAAAAAACATTACCCTCAGCTCTACTGGAGACTTTGAGCTTCATAGACAAAGGGATCCGCATCTCAAATTGATAACCCGATTTCTACATAGTTTGGTTTTTAACTCCGATGAACCAACTGGAATACTGAAACTCAGGTTTTCCGATGTGATTTTATGCCTGCTTAGAATCAGTGGCTGACGAGAAAAGTATATACACAATAAATCTCAAATCATTCAATTACCTTAAGTCAATTGGGAGGCTTCTATTTACTGAATATCGGCATTTGACTCTCATATCACAAAGACATGCAAATGACTCCCAAGTCGCAAAATCATTCTGGATGGCTTATTACTCCATTCTCAGATGTTGGAGGAGCAAGGGGAGGCTTGAGAGTTTGATCAAGAAAATACTACGCTTGTCATTTGGCAAAAACAGCATGCTAACACAGCCTCTGGAGTTAACGGCTGTACGAGTGTCAGCTCACAGGAAGGAAAAGCATTCAGCCCCTCTCTGGAAACAGATCCATGCTGCAAAATTATCCGAGTTAATTTCCTTCAGTTAATTAAGCCAGTTTCCTTATTAGCAAGGGGAGATGACCAAGTCTAGTCTACATCCAATGACTCACAGAATGAGGAGGTTAGCTGGCCCCAGCTCAGTTTCAAAACTTCACTTGCAGACAGAGTGTCCTAGACTCTGTAGAAGCAGTACTGGCCCTACCCAGTATTTAGGTCTGCTTTTGCCACTGCTGAACCAAGGATTCTCCCAGAAATGCCCATGTAAACTACCACCAAGTTCTTTTCTGCTAATTGCTAAATTCCCACAGGGCTTCATCTCAGGGGTGTGTGTGTGTGTGTGTGTGTGTGTGTGTGTGTGAGCCCAACGTCCAATAATATCCAGCACCCCTCGTGAAGCTGGCGACCAAGCAGCCCTGAGGGCCCAACGTCCAATAATATCCAGCACCTCTCGTGAAGCTGGCGACCAAGCAGCCCTGAGGGGTGGTTATTTGAACCCCAGTGTGACAAGGTGCCTCACATGGAGGATGGGTTCATGCTGGACACACTTCGACCTCCTCATCATAAGCAAAATTTTGATGACGATGGTGGGTGGGAATGGGGACACGAATTCTTCTAGAATGGCTCAGGGATCCAAGTCCAAACCAAGGTAAGTCTGAAAGTAATGCGGAACCAGATCAGGGACTGTTACCCGGACCAGCCCCGCCAGTTGAGGCTCTCCTCGAAGTTATCAGCAAAGAGCATCCATTCGTTGTGCATCCATTACATGCCAGGCAAATCTGAGATGCTTCCCTTACTTCCCCCCTCAACCCTGCAAGGTAATAAACACCATTTGTACAAATGAGGAAACTGGGGCTCAGGGAGATTTAAATAAATTGCCCAAGGTCACACAGCTAGTGTGAGGGAGCTGAGATTTGAATTCCAAAGCCTGCGCTTTTCCGTTCCACACCTCTCCACTTGTGAATGGAACGTGTTTCTCATTTCCAAACTCCTCTGAAGTGAGATAGGAAGAGGGGAGGCATCCTCAGAACTCTCTCCCCTCAGTGGTGGGCTGACACATGAGGACGGACTATCTCGAAGTGGACTTCCCACAGGCACTAGAGCTTTGGGGGATGTTCTCAGAGCGGTTTTGCCCCTGAGTTGCTCAGATAGAAATAGATGCTGGCCACTCCCCTAGGCCTAGCCTGATGCTGAAGACACCAGCGTAGGTGATGGTGGGAGTGACCAATCGCTTGGCCAACCGCTTTCCAGGGCCATCACTCCAATGGCACCAGCAGAAGCACATACTCCCCAGGAAACCCGCCCCCCAAGCCTGCACAAAAGCTTCTGAAATGTTATGCTCTGGGTCAACACGGTCTCAGCTCTTCAGAGTACAGAGGGCCAACCATGGTTCATCGCTAGTGCTTGACAAACTCACAGCATGCTAGCGCTGCTTTCACCTGGGTCCTCCTAATTCTTTGTGGCTCACGGTTTATTTTTCCTTGTTAGTACTCTTCACTTCAATTTCGCTGTCCTCTTAAGATTGGGCTAATATTGCCGAGTTCAGAAGATGATTATAAGGACTAAACGACGTAACATAGGCAATATATTCAACAGCTCCACTTCACGTCTTTGCGACTTTCCTCACCCTGTAGTAATTCCACTGTAACATGGTAACCTGTAGGGATTTTCAGGGGGGTGTGCTCCATCCCTCTATATAAATAACCCTGTCATCCAATACAGAAGCCATGCAAATACACAATTTCAGATGACAGAACCAGGTTTCTGCGATACGGATACTGACGGACTTTTAAGCTTGGAAATTACATGAGAAGTATTTTAGGATCTCTGAGAACCCCCAGGGGTTGTGTGCAGAATTTTGTAGGTGTCTTTTTTTCAGAAGAGAAGGCCTAAAGCTTTGTTTTTTTTGTTTTTTTTTTTTTGTTTTTTTTTAAGATTTTATTTATTTATTCATGATAGACACAGAGAGAGAGAGGCAGAGACACAGGCAGAGAGAGAAGCAGGCTCCATGCACCGGGAGCCTGACGTGGGATTCGATCCCGGGTCTCCAGGATCGCGCCCTGGGTCAAAGGCAGGCGCCAAACCGCTGCGCCACCCAGGGATCCCAGGCCTAAAGCTTTGATCACGTTCTCCGTGAGGTCCACGATCCTCCAAAATCCTAAGAAGCATTCTCCCACCAGTTAGCAGCAACAAGTAAGATTGAGTGGAACCCGCCTTAACAAGCAGCTTCGATTTCCCTGAAGCTCAGAGCCACGTGGTCTTGCAATTCGAATGCAATTTGAGGTTGCATTAACGAATGTATGTTGTACAGATCCAGGAAGGCATACGTATACTCCACCCTGATGGCACCTGGCAGGCCGGGCTCGACTCCGGAGTCCTCACTTGCATCAGGCAATAGGATGGCAAGAGGGCACGACTGGGGCCGAGGAGGCCCTAGAAACCCTGGGCCGTGAGAAGCAGATACAGGAGCAGAGGATGTGTTGCTGGAGAAAGTGAGAGCAGGGCGGTAGGAACGCCACAGCTCCTCTTTAAGTGGTTGCCACCTGCTGTACAGGAAAAGGATTAGGATTAACCTATGTAGCCCGACATGGAGAGCTGGAAGTTACGGCGGGAGAGAATTCAGCCTCCATATAAGGAGGAACTTTTAAAAAACAATTAGAAAGATTCAAAAGAGAAAGGGCTACCTCGTGAGGCTAATGAACTTCCTGTCCCTTGAGTCTTCATCCCAAGGCTCCATGTTCAGGGATTTGCAAAGAGGATTCTTTATTGGGTGGAAGGCAGGAGAAAATGACCTCTACGATTCCTTCTCATTCCATGATCTATTAAGATTTTATACCTCTTATTAAAATTTATGGTCAAAGATCCAAACACATGTTCCCTTGCTTCATATAATAGAATCACTTTATAAGGAGGAATCACCACTCTTCTTTTTCACTTTTGATTTTTATGTATTTGTTTTCTTAAAATGGGGCATGTCCGTGTATGAAATGTTGCCTCTGCATCTCCATTTGTCTCCTCTTTCCTCAGAGTCCCCGCCACTGCCCCCACCCGAATTCACTGCCCTGTCATCTCTCCCTGGGCTCCTGCACTATGCTCCTACTTGTCTATTTGTTTATTTTTAAGTAATCTCTACACCCAACAGGGGACTCGAACTCATGACTCCCGAGATCGAGACTTTCACGCTCCTCCAATGTGAGCCAGCCAGGCCTCCTCTTACCCCCCTAACCGTTAAACCTTGCTTCCCATCCAGTCCATTCTCCGTGAGCACCTAGAGTAATCACTTGAAAACATTAATCAGGGTATGTCTTTCTCTTAAACTCGAAATTGTGGCTTACAGGGCACTAGATGACCTGGGGTCTTCAAGCTCATCTCATGCCCCCCTCCTTCCACATGTTCAACACTGCCAGCTCCCCCTGCTCCCCACTCCCCTGCGGCTGCAGCCTCTGGGCCTCTCCTCCCAGTGCCCCACCATCCCTCATGATTCAGCTCAACTCTCTCCTTATGAAGCCTGTGCGTGGTCATGTCTCGGACGCACCTCCCCACTTACGCCCTGTTATGTCACTCTGTTGCATTTTCCTCACGCTGCTTATTACAATTCATAATCACCTGGCTTCCTGTTTTTGACTTGGTACGGGCTTCTCCCTGCTTTGAGTATAGGTCCACGGAAGGTACGGGCCTAGTCTGAGTTGTTCATTAACCTTCTGTGTCCAGAGATTAGCACAGGGACTAGCTCGTGGTTGGTGCTCAGTAAGTATTTCTGGAGTGAAAGGATAACTGAGTGAGCGACTGCACGAACAAGTCTGTCCGGCACCGATGGTGAGCTCGGCGGTTGTGTGTGACGGGTGTCGTCAGAGTGGAAGCATGACGGTGTTTGCTCGAAGCCTCATCCTCTTACCTAGGACAGGGCTGTGCACACAGCAGGCTCTCAAGAGAATTTTGGATTGACTCCCAAGAAGCTCACAAACATCACTGAAAGCCAAAGATGTGAGAAAACAATCTTCTTCACTGACAAGAAAAAGATATTAGCCATGCCTCAGAGTGCCCTTCCACACACACCGTGGGGGTGAAATCCTAGAGAGAATAGCACAGCTCCCTAAATCTGGGATCTGGTGGCCCCCCCCCCCCATCCCTGAAGGCTTTTAGAAAAAAAATATCCTGGCGCCGAGGAACAAGAGATGCTGGAATGGGTGACTGAGGAGGTGGTACAAACTCCTTTTCTGGAGCTCTTTAAAAATAGAACAGCCATCTGGGATGATTTAGATATGGTCTTCATTGAAGAAGGGGGATGGAAGAGGGAATGAAAGATCTAAGTCCCATCGCATCCTTGATTTTCTGATATTTCACTTTAAAGTTTGATTCATAGCAAAAGCCTGAAAGGAGCAAGGAATTCACTTTTTCTTTTCAACTGAAAGTTAAATCCCATTTTACTTTGAACTGTAATTCTGCTGCATCACTCTCCTCCCGTCAAATGGGCAATTTGGATGTCATACTTTTTTGTGTTATGTAGAAAGTTGGGATGAAACTAAACTCCCATCCTCTCTTTCCTAGAAATGAACGCAAAGGGACTTAAGATGGGAGGGTTCAGATGTCAGGATGCGACAGCCTCAAAAGTGTAAGTCTGGGTCGGGTGGGGGGAGGGCATGAGGCAGCCCGTGGGAAAACAGGCAGGATGTCGAGGAACATCCCACAAGAGGAACCTGCCGTGGTCACGCACAAAAGTGAACTCTAGAAGCCTAGTCCGCAGTTCCTAACAACTGGTTCTTCATTTCTTGTTTTGTTAATGGGATCAAGCTTGGGAAAGTCATGTAAACAATATAAGGTAGGTTTTTCTTACGTTCGGCTATGAAATTATAGCAATTGAACTATCTCCTGGCTTTGTTCTTGTGACTCCTGCTTGATTTGTCAAAGCTGCACGGTCGAAAGAATAATAGATTTTAATACACAGAAGCCTGAATTTTACTATTTTTTTTTCTGTAGAGGCCACACTGCAAAAAGCTTTGTTAGATTTGTTTCTCAGCAGTATTTGTATGCCATAACTGTTTTTCTGACCTAAATAAACTTGGTTGTGATGATCAAATACATTTATTTTTAAATGTTCATTACGAGCACGGTTGTACGTAAGAAACTAATGGCCAATGTGGCTCTAGTTTTGTTTTGTTTTGAAAAGGAACACAACCAGATTAATGACATTACCTTTTTTTCTTTTTTTGCCTTTCTTTCTGTAAGTCAATGAATAATCCATATTTTCTACAGAACACAGTGTGACCATAAGGGTCTCCACAAGCCATACCTGAAAACTGGGCCTGTCACCTTATATGACATGAATCAAGTATACAGGGTCCTCCATTTACTCCTTGCTCTCAGGATGCTGGTGGAGTGTCCACATGGGTGACATCTCTGTGGTCTATGTGTGCACATCTGTGTCCACTTGTGCTAGAAAATGGAACTTGCCAGACCTTCACAGTAAGAGAGCTCTAATAAAGCAATAAAAACTCCTGAAAACGAATAGAAGGAAATGGGGTATTCTCAGAGGACTTGGACCCGAATCACTTTAAGGTGCCTCCATAATACAAAATCCACACAGCGCTGTGTTTTGGTACATCCTGCTATGTAACTGTTTGCTGAAGTGGTCACCACCCACCTGTCATTAATGGATGGAGGGTACATATTTGTTCAGGGCAGAGAGAAACATCTGATCCTTTAACAGAGCAGGATGAAGTGTCTGCGAAGCTGTAACTTCTACGGAACATGGTTCCAACTTTTCCTCCCACGAGGCCACAGTCTCACTGCTGGAATTCCCTGGGATTACTGCTGGGGGTAAGTGACGTGTGGGGACCGGGCTGGGGTCTGGCTACAGAGCTGTGGCGTAGCAGGATTTAATCCTTGGGGTAAAGCCTGGATGAGTTTGGGACCAGCCAGGTTTGCTCTGATGAAAGTGAGGCCCCTGAACATGACCTTCTCTCTATCTGTTTTGTAGCCTTCGTTTTGCTCCATCACCCAACCTGGGTGGATGGGAACGGGTGAGAGTCCTCCCATATCTCCCTGGCTGCACCTTGCTGGGTGAGAGTCCTCCCGTATCTTCCTGGCTGCACCTTGCCCTATTCTTACTGCTTCTCATTGGTCCCTACTCTCCTGTCCATTTGATGTTGCCCTCAGCAGGCTCTGGGGCAGGCCTGGGTCTGACTCTGGAGCCCCTCCTGTACTGACCTGACCCTCACATCCAGGCTCTGGGACAGCTCAAACTCCGGACTCACCGTTTCCCTCTCCTGACTTCTGGTCAGCTGCCCCCCACATCCCCCCACTTGCTGCCACACTGGAAAGCTGGTCACTTTCTTATTTACAAACTACAGTCTCACTTCACTCTACGCACGGTTCACTATTGCTCCTTTGGGGTTTTCTCACAGCCTTCTCTCACAAATTCAACACCACCATTCCCTCGGTGCAAAACAAGCGTCTGGAGCTTGCTGGGGCTTGCAAAAAAAAAAAAAAGAAAAGAAAAGAAAAAAAAAAGTGGCGGCGGGGCTGGGGAGAGGTGGGGTGGGAGTGGGGGGTGCTGCTTTCCCTTCCTCTGGCACCGCAAATGTTAACGCCGATCTGCAGGGAGATTGCAATTCTAACATAATGAGATATTAATGAGCTTTGCACATGTCCCTAGCCACAACATTTCTCTCCCCCTCCCCCCCGCACTCCCTTGTCTGCAAATCTAAAGAGAACCTGCTCCTTCTCTGACACTACAATGCCTCCACTTCCCTTCGCACCTGCCCTCTCCCACCCGGGCGCCCGGGCTGCCCTGCTCACCTCAAGCTGCCAGCACTAGAGAGCACCAAATGGGCTGGCACCGCCTTGTTTCCTGGCCTAATGGATGCTTGTTTAAACACTGGAGCTGTTTGCATTGCTGCGGCTCACTGCATGTTAAACACAGTCCTCTGAAACCCTATCCCAATCCAATAAAGGTATCAGCAGTTCAGTGTGGGGAGGCAATTACTATATGGTCCCAAGTGTGCCTTCTAAGCTCGAGGAAGGAAAATTTGATCGAACAACTAAAAGGAAAATCTGATTCGGCTCAGCATCACGTGGAGGACACAAGGCTTAACTGCAGCCAGGTCTGTGGAGGGCAGAGGGAAATCAATGATGAGCTGGGGAGAGCAACCGCACATTGTTAAGAGGGCTTTAAGCCAGCCTGTTAGTAACACCGTCTCCTGCCTTTGCGCTGAGACACCTGCCTGTCCTCCCACTTCGGCTCCCTTTTTCGTTCTTTCTTTTTTATTCCGAGGGGTATACTTATTTATTTTTTAATGACAAACTGCCATCCTTCTTAACACCCTCCACCTCTCACTCACCTTTAATTCCTTAAGCACTCATATAAAAAAATGGCTTTTCTTGTGCAAGATCATTACCATATCAAAGGCAATACAGGGAGAGCAAAAATGATAGAGGGATAATGTACTGGCAGAGAGAAGAAGGCAGGCCCGCTTCAGAGAGAGCAGAGGGTCCCTAACCTCAGGCTAATGATACCCGTCGATACTGCGATGGATCGGTTTGCTGCCTTAGCTAAGTCTGAAAAATCAGGGGAATTAGACACAAGATTTAAATTTATTTCTCACCCAAGAAACAAAAGTTTTGGAAGAGTGAATACTCTCCTCCATTTTTAAGTTCTGTGGACATAAAGAGATATGGGGCTTAGGTTTCTTTTTACTTTTCCCTGTTTTTCACCAAAAAGCCTGCCCTGCGATGGCCCTTCTCTCCACAGGAAGAGTGGGAAAGCAGCAATGGAAGCATCTGGCAACACGGAGTAACGCCACACACCACGCTCATGGGGGCACCATCCACTTCCCAGGCATCTTGCCAGAGCCCCGTCTGTTCCCGAAGTTTCCTGGCACAAGGGAGGCAGCCCACATAGAGCCGGACGCTGCCGTCAGCATCAGGCGGCAGTAGCTCCTCTCTAACGGGCAGAAGGCTAAAGCTGTCCCTTCAGAAGAGACAGGGACCAGAGGGCTAAGGCCGTCTGCAATTCCTCCACCCCAAGGCGGAGAGGGGCTTCAAAGGCTCCAGAAGGATAATTAACACACCGAGAAGTGTTCAGTCTATAACCATGGTCCTGGGCCTCTAGACCAGCACACAGTCTCTGACCGGGCCCCGTGCTCCACTGCACCCACCTTGAGCGAGTCTGGCTCCCGCATCCCAGGCTCCAGGCGCTGGGGCATGTGCACACGGAGGCTCCACCAGGCGAGCAGCATGGCTGGCCGGGTCTTGCCCTGCAGGGAGGCATGTACTGCACCTCCCCGTGTCACCAACTGGAATAGTCATGGCAACGTGTAGAGAGCAGTGACCTTCGATGCCCATGGCTGTCCATGTCAGGTAAAGCATTCCTGAATTTACATAAGCCACGAAAAGTATCCTGGGTTCTTGTGTTCTCTTTGGTCTCCTGACTTAACATTCATGGAAAGGCCTCATTACGTCAGGCCTGGAAAATATGGGCAAGTGAACAACAGTAAGCCCCTCTTGAAAATTATAATACATGCCTCACTTGCCCTGCACACTGGGGAACGAGGCGTTCCACTTTAGATATCTGTGTATCTGTGAAAAGCTTTCTAACAATATTGGATGTTTCCCCAGTTTATTAGAAGGTAGATAATGTTTTCGATAACTCGTAGGGCCACACGGTACTGACCCTGCCATTGGTTGTAGGTCTGTTGTTTGGCTTTTTGGTCTGGGAAAAAATAAAAGGGTATTTGATTATCACCTACCTTTATCAGGATAAAAGAGAACCTTGCAAAAGATGATAGACCAATACATTAATGACACTAATTTATGGCCCTGTTTTGAGATATCACCTTGTACGTCCAGTCTGGCATCTGTAGGAATGCTAGATGTGTTTCTCAACAAAGCATGAACTCTCTCCCATCTCCACACAGCAGCAACAGCACATTTTAATTTTTTTTCTTACTGTTTGAAATATCACCATAGAATAAAACAAAAAGAGGGAGAGAGAGGGATGACCCCAAATTTCTTCAACCTACTATCTTTATTCTCTCCCCAGGCACAGAAACTCACAAAATCCTTGTGCTCCTATAATGTCATTCTAATCCAGAGGTAGCGGCTGCATTGAAATAAAATCACAGAAAGAAATTCTATTCTGAAGACGGAGATGTGTGGTCAAAGAGAATATTTTGTTAATGGCACATCTGAGATGATCGAGGTAGAGACAATCACAGGTGTACATAAAGGTATTCCTCTTCTTTTGATTGCTTCTTTGCAGGTACATGAAGAGGCTATTTTAACTGAACGTATAAAGAACCATCTCTGGTATCTTTACCTTTCATTATTTCGTTGCATGAAAACTTTTACTCTTTTTTATATTTGTAACACATGAAAAATCCCTCCACGTAAACATCTTGAATTCTGTTAGCCTGGACCAAAAAATGGCATTCCACCTTTGCCACCATGAAATAAGAACCCTATCCCACTGTAAAATGGTTTGGTGACTCCTGAATCAGGTACTCTTAGCACTTTCCCCGACTGGCGAGCCTCACTCCCTACTACAACTTCTCTCAAAGAGGTGCGGCTTCACACTTCGCTATCCTTCTTGGATACAGACGGAAAAATCTTTCTTCCCCTCAGGAAATGAGTATCTCATTCACCTCATTTCAGTATCCATTTAGCCATCATTTTCTGACAACAAAAACTGTTAGAGTGCTTTGCTAGCAATAAAACCTGAGATTCCCTAACCTGAGTTACTGACGATGGAAAAAGCCAGATGAACACCTGGACGAACTCTTTTGCGTGAACTTTCTGCCTTCAGTGTTTGGTAACACGGAGGTCTAACCAGAAAAGCACGATTTCAGCTTCTGTTAGGAGAACGACACTTTTCGAGCCAAAAATGATTTTGAGATTAGCATCAAGTAAACTTGAGCCCCTACGCAAAAACGTTTAAAGAGGTCCCTCTTTCACGAGCCACCCCAGAAATGATCTCAATCTGCATCATACGAAGCGGTGGGAGAGGGAATGTTCTGTGAGTCCCTGAGCTGGAGCAGTTGCTCCTATTGTGGATAAAACAAAGTGGCCAAGAAATAGGATACGGTCCCCAAAACAAGGGCATAAAGATAAATAAGAAAGAAGTCTAGGAACTGGGGCCAGTGTTGTCACCTTCATCGTCACCATGCAGAACAGGGATCACTGATGACTCCTGGAAGAGGATCTGTTTGGTTAAGAACAAGCTGACAAAGAGTGTATCATCCTCTCTTTATTTTTCTGTGTGTTTGAATATTTCCAAAACTAAAATTTTTTAAAAGTATGTTGACTGAGGATGTCATCTGGTTCACTGGAAAAGGAGAATGTGTAGAGGGAAAAAGAAATGAATATTCTAACAGTCTAGTCATCTCAGGATTGGAAATCCTGAGCGCTTTGCCAAGTCACAGTGCAAGAGGAAATAGGAGGGAGAAAGCACAGATGCCAGGAGGGCTGCCTCTGGTCCTGCTCAAAGACCTTCCTGGGGCGATTCAGATGATCCAGGACCTTCCTGGGAAGGTCCAGGAAAAGGAGGAAATGCTTCTGCCTGCATCATGTTCTCAGAAGAATTCTGGACAGAGCCTTGGTCAGCTCAAAAAACCAAATATCCACACATAGAGAAGGCGCACGTACGTTCTGTATTTTCTGACCCAAAGGAGATCGCTTTTGTACAGGCGGTTCGGCCCATCTATCTAGAAACACGTGGAAACAAGAGATGGAAGACAGGGCAAGAAATGGTGTGTGGAAAGAATACAAAGGATATTATTTGACTGCTTGACTTTCTTTTAAGGCATTTTGGATCCTCTTTGGTTAAAGAAATGCTTATAATGTTAATTACTAATGGCCTCCCTTAACTTTTTTTTTTTTTAATTCTGAACTATTTTTTACCTACAGAGAAGTTGCAAAAATAGCACAAAGCCCTTCTTGCGACCTTTATGCTGCTTTCCTTGCTGTTAACATCTTCCGTGACCATAATGCACTTATCAAGAACGGGATATTAACAGTCACACACTATTATTAATTAAGCTAGAGACTATTAGAATTTCACCATCCTTTCCATTAATATCCTTTTTGTTTCAGAATCCTGAGAGGATCCCATAGCACATTTAGTTCTCTTTTTTCGTAGCCTTTTCCAGTTTGTAACTGTTTCTCGATCTTTCTTTGCCTTTTGTTGCCTTGATACTTTTGAAGAGTACTGAACCGTGGTTTTGTCGAATATTCCTCGGTTGGGCTTTGTCTCGTGTTTCTTCATGGCTGGAGTGAAATTATGCATTTTTTAGCAAGAAGACTACAAAACCGATGTTGCGTCCCTCTCAGCGCATCACAGCAAGGGTTTGTGATGTCAACATGTCTTATTACCAGTGATGCTTCTTCCCTTGATCACCTGGTGAAGCTGGTGTCTGTTCCTTTCTCCACAGTGAAGTTACTATCTTTCCCTTTGTAGTAAATACGTATCTTGGGGGAAATATGCTGAGACTATGCAAATCCTGTTTCTACTCAGACTTTGCTCACTAATTTTAGCATCCATCTGTGGATTTTGACTGAAACAATTATTACTGCGGTGCCTGCCTAATGGCGATTTTATATCCCATGTACCTTCAACATTTACTTTTTGGAATTCTACTTAAGGAAAAGCTGCCCCTTCTCCTCTATTTGTTTTTTTAATCTGTTCAAACCCCTGGATGTTAATTTAATCTATGGGTTAAAATTCAGTACTATCATTCTTCGTTTTGCCACCCAAATTGTCCAAATTGTTCCAGCTTTGGTCACTGGGAACACACTTACGTTGACTTTTGGAGAATGTCCTTATTTATTGGCACTATAAAATGGAACGTAAGATAGACTCATTTTGTGTTTTCCCCACCTGAGCCCTGGAATCAACTGCTTTTCCAAGGAGAGTTGGTTGCTTTTTATTGGGGAATGGTATTTAGGAGCAGGACATGGATGCTACGGTGAGCTTATTGCATCTCGGCAGACTGAAGGATGTACTAACCTATTTATCTATCTACCTATTGAAATATGTCGATGACAGTAGTTTATCCTGCTACTCTGATTCTAATCCAACACCACGGGGTTCATGTTTTCCTTCCTCTTTGCTTACTGATAACTTTTTTCTTCATCAGTGCAATGCCCATAATAGCTTTCTTTTAACTTGGAAGATAGTTATGTTTAATCATCAGCTCCAAAGTCATTAATTGATTAGACTGGAAATGGATTTATTAATTTGGCCAATATTAATGGGCATGTTCTGTGTTTAAGGCCCTCTCTACAACACGCTTTTGGTGGAAGAAGGATGACTCTTAGACCTTCCTTTCAGGCAGTTTATGGGCTATCAGGAAATATATTAAAATGATACAGAAAGTAAGGAGTGTTAAGAGAAACAAATAAGTTGCTCTCAGCATATGGAGGAAGGAGAAATGTACCTCTATTGAAGGAATAAGGAAAGGCTTTCTGAAGCAGCTGTGGATCTTTAAGGATGAGTAGGATGGAATCTGTAAGGATTAGGGGAAGGCAGTTCAGAAAAGGGAGCAGCTTGAACCAAAGCATGAAGTGGGAGCCACACACAGCAAGGCACAGGAAGGTGACAGGGTGTCTGGGTAGAGAAGAAGGCCTAGGAGTCAGCATGGTGGGCGGAGCTGGATCACAGAGCTCCATTCTGGCTGCAGAAGAATCTGGGCTCTCCGTTCCGTGGGCGATAGAGAGCTCCTGAGAGTTTGGAAGCAAGAAGAAACCTGATAGGAGTGACACAGTGGACTCACAATGGAGGGGGGATCTGAGGGACAGGAATGGTCTTTGGAGGAGATCAGTTTGGAAGCTATTGATAGAGATCTGACAATCTGAGGGTGACTGAATTTGGGCAAGGACAACAGGTATGGAGAAGAGGGGATATACCTGAGGAACTACCATGAGCAGTTGGCCACACTTGACAATAGATTATATGAGAAGAGCAAGAAGTCTAAGGTAACTCCAGCATTACAAGGAAGTATATTAAAAACAGAAACTAGTAAGCAAGGTGGTGGGAATGTGTCCAACAGCCCCCAAAATGCCGGGTTGAGATAAATCACTTCCCTTGTGACCATTTTTATGCTATTTTAGAGTGGACAGAAAAGAAGAGAGAAATCAAACTTTTAATCAAACAATGCTGTTACTTTTTAGCAGCAATGCTATATCTCCAATAGAGTAGAAAACTGTATTAAAAATCAGAGTGAAATTTCTAAATGACAATGACATTTAATTAACCCATGGTGCTGGTTAGCCATTGGCATTGATAATCACCACAAAGCAGTGTTTTCTTTGAAGTCTGATAGTTAACACTCTCTAAACTAGAAGCTGCCCACATTTTATCCATTATGACTCGAAGGCTATTAAAACAGAGCCATATAACTTCAGTCACCAGGGAGTTTTGGAACACTGAAGTCAGAATGAAACCATCACAGCTACTCTATTAATGTTGTATCACTATTCAGATGTGATAGTGTATCTCAGGAACAGCTTAAACTCAAATGTACTAGTATCTACACAATCATGACTGCATTTATTAGTTAGCACATAACGTATAGGCGTAGGCTGGGCTTGCTGGAGGGTATTTGGCTTTCAGGCTCGAGAAGCAACTACGCGTCAACGGTCGTTATGCCAGGCCCTGTTAATTACCTTCTTTCTAAGGCAGTAAGAGCTAAATTTGTTCATTTGTTTTGCAAGAGGCTAGTCAACCACGCCATAGGGCAACAGAAAGGACAGAAGAGGAGGGAAAGAGAGCAAATCCAATTTTTCTTTGGATTGTGCAAAAGTTTGGAAGTGAGACCCACTGGCTCTAAGGAACTCTGGCATGGATGCCCAGCTTCGTCTCAGCAGGGTGACCTTGTGGGGATGGCTCAGCATCCACGACCACCTACTCCTCCTTTCCCCTGATTGTGCAGGTGAAGGCACTTCAAGCCTGTCTTAGACAAGGTGTCCCTCCTACCTTCAAGACTCTCTTGGAATGAACCTACTCAAAATTCTTCCTAAGGAAATATAGATCATCTTAGTGGGTGGCCAGCTATTCTTCTTCAGTGGAGTCAGAAGAGCCACAGTGAAGGAGAGGTCCACATTTTCTATCCCTAGAAACGCTCTATGACCATAAGCGTTGTCCACCACCAGAACTTGTTTCCAGGTAGAACTGTGTGGACACAGATTTCCACACTGAACTCACAAAAGTGTTCAGGAAGACTGTGCATTGGACCTTCACTAGCACAAAGGGGGGCCGAGGGTACGAGATGAAGAGCTCAGCAGCTCTGAAGATATTGAACAGTCATTCCTGTAGGAAATCAGTTCTCTTATTACAAAATTGCTGTCTTAAAAAAACATCTTTATCAATTAAGGCAAGCAGGGTTGGCAGGACTCAAGGGTCAATAATAAGCACTCAAAATACAGCAGCAAAGAAGAGGTTAAAGGCAAAAACCATGAGGCAGTGAAGACACATGTCACATTGTCATGTCATCATAGTAGCTGTCCCCGTTCTTACCTTACAATAGCCTCCTCCCCTCCTTGGCCACTTCCCCTCTTCTAGGTCCTTTCAGGTACCCTTTCCAAGTCTCTTTTTCTTTTTTTAAGATTTTTATTTATATACTCAAGAGAAACAGAGAGAGGCAGAGACACAGGCAGAGGGAGAAGCAGGCCCCATGCAGGGAGCCCGACGCGGGACTTGATCCCGGGACCTCGGGATCATGCCCTGAGCCGAAGGCAGATGCCCAACCACTGAGCCCCCCAGGAGTCCCTAAGTCTTTTTTTCTATGTCTAATGGAGAAGTAATGTGACAGTAGATCTTTCTACTATTTATTAACCATATTTTAGTATGTTGGTTATTTAGGTTATCATGGTACCAACTGATTCCATGAGGGTGTGTTTTGTTGTTTGTTTGGCTTATTTGTTTCTAATTATGAAACTGAAGGTTTTGTCACCGCTATAGAAATTTCAAGCCTTGGCCAGTTGTAGGTTGTATGAATTGAGTGATGAGAAGCGCAGCTACCGTCACATCTTTAGTTCTCTAAGAAAGATGTGGGGTAGAAGAGTTGGAAGGAGGGTGGAATCTGTGTTTCCTCCCTCCAAGAATGACTTAGATTATGATTCATGTGTCCCAAGACGCTGTGATGGAAACTCCACCTCCACTGACTAGACAATTTGTAGGGCCCAGGCAAAATGAAAATGCAGGGCCCCTTGATCAAAAATTATTAAGAATCTCAAGACTGTGACAGCAGAGCACTAAACCTACCCCCAAGTTTCAGGGGCCCCAAGGCCCAGCTGTCTTGCATCCAGGTTCCTGTTCCCTGACTACCTCATTGATCCTTCCATCATCCAGGTTCCTGTTCCCCGACTACCTCATTGATCCATCAATGCTCACTGGATGAGAGGCATGGCAGTCTAGGCAAGCCTATTGCTCTTGCAGCTAAAATTCACCAACACACTACAACTCGATTGGAACATGATGGGGCTTCCTTGCACTTTTCTCCTTACCTTGTACCGCCCAGAACTGCAGAAGAGATATTAAAGTGTTTTCCACTTCGTGTTTTGTTATTTTAAATGATATTTAATTACGTTTTTATGTTACAACATGATGCCTGATGTTCTGGAACATGCCCCCACAGTTCTTCTAGTTGTTTTCTACCACGCTGAGGTCTTTACCAGTCATGTAGGTCCCTGGAATGCGTTCTCTTCATCAGGGCAGGCACCCGTATCTCCCTCTCGCCTAAACCTCTTCCCAGTGTCAATACTCCACCTGTGTAGCCTCCACTCATCCCCTTTTCTGGAACTGCTTTTAGAGAGTGAAAAGGACTTTTAAGAAGTGCTTTAGAATTAGGGACCCCTGGGTGGCGCAGCGGTTTGGCGCCTGCCTTTGGCCCAGGGCGCAATCCTGGAGACCCAGGATCGAATCTCACGTCGGGCTCCCGGTGCATGGAGCCTGCTTCTCCCTCTGCCTATGTCTCTGCCTCTCTCTCTCTGTGTGTGTGACATTAAAAAAAAAAAAAAAAAAAAAGAAGTGCTTTAGAATTAAATTTTGTGATTTGCATAATACTTTGGTGTTTCTGACTGCCTTTCTTCAACCAAATATAAGGTAAATAAAAGGTATTCAGCTCTCTTTAAAAAAAAAGATTTTATTTATTTATTTGAGGGGGTGGAGAGAGGGGGAGAGAGGGGGGCAGAGAGAGAGAATGAGAATGGAGGAAGGGCAGAGGAAGCCAGAGAAGCAGACTTCCCGCTGAGCAGGGAGCCTGACTCGCAGGGCTTGACCTCAGGACTCGATCCCAGGACCCTGAGATCATGACCTGAGGGTAAGTCAGACACTTAATTGATTGAGCCACCCAGCTGCCCCTCAGTTCTCATTTCTTACATCAGGTCACTGACTTTCTCCTATGCTCTGATTTTTTGGTTTTTTTTTTTTTTTTAATTGTTAAAACTATATTTTTTTAAGCGTAGTTTAAGGTTCATAGCAAAATCAAGGGGGAAGGTAGAGAGATTTCTCCTACGCCACCTGTCCCTGTGCTCAGCCTCTCATCACTTACACATTAGCTCTTTACTTGTTCAGATGTTTTTGTTAACCTTGATATTTTTTGGTATCTTGGAATATTTTGCTATTTCCCTCTATTCAGACTGGCTGGAAATGAAGAAATGTCAGCACATGGGAAGAATAAATATAAAATACTTGAAAAGTTAAGTTTCATGGGTCTCAGGATTATGCAATACCTCAAGCTAAAGTTAATAAAGTTGCTTAGTTAACAGGGACTTGGAGTCAGGTGCTTCAGTAAACAGAAAAAGGCTTATTTGTAAGTAGCATATTGATGGTTTATGTGTAAATGAGTGTTTCTAACGTGCTTGCTGGGAGTTAAAAATGGCTTATTAAGAGTTTTAAATCCCCCCCTTACAAATCATTTATTGCAATGCTAACAGACACTTTTTTTAAAGATTTTACTTATTTATTCATGAGAGACACCAAGAGAAAGAGAGGAGAGAGGCAGAGACACAGGCAGAGGGAGAAGCAGGCCCCATGCAGGAAGCCTGACGTGGGACTCGATCCCAGGACTCCAGGATCATGCCCTGGGTGGAAGGCGGCGCTAAACCGCTGAGCCACCCAGGGATCCCCCCAACAGACACTATATTTTTTTCTTTTTACAGACACAATTTTTGAACCAAGTATTTGTTAGGCCAAAGAAATGACCCAAAAACTTAAGTCAAATTCCAAGTAAGTACAGTCCATTAAACCTTAATTTCCAGAAAAATGTTACCAAAAGTCCCTTCAAAGGTGGGTCATGTTTGCATGACCGACAAACTACTGGTACTAATGTGGTTTCAAACTCTGTCACCTGCACTGCTGACCTTCCGAATCTCCATTTGGAGATGGAAATGACCAAGTGCCACCGGTTTTGTACGTGAGGCCATATCCCTCTGTTCAGAGCTGCCTGAACCAGAATGAGCACCCGATCCAGGCTAAGCCTGTGGTGTCTGTAGGACAGAGCTTGCTCTCTCAGCCTCTGACTCTGGGAAGTGCGGTGGCAACAGAGAAGCACACGCAGTTAGAGGGGACAGCAGAGCCTGCAAGGTAACAAGTGACACAGAAGGGAAGGCGGGGGGGGGGGGGCGGGGGGGACAAGCCATGAGGGAAAGTGGAGTTCCAAAGAAATTACTAGGAGACAGAGATGTGGACAGGGAAGTTGACAGGAAGGGGGGAAGGATGGACGGATGGAAGGAAGGAAGGAGGAAGGAAGGAAGGAGGAAGAGAGGGAGGGAGGGAGGATGAAAGGAAGGAAGAAGGAGGGAGGGAGGAAGGAAGGAAGGAAGGAGGAGGGAAGAAGGAGGAAGGGAGGGCAGGAGGGAAGAAAAAAGAGGAAGATATATATATAAATGGACACAGCGCAAGCAGATGGAGGTGTGGCCTTGAGAGGCTGCAGTCTGGCCCTGGGGGTCACTGTGCGCCCCCGAGGTCACTGTGCGTCCCCGAGGTCACTGTGCCCCCGAGGTCACTGTGCGTCCCCGAGGTCACTGTGCCCCCGAGGTCACTGTGTCCCCGAGGTCACTGTGTATCCGCGAGGTCACTGTGTCCCCGAGGTCACTGTGTGTCCCCGGGGCCACTGTGCCCCCGAGGTCACTGTGTGTCCCCGGCACCTCTGGGGAAGGGGAGCAAGCGCCGGGCATCTGGCCTAGCAGGAGACACAGAGGACCCCAAAGCCGTCTCCACCCCTGACTTAAAAGCCTGGGGGGCCCAGGAACCTCGCTTGGGGCTTGGTGGGGGGGGGTGGAAAAACCAAGCTGCGCTCAAGCCCGCTCCCCCTGCGCCCGGGACCCTTGGGCCCGCTGCTGCTTCCAGCCCCCGTCCCAGCGCCCCTGACTCCACAGGCTCCTCGGCTGCCCGAGGCCCCGCAGTCCCCGCGTGCTGCACGGGGCGCGGGTGGTCGCGGCAAGGCCGGGCTCCCCACATCCCGCCGGGGAGCGAGGGGTGCCAATGGAGGGCCCGCTTGGCCAGCCCCGCGATGTCCCGGCCGAGGCACTGCTGCCAGCAGCCACGTCCCCCTCGGCAAGACGGGGGGCCCGCAGCCCCTCCTGCAACCCCGCGCTCCGGCACGTGCAGTCCAGTCCGGCCACCAGGCCCATACTTCCTCTTTTTCCAGACCAATATTCTATTACTCCTCACAAGTTTATTAGTTCTGACTCATAACAATCCATCAGCCGTAAGCGCAATAAATGATGCTTGGAAATTAAAACCCACATTTCGGCAGAGGAGATTTTACATGTTAAATTATCTTTAAAGTTATAAATAAATAACATACGTGGAATAGATTTAAGCAATAAACGTATATTCAGCAAACAATACTCAGGAAGCTTCCAGTCCAGCAGGAAAATGTGATGTGTGCGCTCTCTTGCTAATAGGCCCTCCACTCTCTGCCCTCCTTCTCTTCCTTGGTAAGATCATGAATCCATCACATCCCATGTTGGGCTCATTGCCTTCTTAGGACAAACGGTGCTTCCTTCATCTAAAACTCATTCGCAAAATGTCTTTCAGCTTTCTTAGGTTGTTGTTTCGTTTTTGTTTTTTTCCCTGGTTATTTTCAAAGAGCGACTTAGAAATTTTCCAAGATGCCTGCTTGCTTCCAGCTCCTCCTCTCTGTAGGCAGCCCCACTTCCTATCATTGCCACTCGAATCGCTTTTAAAAAGTGGCCCCCTGAAAGAAGTCCTATTGAACCCAAAACAGGAGAAACTCCTCTCACTCGCGGGAGCCAAGAGGCTGGACTCAGGAGCCAGGAGTCTGTTCTGTTATTTTATGAAAGCAAAGGAGGGTCAAGTTTCTACCAGGTGTTGGAAAACACTGGTTTGTTTTTTATTTCTAAACACAGAAAACAGGAAAGAAAGGGAGAAAGAGGCTGCAGTGCTATCCATCAACTTGTGCTTCTTACCACGTAAAATTTTCTAAAAGATACACTCAAAAATCAGAAGTTTCATAGGCATACTTTTCTTCCAGTACTCAATTAAATCTGCATAATTTCATCAAATTTTGTCCCTTGTGGAAATGCAATTATTGCACTCTGGTTTCCTGGAACTAAGAATTTCATTCTTAACCTCATTCAGAGATTTAACCCACGACAACAAAACACGACAGGATTCACGTCAGTGACAATTTAAAGAGAACTGAGGGTTAATGACAAAAGTCTGGTCTAGACAATACTGTATCAAGGGACTTTCAAAAAAATGACTTTATTTATTAGAGAGAGAGAGAGAGCACAGGGGGGGAGAGGGAGAAGCAGGGAGCCCAAGCGAGGCCCCGTCCAGGGCCCGGGGTCACGGGGTCACGACCTGAGCCGAAGGCAGACACCTGTCTGACTGAGCCCCCCACGCACCCCTCAAGGGACATCTTTATCACTTAACCTCAAAGGCAACAATAGCAGAACCCGACCTCGTGTCAGTGACGCCTCTACCTTCTCCGACTCTTCCTTACGCGTCTCCCTCTTCCCTTTGCTTCTGGGCGCACATGCAGGCTTTCCGCATCTGGATCCAGAACTGCCTCACCGAGCCGGGCCACACCTTCTCTGACCCCACGCCTCCCCCCAGGCGTCAACATTTCACAAACCAGACAGATCAGGATGCAGCGACTTCACCCCGATGTCGCCCTGGATTCCGAGGCCCGAGGGATGAGCACGGGGTCACTGAGTGTCTGCTGGGCAACAGCGCTTCTCTGATAGGACACACGTGCTCCCTGGTGTCCCCTGCCTCCTGTGCCCGTGTCTACACACTTACATCCCCACAGAGTCTGGTCATGCTGTGACCAGGGCCATGCTGTGGTCTCCAAGACCGAGAGGTGTTAGAACACAGACAATGACATATTCTAGAACTCTGATTGCAAACCTTTTGTACTGCCCATAGTCACTGGCTGCGCTTGGGATAGATGGGGCAGGAAGACTAAGTCCTGGGTATCCCAGAGCACGGGGGATCTTCTAGGTGGGGACACCCTAGTGACCACCTAGTCCAACTTTATCTGAACAGGTGAGGAAGAAAGGAAGGAAAAGGAAGCTACACTCCAGAGCTACGGAACGATTTGCTCAAGGTCAGAGGCAAGTTGAAGCAGTTGAGGCAAGCTATGGCCAGAACCCGGGGTCTATGATCCCGTTAGCTCGGCGTCTTACACTTACTCAGGCCGCTCCCGACCGGATAGCCAGAAAATATAATGACGTCCTAATGCACACACCTGCATTACACTAGCATATTACATTTTTTTAAATTTTTATTGGAGTTCAATTTGCCAACATATAGCCTAACACCCAGTAGCACATCACATGCTGCAGTAGTGCCTGGGTGGTGAGACACGATGGGACCGTGGGAGCGGAGCGGTGGCGGTGGTGGCAGTTAGGAGAGGGGTGAAACACTTTGGAAGCCTGACACATTCTGCGATGCTGGCACACTTTCATTTTGCCTCAAGGGCTCCACAAGGGATCAAGATAAAACCCAAAATTAAAACAAAAATGGATAATTCAAATCAACAGAGGCCATCTTTTCTTTGACAAAGGTGCTTTAAAGATACGCAAGCGAAAGATGTATTTTACATGCTTACATATTGAAAGAGATGTATGACGTGGATTCTCATTAAAATAACGAGATTAATGTACGGCCGATGGTATTACGCCTCCCCAGTGTGCAAGCATCTCTGGATATACACCAACCCAATTAATATAATATGTGGCACATCTATTGTCCTTGCCGGACATAATGCCACTAGCAGTCTTCCAAAACCTCGATGTATCTATGACTCAAGTTGTGTGTCACCAATACTGTTGCCCCCTCTGCGTCCTGGGAAGACCGAGCTGAAAGTCTGTGGTCTCCACACAGCCTTGCTTCCTCTACCTCCTGGAACACATGACGCCTTCACTCACGAAGACCATGGCCACATCACTCACTCCTTGTTACTCTTCATTCTCCACATCTTTTCTGAGGCCACCTCTCCAGTGACCGTCTCTTGTGTGTGTTTCTTCCTTTCTCGCTGCCACAGACTCGTTAAGGTCTCGCCACCTCTTATGTAAACCATGACTGTGAAAGCCTTGTACGTGTTCTCATTTCTCTTCATTCTTGACACAGGCATCAGAATTATTACCCTAAACCACAACTCCAGACATCATGGAGTTGCTCAGAAATCATGGCTCCTTGCGGCCTAGTCCAAACTTCTTGGCATAACGGTCTGGGATCTCCAAAAGATGGTTCAGTCTGGCTTGCCCCTTTTGACCCTGTCTTCTAGGCACCCCTTGGTATTCCCATCATGTACCTCTGCGCCTACTGACCTCAGTGCTGGAATGCCCTGTCCCACGTTCTTATCCGCACCCCAGCCCCGTTACCCTTCACCAAAGCTTTGTCTATCCCTCCCAGCCCAGCTCTACAGCCTCATACTCCACAAATCCTTCCCTGAATCTCTCAGCTATAATTTGCTTTCTTCTCTCTTGTGCTTCCATAGTACTTTATTAATATCTCTACTGAGAACTCTTAAAACATTGTTCTATGTCTTTTTTCTCCATTCAATTATACATTCCTTGAGGGCAGTGGTACCTCCCATACATCTGAACGAGGCACCAGTGTAGAGCCTTCCACAAAACAGGCTCCCGATAATTATTTGTTGAAATGATTTTGAATGTACCTCTACATGTGCCAGTGCTCCAATTTTCCAATCTGCATGGCTTTTCTGCATTTTTCAAATTGTTCTGTAGGTGCATCCCTTACACCTTCCCTTCTTTCCCCCTCCCCTGTCCCCCTCGTGGTTGTTTCATTTAACTTGCCAGAAACTGCCGTCACTTGTGTTTTGGCAGGCTTATTTAATCCACGTTTATCCTATCCATCCTACGCCATACTGGCACAATATGTGTCTTAGTTCGCTTGGGCAGCTAGAGAGTGGGCAGCTCATAAACAAAAGAAATGTATTTGTCATAGGCTTGGAGGCTGGAAGTCCAAGATCGGGGAGCCAGCACGGTCAGGTCAGGGCCCTCCTCCAGGTTGCAGACTTCTCTTTATATCCTTACGTGATGGAAGGGGCAAGGCGACATTCTCAGCCATGTTTATAAGGGCACGAATTCCACCCGTGAGGGTCTACCCTCATGATATAATCGCCTTCCAAAGGCCCTACCTCCTAATGCCATCACCTTGGGAGTTAGGTTTCAACCTACGAATTTCGAAAGACAAAAAAATTCAGTCTGCAGCAATGTCTACAGATTTACTAGGGCACTAGAGCAAAGGATGACTGGAATCTGTACTCCCTGACTTCCTGACTATGTGACCTCAGGCAAGGTACTTAAGCACTCTGAGCCTTGGTCTCCTCTGTGGGCAGAAAGGGACAGTAACCCTCAATTCTGTGAAGACGATTGTGACAACAATATAGGCAAATCAGCTGGTACAGAGAAGGCAGGCTGAGAAAGGAAGCAAGGTGTTTCCTGAAATCTGTGTTAGCTGCCTTGAGAATGAACGCTGAGGCTCATCTTCAAAACCGGGCTCCTTCCTCAGAGACCCACTTCTCCTCTCCCCAGCACACTGGATTCTGAATTCCTTCAGACAGATGCTATTATTTACCTCTCCTCACATGCACAACATGATGCAATGCCTGGCACATGTCACCCTTCACTTTAAGAGCACAGAACAGTTCCAACTCCATTTATGCCATGTCCCAGCAGCACAGAGATAGGATGCAGGGAACTGCTGCTGTTCATTAAGCTTTACTTGTAGAACTCAGGAGTGGGCTCGATCCTCAGACTTCGTTATTAATGACGTTGCCCTTAATCTATGTTAAATATAGATCATGAATGATGCTGATGAGTGGGTTGTATGTCATATTTGTGTTAGTTCAATTACAATCATAAATTAAGAAGCTCTGTACCCCTACTATGTAGATTGGGTCTAGGGTTTCATTATGATGACATAACACTCTCTTAGTTTTCATAAAGACATGCTGGCTTTTTTATTTTGTTTTCTATTTCTAGATTTAGTTGTACATTATTGGCAACATATGCTGCCCAGATTCCAGAACTTGGTAATAAATTATATTTATACCATCTTCGAAAATTCTTTCCAGGGTATAACATTTTCTAGCCTACGTTGTTATATGCGTTTAATCTTTGGTTTTCCTACCATGTTATGCAGATTCTGCAAAATGACCCATAGATTCATGAGTGTATCACCGTGAGTAAGTTTCTCTGAAACAAAGCCGTCAACACCCAGAGGTAGGTCAATGAATTAGGTCTAAGATTTTCATCAGTGCTTGTACTATGACTGTAAAAAAAGTTTCCTCCCCATCTGTCACGCTATAGTCTATGCCTGGTGCAGAAAACCGGAACAATATTAATTTGTGGTGTGGGGGGTGGTGTGGTATTGGAATCTTTTTTTTCAGAATCAGGGGAGGATTCTGGAGGCAGAAATAATAACAGTCAGACATCAACCAAGGCATGTGTACTCACACGTGCATATGTACACCTAGGGGCATAAGCGTATGTTGTGTACATGTGTGTATGCTTGGAGCACTGACACATGCCAACCCTCACTAGGGGCAGCACGTAGAGGAATGATCAGCCACTGGGCCCGTGGGCCTCATACGGTCTTTATAAGTTCAATATGACCACACAACTGAATGGACTACACGATCCTCTCTTACTTCACATTAGAAATCCTCCAACCCCAAAATAAAGGGGTACGGCATCAGAATACAACCCAGAGGATTCCACTACATGCTTTCATAGCCAGGCTAAGAGATTCAGAAGTCCACTTCCCACTTCCCACTTGCTATTTGCCCTTCTACAAACATGCTGTGGCCCGATCCACCATATATGCAGACTGAAGTATGATCTCTGTGATTAATGTGGACATGAAGCTGGCCAGAAGAATCATACCAGAATATCACACCTGAGAGCCACGATTTTATGACCACGGCATGAGGCCCCTGAGTCCCCTTTGTCTTAGCTTGGATCTGACTTAAATCACTCATCAGAAAGATGATTTAAATCAAACTTCAAGAAGATACAATTTCGTTTCTTTTCCCTCCAAGGTATGCCCCTGTTGTATATATTCCTAATATTAATTACAGACAACTCAGGTTTCTAGTTTTCCCATGTAAAAGAGATAACAAACAATACATGTAAACTACATAGAAACACACGTTGGGGCAGTTACATTTGCACCCTGAATTATGATTTGGCTATTTTGTTCCTCAAAGCTAGATAGAGCAGGTGTCTGTGAAGTCACAGAGGGACAAAGCATTTCCAGTCTGACAGGTTGATTTGGGCATCAGGTTTTACTCTGCTGTATTTGAATAACAACCATCATAACTCAAAACAATCAATATTACTGACTTTTTGCAAAGTAAGATGTTTGTATAAACGTGTTTGTATTTTGATCTGTTTCTTCAACAAAACACATAGAATTTTTAAGCAAAATATACAAAATCAAGATTTATTTTATTTCTACCTGTGAAATGGGGCATTGACAAAAATAAAAAAGAATGTTTCCCTTAAATAAAATGATTCACCCAAAATGAAAAACTTAAAACACAGGGTTGTTTGGAATAGCATCTCATTCCCTCCATTCACATAACATTAAAGAGCAGAAAGCTTCCTCTGTTAAGAAGGAAAAGTTTATAACCTTTCTAGCACATGGAGGCAAAAGAAGATTTTGGAGGAGCCAGGCACGATGGACAGGAAGACAAAAGGGGTCTCACAATTGATGGGGCCTAGAGACAGGATCCCAAGAGAGGTCACAGATCGCTAGGGGCTCGAAAAGTAAAATGCCCATGCTTTGAAAACAGAGAAAAGAAGTAGAGAAGAAACAAACCGAACATTAGAGAAGAATAGGATGCCATGTAACTGAAGCCCTGGGGCGGGAGGGGGATGGGCACAGAGGACGGTCTAGGGCACAAGGAGAGAAGCCTGCCTGCTGAGCACTCTGGCAATTCTAGGGAATGACCAGTTCTGGGATCCAAGTGATTACGGGGACTATCATTTTGGCTAACACCACACACAAGGAGCCAGGACCAAGAGTGGATGTGCATCAATACCTACACTAAACGCATGCCATTTATTTACTTAGAATATGTACAATGGAGAGTTTCTTATAAGAGCAGATTTTATATGCTAAATAGATAACTTTCTGTTGATTGTCCACAATCTGTTGCTAATACAACATGGTACTACAGGGTTAGGTTGCAGGCCCAAAGACAAAAATTTTATTTTATTTTATTTTATTTATTTTCTTTTTAAAGATTTTATTTATTTATTCATGAGAGACACAGAGAGAGGCAGAGACACAGGCAGAGGGAGAAACAGGCTCCCTGCGGGGAGCCCGACGTGGGACTCGATCCCAGGACCCCGGGACCACACCCTGAGCCGAAGGCAGATGCTCAACCACTGAGCCCAGGTGTCCCCAAAGGGCAAAATCTTAAAAAAAAAAAAGAGGATCCTCCACCCCAAGCAAGCCCTTGGCAGTGATGAAGACAATCTTCAGGAAGTTCTGATGTGAGGTCCACTTCCCTGCCTATTAAACTTTAGTTTCTAGATTAAAACTGAATTATTCTGAAGCAGAGAACTCTTCCTATCCCTGCAGATTATGTGCATTACCATTTTACCTGCTTCTGATGAATTCAGATGTTTAAATGACTCCCACAATACACGGATGTGACTTCATCTAAAACCTTGTTAGGAAACACTTTTTAAAGATGTATTCTTAAGCTCTGAAGTTCCATACTTGGTATTACGGATTGATGGTGGCTGGGTGCCAATTCCTCTTTTTTAACAGGCAAACAGTTATCCTATACGAAAACCAAAGCACAGACAAGACAGCGTATTTCACGACGGTATTTCACATTTAATTTAAAGTCAAAAGTTTTAATTGCATGGAGATATTTAAATGTCACCAACTCATCATGTTAACTTTAAACTAAGCGTCACCAACTTCGTTCCACTGAGTTTCGACAGCCTGATCCTAGGTAGATACTTGATAGATGTTTGTCGGAGGCTTCTTTGCCCCCCAGATTAATAAAAGCAAAATCAAAATTTTATTGGAATTGTTGCAATGTATTAACTCCTCCAAGAGCATGATTTGGCCAGCGCAGCTTCATCTACCTACCCACACGCATCGTACCAATGCATCTATTCAGGCTGTGGTTTTTAATAAGCCTCCATATGAAACAAACAAAAAAAGTGGAAGGTGTTGCCTGGGAACTAATAGCAGTAATAAGGAGCCAGCGGATCGCTCCTTAATAAGCGTATGCACTGCACATCTCCTCCGTCCTGATTAACTACATTCTATTTTAGCACCAGACACTTTCTAATGAGAAAATGTTCAGTTTCCCCAAATGGTATGATGGTAGACTCAGAAGAGAAAATATCAATAAACCCCGTGAACAGTGTACCCCCACAATGGGAGCTCGTAAGTGGTTTCATCTTATTTCTATCTCCATTTCTTTTGAATTAATCATTCAATACACCTAATATGAAAACTCACTATGTGCAAGGTGTGGTCAACTCTTATAGTCAGAAGCTCAAGATACCATATGCATCAGATTCTTTAAAGGTGGTTTTTAAAAGGTGAAGCAGAGTTTATTAATTACTCGACACACCGTCCACGCTGATTCTTTCAAACTCAGGGACTGTGGGTTTGAGCAAATGCTCATGGTTGATATGCAGGACCCACAGCTGGAATCAAGTACTTCTCGGTCTGTGTAATGAGCCTGACAATGTGAATAATCGCGATGCAATAATTTTTTCAATGCTAAACACACAGGTATGTACAAACACACAAGGTAACCCCTGGAATAGTCGAGAAATAACTATCTCCAACATGTAACGGTGAATTCTGGGGATAATATGATGAACGCTGCAGATTTTTTTTTTTTTTAGGATAAATTTCCACGCTGGATAAAACTTATTACTAGTAGAGTAATCAGTGCATTACTTAAGTAACCAAAATGAAAACCTTCTAAATAGGCCCAACTGACATCCCTGGTTTTATTCAAGTAAATAAATATCAAGTAGTATGATAAGAGCTAAAGGGGATGAATAAAACATGATCCCTGCCTTCAAGGAGCTTATCAGCTCACAGAGGGTCAAGAAATACTGTACTTCTTAGTTACCCTCCATCAACTCCTACTGATGCTTCAAAAGGAAAACAAAAGTAACACCTGCATTTTTCCAGCCAAAGTAAGCTACACACACACACACATGCATGCACGCATGCACGCACATGCACACACACACACCCTTTACAAAAGCAAAGTTTGCTACATGCTATAATTAAGCTTACATCCTGGCAGTAAAAACATGAAGTTTTATTCTAAATATAGAGGAGGGCTCTCCGCATTGCAACCTCTCTGACTGTGGTTGTTTAACTTCAGTTATTGATACATCAGTGTCAGCTTTGCATTAACGAATCACTTTCTGAAAACACAGGTACAGTGGACATGAAAACCATACTGCTTTTTGTTGGGAGTGGAGATATTCTTTTTTTAAAAATATTTTATTTATTTATTCATGGGAGAGAGAGAAAGAGGCAGAGACACAGGCAGAGAGAAAAGCAGGCTCCCTGTGGGGGGCTCAACATGGGACTCGATCCTGGGACCCCGGGACCATGACCTGAGCCAAAGGCAGATGCTCAACCACTGAGCCCCCAGGGGCCCCCAGGAGTAGAGATGTTCCTAACATCTCTGGTGAGTGTTCTCCCAGGTTTGTCCTTCCTATGGCTCTACATGGCTGTTCAATGGCATTTTTCTTCTTGTTCTCAAAGTAGTGAGGTCCTGTTGCCACACGGATGTGAGGCGCAATCCCTAACCCAATTCCTAGGCCTCAGTGTTCTACGAGGGCCATTCCCAAACCTCCTTCAGAGGTTAAGAAACTTGGCCATGGCGGAGACCCTACACACACAAGCAGCCATCGTGGACCTGGGGCAAGTCCTGCTCAGTGAAACAGCCACTATACTGGCACGCAAATAACTTCTTAACGTGTCAGACTGGGCTCAGTATTATTTAATAAAAGAACTACAGACCTGAGGGCAGTTCAACCCACACTTTGCAAAACATCTAGCAGAAGAGAAGGTCGGGCTGATTTTAATGTGTGAGACTTAAAGGCCATTAGAAGGTAGTGGTGTACGTCTGGGCTTCCGTACTCCTGCTACCTGGAAACACAGCGCCTGCCACGAACCTGGGGCAAGTTCACCTCTCAGTTTCTTCAAATGGAAGAGAGGGATCATAGTGGTACCTACTTCTTTGGAGTAAAGATTACACATGATGTGATAACATGTAAAGCATTTAATATGGTGCTTGGCACGTAGAAGATCTCAATAAAAGATAATCTGATTTCTTATTTAGAATTTTTAGGACAATAAAAGCTACTGCTCTACTCTGAAAACGTCAAACACAACATATACCAAAAAAAACCCAAAACTGATGTAGAAACCCCTGGCAATTTACAAAGATAAATTAGATGTAGGAAGGACATTCCCAAATACGCCCTCTACTCTACCCCTACACTTCATTTGACTGTTAGGAACAATTGACAGGCCTTTGGGGGAAATATTTCAGCTTTGAAATAACTGCTTAGAAAAGGTATAAAAACTAAATTTAACTGCCTCTCCGGCAATTAGACCATGGCCACTGCCACATCTGCTATTTGCTCATCAGGAAACCGCTTCCGAGACATTTAACATTCATAGGTGTATTAGCTCATTATTAATATGCTGAAAGTTCTCTGTGACACTATCAACTACAGCACAGAATCTGATACATGGAGGCTCCATCTTGGTTTCAATTCATCTAAGAGGATTATGAGCAGAATTCCCTAAAGGACAATACTTCATAAAGGAGTCTCGTACGTGGACTACTTCAGAGTCAGATTTCAACGTATATCTATCTCTAAAAACTTCTCTGCAACGATCTCAATTCTCTATTCACACTTTTTGTCTTCATAGTCCCAGGAAGTAAGCATAACCACAGACACCTACGTGGCACTCTGTGTAGACGCATACATTAATGCATTTAATCCTCATGGCAGCAGGAGCCCCCGGGAGGTAGGAACTATCACCATCACCCCCTTTGTACACGGGTGGATACTGAGGCACAGAGAGTTTCACTACGTGCAATCATGCCAGAACTGGGATCTGAATCCAGGCAGTTTCATCCCAGGGTTCAAGCTCTCCCCTCTGGCTATGCAGCCTCTGGGCCTTACTGACCTGTTTCTCAAAACACAGAACTAGTGGTAGAAATTAATTACTCCCAGCCCCTTATCACAAGGCAGTATCAGGAATTGAAGTCCTGCTCTCTCCGTGCTCCATGCTAGCCCATGTACTATTCTTCTGACATCAGGTAAAGAGCACCATTTCCAATG
The DNA here is from genome assembly GCF_003254725.2 of Canis lupus dingo. NCBI lineage: Eukaryota > Metazoa > Chordata > Mammalia > Carnivora > Canidae > Canis > Canis lupus. The sequence goes on along the minus strand of NC_064261.1, from coordinate 3,105,303 downwards.
AACCTCTTAGATCAGAGGTTATGCCAAGAATATCTGACACAAGCAAACCAGCCAACATGTCATGGAAACTGCTTGGTTTATAACATAACTTTCATAACATTTGACCTATGGGCATCTGAATAGAATGTTCCTCTTTCAATGTACAAATTCCCCATGCGATGGCTACTTTTATGTGTCCGCTTGGCTGGGCTATGGTGCCCAGCTGTTTGGGCAAAGGGCTACGGTGCCCATCTGTTTGGGCAAACACCCATCTAGATGTTGTTGTGGAGGTTATTTTTTCAAGGCGTGATTAACATTTAAATCAACAGACCTTGAGTAAAGCAGGTCACCCTCCTTAATGTGAGTGGCTCTCATCTAATCATTTCAACACCTTAAGAGTAAAGACTGAGGTTTCCTCAAAAAAGCAATTCTGCCTCAAGACTGCAACATGGAAACCCTGCCTCAGTTTCCCATCTCCAGAGTTTGGACTTAAGACCACAGCATCAACTCATACCTGAATTTCCAGCCTCCTGGCCCGCTCTATAGATTTTGGACTTGCCCGCCTCGATAACTATGTGAGCCAATTTCTTAAAATAAACTTCTCTCTCTCTCTCTCTCTCTTTCTCTCTCTCTCTCTATATATATACACCTATATATAATATACACACATATATTTATATGTGTGTGTATATAGATATAGATATGTATATATGTGTATATATTATATATATTTCTTAATATTTCTTAATATATTTAATATACAGAATTTTATAGTAGTTTATTTCTTAAAATAAACTTTTTTCTCTCTATATATATATGTGTGTGTATATATATGTGTATACATATATAAATATACACACATATATGGAGATTATATATATGAAATATAGACCTATATATCTCATATATTCTCACATATGTCATTTATATGTATATTTATCTCATATATACCACAATGGGAACAAGATACATATATGCCATGAGTCCATATACCAGTTATATATATATATATATATATGTGTTATCTATCTATCTATTTATAGATTTACAGACACACCCACACACCTCCTATTGGGTCTTTTTCTCTGAAGAACTACCTAATACGCTGCAGGGCCCACGTCCATCACCTTTAACATAGAAGGCTCTCAGGAGAGCAATGAATTATAAACAAGTCCAGCCTCAATCCTAATTTCCCACTGTAGTTCTTTTTTTTTTTTAAGATTTTATTTATTTATTCATGAGAGACAGAGAGAGAGAGAGAGAGAGAGAGGCAGAGGGAGAAGCAGGCTCCATGCAGGGAGCCCGATGCGGGACTCGATCCCGGGTCTCCAGGATCACACCGGGGGCTGAAGGCGGTGCTAAACCACTGAGCCACCTGGGCTGTCCCCCACTGTAGTTCTTAAAAGGAAAGATGAAGTTGGCTACTTTATGTCCTAGCCCACAGACAGCAAACTTTCTGGAAGTGGGTGACACACTCTCTCTAATTCAACTGTGGTAGACTCTAGCCCACACGCCCTCTGTGAATGGTTGTGGTTTGACAAGCTACGAAGCACACATGCTTGTCTGTGGAAGCTCCCCAACAGGGCCCCAGGGGCCTGCTGCCGCCCAGCTCTGAGTCCGGCCAGGCCCTGTCCTCTGGGCATGGGACCACCGGCTTTCCATGCCACTCCGGGCCAGCCTAGGGGACCTGAAGAGGCAATCTGTAAGCCTCTCCTCCCAAGATCTTGGAGAACTACTACCTGGTTGCCGTAGTGGCTCCCAACTTTTATCTGCATGTGGGTTTGGTTGCTATAATCCAGTTTTGCTTGCCGCAACCCTCCCATCTTAGCTATTCGAATTCCTCTCCTGTTCCAGCTCCCAAAGAAAGGTCCCGGTAGAAAACCAATTTTATTTCCTTTTAAGAAAAGATCTCAACAAGCGGAGCCTCCTTCTTCCCCTCTCCGTTCTTCCTCCCCATCCCACCCAAACCGCAAACGCCTGTCCTTTGTAAAGAGCCTGTGCCGGGAGCTCGGAGGATGTCACACCAAGAAAATCCAGCGTTGCCCAGAGCTGTTTTCCTTGTGGCTTCTTCAGTAGCGGGCATACTGCTGTCAGTGTTTACAGTCAGCAATTTTGAATGTGCTGACATGGAGATTGGTGACCACAGAGTCCCTGCAAACCAGCCAGAAAGAGAAAACAGATGCGGCGATGCCAAGGCCAAGGCAATGCTAGGCCTCTCTCCTCCTTGCTTCCCCCAGGTCAGCCAAGGAGGCACCGGCCGGCCCATGGAGGCCAGAGGGGAGGGATGAGAGCAGCTCTCCTCCTCTTGCTCTCTCCTGGTCTACCCAGCTTCATCCCCGGGTTTCCACACTGGGGCTGACCCGTGCAGAGCTGTGGAGGAGGGAGAGGCCCGTCCCCTACATTAGGTCTCCCTCCCTGCTATGGGCTGTTCGGAGAAGAGGGGACGAGGGGAGGACAGGGTCAGGCTGCTGTGTTCCCAGCGGCTTTGTGAACCTCTCCCTCTCCAACACTTCACTGACAAAAGTTCTTTATGCTGCTGATTTGTTTTTGTGCATTTTTTTTTCTCTGGGAGCAAAGGAAAGTTTTGTAAGCAAAAAGAGTGCCAGAAAATTGCTAGGTAGCAAGTCTAGCATGAAAGAGAGAGAGAGAGAGAGAATTAAATTAAAGCTTGAAAAGGACTATTATCACTTTAATGTTTTATAGGCAGGCTGGGATTTGGGGATACTGGAATCCCTCTATTCTTGGCTCTACCTGGGTTAGATAATTGGGAAGTTATGTAGTCTGAGGAGCTCAAATAAATGAAGCAATCAGCTGGATAGTGGGTCTCCCAGTCCACAGACATGTGATGGAGCAGTCCTGGCACCTGGGCTCCCCCATTAGCAGGGACAAAAGCTGAAATGGATCTTTGGCCTTCTGTGTAAAGTCATGGTCCTCAAACTCTTATAGGCCACATCTACAGCACAAAAATCCATACCAAATTGCCCACGGTACTTCCACATATCAAGAGGAGGAAAAAATCCCCTGCAAGAAAATCAGGCACATCTGCAGATAAAACTATTGCAGAACGGTTAGCTATCCACCCGAGATGTGTGCACCCCTTCACCTATGTCAATCTGATTCTGGTAAGCAGATGCCCAGTCCAGGACTACATGTCCCAACTCTCCTTGCATCTAGATGGGAATATAGGACTTAGTTCTTGCCAAAAGAATGTGGGCAGAAACAATGTGTGTCATTTCCAGGGCTGATCCATTAAAAAAACTCAGGAAAAGGTCCAGCAATCCATAAAAAAAACAGAAAGAGGTCCAACAATCACCTAGCCTTTCTCTTTTCCCATCCACCAGCTGGATGCCAAAGGTCCTAAGACCTTGGGGGAACTTCAAAACGGGAGGAGCTACTTGCTCGTCCAGCAAATAAATGCCTTTGTTGAACTGTTGCATGACGGAGCAATAAACTTTTTTTTTAAGATTTTATTTATTTATTCATGAGAGACACACAGTGAGAGATAAGCAGCGACACGGGCAGAGAGAGAAGCAGGCTCCATGCAGGGAGCCTGATGAAGGGCTCGATCCCAGGACCCCAGGTCATGCCCTGGGCTGAAGGCAGACGCTCAACCGCTGAGCCACGCAGGCGTCCCAAGCAATAAACTTACTGGTAAGCTACTGGAGATTTCAATGTTTCTATATCATGAAAGTTACTGTAACTGCACAAAATCACTAAGTGACATCAGAGGAAAAGTATCAGTTTAATTAGACACAATGGCACAGATGGTGAACACGGTAGAGATGCAGACCGTGGTATGGGCACTACCTAGGTTAAGGGAAAGAAACATCTTTCCAATATATACAATATACACACCTACATATATCCTTATATATGCCTGGGATGTGACTGGAAGGAAACATAAGAAAATGTTTAACAGTGGCCACCTTTAGGCAAGGAAAATGGGAGACAGGAAGAAAGGACGGGAAGGAGATTTACCTTTCATCATAGACTGGTTTTAACCTTTTGAATTCTTGTGCCTTGTACATTTATTACCCAGTCAAGAGTTACACTTAAAAAAACACCCATTCTGAAAGAATCCAGTTTTCAGACCACCTGGAGAATGCTTACAGACATACTATTAGTCCCCAGGGCCTTTTTCAAAAACCAGTGGTACAAAGTGTTGACATTTAAAAATACATAAAACTATACTTTTCTTGAAAACTCCAGGGATGGGTAGAAGTAGCTGCTATTCCCACAGCGCACCTGAATTCTTGGAGTGAACTTTTTCATCCTCTTAGAGACTCTTCTTTTCTTCCAGTGGTGACAGGAGGCTGGAATCAGAGAGGAGTTGTCCCTTCTGCTAGGTCGGGTTATTACTAACTGCACATTACAAGTTACTCACAGTGCCGGGTAAAAAGGATTCCTGGGCCTCTTTCCTGAAAATTCTGATTCAGTAATTCTGGGGTGAAGCTAGGAAACCATATCATTAAGTGTTAGTTGCCTTCTCTGCCCAGGCACACTTGGGAAACCTTATTCCCAGCTGTCCGTGTGTCCTATGTGCCACCTTGGGTAAGTTGCTTCACTTCCATATTTTATGTCCCTGGACTACAGATAATGAAATGTATGACCTATGAAACTCCAACGTGTCTGCTGCGACTAAGGGGATGCCGGTGAGAATGGCAGGGCTCCCTACAGGATGACATTATATACACAAGCGCCAATTATTATAATCACTGTTAGCATGTGTATTTGGCATTGCTATTTCAGGTTTTAAAATATGCTTTATCAAAAAGACTTCATTTTATAAGAGGAGTGGAAAAACGTGTCAGTGTTTCCATGGGAAGCCTTTGTAAGAATTTCTGCTGTGCAGCTAGGTGTTTTTCAGGGAGCTCACTTAGGGCTGGTCCTCCACCCATGATAAGAAGGGCTGTTTCCAGAATGCACAGAGCAGGGCTGGAGCCACAGGGAAGCCATGCAGGTGAGTCCATTGGCTGGAGAAGAGATATCTGGGCAGCAACTTGTTGTATGGGGTGGGTACTTTCTGGAACAGGGGTGGACGCAAGAGATTCACTGTGTATGAGAAGTGTCTCAAGCAGTCTAGCTGGTCCTGTACCATTTTATTTTCTGTTCAGCTCACAGGTCCCATCCTTATCATTGAATATTCTAAAATCTTTGGTACGAAAAGATTACACCCACACTCCACACTTACACCCTCAATGTAACTCAGATACAAACTGGCTCATGTCCCTTGATTACAATTTTTCTCTACCCCAATGATCCAAACAGAGAGAGAGGGCAAACTGCATAAATGCTTATTTGCTGAGAAATACCCTGAGTGACTAATAAAAGTTGTTTAGAATGACTTGATCGTTAAGAGTAAATCTCGATATTTTCCAAGGAATAACTTGAAGATTTCTTTTTAAAAATTTACAAGTTTATCTGCAAGACAGATTGGGGAGAGGAGGAAGAGAATTAGTAAATTTAAACCATAAATTTTCTGTTCATCTTTTAGAGATCAGTCTAATTTTTAAAAGATCAGGCCCCAAAAAAGCAAAGTGTATCACCATAAGGAAGGAAGGAAGGAAGGAAGGAAGGAAGGAAGGAAGGAAGGAAGGAAGGAAGGAAATAAAGAAAAATAAAGGGAAAGAGAAAAAAAGACAAATATTAAATGATGGATGGGTTAATTAACTAGATGGGGGAAATCCTTTTTCACAATGTATACATGTAATAAGCCACTGCAATGTACAGTAAACATCTTACAATCTTATTTGTCAATTGTACATCAATAAAGCTGAAATTAAAAAAAAGAAAAAGTCGACATGACCTAGTATGATAACAAATTGTTTCTTTTTCCTTTTTGGCAACCACCTCACACATAAGGTGCTACTTAAATTCCTTTTATCTTTTTTCATCCTTCTCAAACAAATGAAATGCCCAGGTTACAATATTTATGATGAGGTATGCTTAATTCCACATGGGCCCCATGCGCTGCATAGTGCCTTTAAATGCACCACCTTGAAGCCCACAACAGAGATCTCTGGGGCTCACGAGAGCTGGGTCTCATCCCTGTTTGGGTGTATGGGGGACTGCCCAAGCTCCCACGTAGTTAGTTTAGGACCATGCAACTAGTCTGGCCAAGGGCTAAGAGCAGAGAAAGAGTAGGTGTGAATTTTCCCACTTTTTCCTTCTGCAGCAAAGTCACACAACTAAGCATCAGCGTTGTCAGATGGCGGGGCCTTGTCAGCCTGGATCCCTGAGTGACCGGGTGGAACAAAGCCTCTCTCTAGCCTTCTCCCACTGACAGGAGTTGGAAATGCGGCAGGAACGTTCGTTGTGTTAAAGCCAGTGGAACCAAGGGGTGGGGTGGGGGGCAATGCATTACTGCAGCATAATCTTACCTTTCCCAATTAATCAAAACTACTGGTTTAAAAATCTCTGAGCTCCAGTCAAGACACCAGACTTCCTATCTGGATAATTAGTAGGCAAGTCATCTAATTTTTCTGGGCTTCCGTTTCTGTTGCTGCTGCTGCTGCTGTTGTTCGTTTTGACTGCAAAGGGGGAATAATAATTTCTGACATGTCTACCATTCAGGGATGCGTGGGATCAAGTGAGTTTTTCCAAAAGGATTTGGAAATCTGTAAATACAACCATAGATGTAAAGTGTCAGCAGCACAGTTGCTGTGGATTTATCTGGAGAACTAAAGGAGCTAAATGTGACTGCTTATTTGGGGGTCAGTTATTAGAATTCACTGCTTCATCATTCTTAAAAAGCCAAGCAATACACGCCGGTGATAGATCAGGATCACGAGGAGTCCAATTCTGATACCACTTGGAGAATAATTCGTTATCTTAAAAATGTCAGGGCTAGCTGAATGGTTTCAGAAGCCTCACATCCAGCGAGCAAACTCAACTATTTGCCTCTGGCATAAAAATAAAGGAAAAAATAGAGGCCCCAAATGAAAGGCTTGGCACAAAGCCCTTTATTTCCTCCCACAGCCTGTCACGGGGGGGGGGGGGGGGGGGGGGGCAGGGAGGAACAGAGAGATTGGGCATTCTAGACTCCACCCCTGCACAAAGAAACAGGGAGAGTGGTGCACATTCAGAAGGGATGGTGCCAATCTAGTCTGTGTTACTCTCCCAGAGAAGTCGGATTTCTCTACAGAGGAAAGGAGAAACGGAAGAGATGGCCTGCACACAGAGAAGATCTAGAAGCAGGGCAAGGATCGGTGTCCCCTGCCGTCCCTGACCCTCAGTGCAGATGACACAGCTCCCCAGATGGATTTGCAGAGGGCCATTCCCCCCCAGCTGCTGAGGCCGCAGGATAACCTCACTTACTAAATGCCAGGTGCTGACATTTTAGAGATCCAGAGACCGAGGCACAGCAGGGCGCAGTCACTAGGGTGCACGACTGGAATATGGCAGGACCAGGAGTCAAATCCAGACCATCCAGTTCCAGATGCTGTGGCCTTAACCACTGCATTCATGAGGAACACAAGCAGGGAAGGGAAATGGATGCAGTCATGGCCTGCGACATGCCTGGCAACGGGCTTCAGACACATTAACTCACTTTACCATCACGTCTATTCTAATATGTTTGGGATTCTTACTTCATTTACAGTAAAGAAACAGGAGCCCAGAGAGGTTAATTAACTGGCCCAAATTCACCCAGCCCACAAGTACCAAATCAGAAGCCAAATCCTACCTGCTTCCGGACTGAAGTGGGACGATTTATGGCTGGAAAACCAGAGTCTGGGGAGGGAGCCAAAAACATTAAGAAGGTAGGAGAAAGAAAGAGTACAGAAGGTGGGCAGAAGCTGGTACTCCTGGGTTCTAAGACCTACAAATACAGGCTAACTCCTGGCAATAGATTTCCCCTCCTCACAGAGCCTTTTCGTCCCTAGTAAGAAAGGTGGTGAATGCAGTGTTTGCACCAAAGAAACTCAGGCCTTGCCCATGAAGCAAACCTTTTTAAAGTTCAGCAAATGGAGAGCTACTATGAAAGTAGCCAATTGGTTTTGGGCTGTCTTTACATCTTCTCATGCTAAATTGTTATGATCACATACTTCCACATTTCCTAAACTTCTGAATCACTGAATAATTGTTAGTTGTTCTGTTGTTGTTATTTTGCATCATTTGCTAATCCTCAGCTAAAATGTTCTCCCAACCTTAAGCCAGAGAGGCGCAATGTAATTATGACACCGGAGCAAAAAGAAGCTCATTAACATACCCGTGACTGACACGGAAGATCATTAATTAGGCATTCTGAGCATAAGTATATATGTATAAATTAGCATCTATTCACCATTTAAACTGTAAGAGATTTTTCATATCTGAATATTAACTATGTTGGAAAATTACTAAGTTTTCCTGAGTGAATTCCACAAACAATACCCATCCCTGGTAACAAAAACAGTGCGAAAAGATTCTAGGAGCAGAACCGGACACAGTGGAGGAAGTCAAGTAACATGATTACTCTTCATCTATTGTCTTCATTTACCTCTTTCCTCCTTTTTTGGATTTTTGACTGCTCCACCTGTTGGGAGCTTTGTGCGTGGACCCCTTTCTGTCAAGAAAGCTTACACATGGGACTAGCACTGATATTCTAGAAATGCTTTCCCTATGTCTGTGTTCTGTTATTGTACACTCATTTATTCCTTCAACACATATTTATTGTGTGCGACCCATCTGCTGAAGACAATGTACATGGACGTGGCAGTTTCTACTCTCAAGGACTTTACAGTCTAGTAGGAAGGACGAGACAAAGTATACACATAAAGCGATGATGGAAAGCAGAGAATTACACTGCCTAAGAGTGCCAACCCCACCCAGAGGAAGAACGGACTTCTTCTGGCAGGGAGAGGACTGGAGGACGCTTCACGGAAGAAGTGGCATAAAGGAGGAGGAGCGGAATCACATCTGGCAAAGGTCGGGGCATGCAAGACAGTCACCTGCTGCAGAAACCAGTCAGGTCAATGTGTATCTTCACACCCAGCTCTTGAACTGTGCTACTTCTGCAGCCACCAGAGATCCCCCTGCATTTTTTCAATGTGTCTAAAGTACCTATCTCTCCAGGGCTCTGGAAAACTACTAGTATCAGGACCACAATGAGGATAATACTCTATTGTCCTTCACATACATGACAATGATACTAATTACTTTGTAGAGCTGTGCCTGCATTGTTTTTCCTGCAGTAGGGTTGGATTCGTGCCAGCAAACCCATCATTCTCTGTTGATTTCTCTTGGGACTGGTGGCACACTTTTGTAAGATGGCTATCCAGGATGAAAGCTGGAATTCGCAGTTTTTAGACGATTTTTTTTGTTCAGGTGGAGCTAACGAGTCTATGTGGGGAATGAACGAAGAACTTGGTCTTTTGGGCACCACAGTATAAGCACCGCAGTTCACCAACAACGTTAAGTTTCACTGATATGTCTTCTCCAGCAGAACTAAAGCTTTTTAATAAAATCTCCTATATGAAGAAAGGCAGCTAACTGGACAGCTTGTAAATAGGTGAACAACTTGTATATAGGGTATAATCTCAAAGCCTCCATAGTTTTTGACATCTGCCTGGACAACCTAGGTAGCCCATAGATCAAAGGCCCAGAGGATGGGCGTTTCCTAAATGTTGATTGAGACTACACTCATGGGGATTCAGGCTATGGAGCTTCTTGTTCTGAAATCCTTATTCTGAGGCCTCCACAGCACTTAAGTCCCTGAAATACCTTTTACAGGATTCAAGACGTATCTGCTTCATATCGGGTACTACTCTATGGCAGAAAGGAAGGCACCTATCAAAGTTAGGTTTCAGGTGTACTCATGGAATTAAAAGATGAAGCGGCCAGCAGTGATTTTCATAAACATGTGAGCCTTTTTGCCTTAGCTATTGGCGAGTACTGAAGTGTGTGAGGCACTCGAGTCCTGAAGGAGATGAACGAGTTACCTATAATGGACTAATCTGGAAAAAACATCAACTGTTTTTTTTTTAAAGATTTATTTATTTATTTATTATTTATTTATTTATTTATTTATTTATTTATTTATTTATTTATTTTAGACAGAGAGAGAGAGAGGGGCAGAGACACAGGAGGAGGGAGAAGCAGGCTCCATGCAGGAGCCTGATGTGGGACTCGATCCCAGGTCTCCAGGATCACGCCCTGGGCTGCAGGCAGCACTAAACCACTGTGCCACTGGGGCTGCCCAACATCAACTGTTTTTGAAGAAAGAACGATCTAGGATCATGATTGTTGATTTCTTCCATGCTCCTAGCTAAATATAAATCTATCTTCTATTTGTGGGGCAGATTCATGTAGGACAAGTATAAATATTCCATCATTCTAATGGAAGTACAAGTTTCTAAGGCCATTAGAAACTACCCATGATTAAAATGATGAGAGAATTCTTACTCTTAGGGCATTATAATGGAAAAGAATTAATTGAAAAACGATTCATTAGGACATTATATATCCTACCCCATGCCCAGCATGTAGTAGAAACAGAGAAAATGGAAAACCATAGTATCACATAGTTGGAGAGAACCATAGAGATCCAAGTTCCTGTTTGTCCTAGAAATTCAGAGGAAAAGAAAGCACGGCAGTCTTAGGTCATTTCAAGCAGCCTAAATGGGGGCAGGAAGATACAGAGTAGGGGTTACATAAAATGAGGAAGTTATATGATCTTCATGGTAAAAAAAAAAAAGCATAGCTTGATTCTTGGAGGTATACACATGGAGAAAAATCTGAGATAGATAATCTCAGCAAAAATTTCTCAAATTTTATGTGTCAAAGAAAGAATATAGGGACTATATAGGAATATATGGGTGGCTCAGTCAGTTGAGTGTCTGACTCTCATTTTTGGCTCAGGTCATGACCTCCGGTCATGAAACTGAGCCATGAGCTAGAGTCTGCACTTGGCACAGGTCTGCTTAAGATTCTCTGCCTCTCCCTCTCCACCTGCCCCTCCCCCTGCACACATTCTCTTTTTCTCTCTCCCTCCCTCTCTAAAACAAGTAAATAGAATCTTAAAAAAAAAATACAAACATATTTTCCTGTGTACATCTGCTGAAATGCATCTGTGTTAAGAGATGATTGGCTGCAGCCAATGGTTGCATTTGCCCTTCTCCCTCACTACCTTCTAAAATCGGACAAAGCTCTTCCCATGGTGGTCTTCTAACAAAGACGGAATCCTGGATTTTTATGCTGAAGCTCCTCTGCTATACCAACTGTAGTTTAGTAAAGCTTCACAGAAAGAGATATTCTGAGCCCAACCTACGGAGACACGTCCCAATTTAGGCTGCGGAATGAAAATTACAGGGCAGCCACAGAGGCAAGTTTAAAATTAGGACAAGCTTCACTTTGGGCCTCTTAAGCCTCAAAGAGTTAGTACATGAGGCAAAGGAAAATGAAAAGAAATATATAACAGTAGGAACTAAAAAGCAAAATCCCCAGACTTCTGTTCCTTGCTATGGTCCTCCTGACATGCTAAGCTTTTTGTCCCCCTGAAAATCAGCAGCACAGAGCTTTTTTAGTTCTTCAGCTTCATAGGAGCCACAGTCTGCAGGAGCCTGCAAGGAAATTCTGGAGGTAAACAAATTGGGATCATCTTGGCTGGGAAAGAAGGAAGAGGAACTGGGGAGTATCTTCCCCCATCCAAGTCCTTTTGCTCAAATCCCTGTCGCTCAATCCACAAACTTGCCCAGGACTAACGTGGAGGGTAGTTCCATGCATGGAGCCTCCTTGGGGTATGCCTAAGTCACCAATTCCAGGCCAGTGACAGATTTGAGGTTGCAGGGTAACAAACTGTCACCTGTTTTGTTGTTGTTGTTTTTTTTTTTTTTTGAGGTTTTTATTTAAATTCCGGTTAAGAAACTGTCACTTCTTGATTGCCCTGCCGGTGAACAGTGACCACCTTCCCTCAGAGGTGGTCTCTGGGGAAAGTGACTAGGGTACTAAGGTGTATTTACTTCTTACCTCTGCAATTTCACTGCTCTGCTTTTAAAAGTTAAGAAAACACCACCTACACTTACTTTCTTTTGTGACTGTTTTGACTGGGTACTATGTTTGTAAAGAGTTTGAATTCTTCTAAGAAATCCTGTGATTACTAAATAGGGAAGGTATTACTCTTACTATACCACAAGAAGGGTTATTTTCAGTGGAACATCTGTTTTCAGAAAGCTCAAAGGTATACATGTTCAACCATCAACAGACAACCCTCCATTAGATTATCCTGAAGCAGGTGCCAAGTATCTGAACGGGGGAGGAACACGTCGGATGCAATTGTTCCTGCAATGTCCCACAGTGGATACATTTCAGCCCCCTTTCCCACAATCATTTGTTAGTCAGATTCACTTCCTAGCCTGGCTTCTTGGAAGTAGCTCGTCTTCTACGTGCCTTAATTTCTGGTTCTACATTCTGAAAAGCCAGAATGTGGAAGATCATAAAAAGTGGAAGAATGGTCATGGTCTTCGTGTTAAAGGAAGTGCCCACTTTCATTAGGTCCTTCTTTGGGAAAGAATTCTCAAAAAATAGGAAGTAGAATGGGTCTCTAAGTGAAGTGTAAATGCATCCCTAATTCATCAGCAAACTAAGAAGCCAGATGGATTTAGAGTGTTATGGCTCATCTAACATGGCCATGTTAATCCCATGACTTTCTTAGTCTAGAGTGCTAATAAACTAAATCATCATGGCAGTGGGCCTCTCCTGACAGGTGTTTCCTTTTAGATCACAAAACTCACTTTGTCAGAGTGATTTTAGCTCGACTCGGAGCACAACTAGTTACACAACTTGATCTCATTGAAATATTTGGCCCCTGCTGATATGTTCAAACAAATTCACCAGATCTTGAGTATGTTCTGGCAATTAAAGCTATTAAGTGAGTAGATAGAGAGCAGGTTATTTCATTGCTGGTTGAAAAAGCCAGCTTTCTTTTCTCCCCTTTTTATGTGACAGCACTGTAATTAGCCTTAATCAAATACTATTTGTGTTAGGTGCTGTAACTTTGCTTCCTTAGCCAGGAAGCTCTGCCAATCTAGAAGCAGAAATACAACTCTGGTCAAAAATCAAGAGGAATGGGTATGAGGTACATGGGAACGCAGTGCTCTCTTTGCAACTCTCTATAAATGTGAAACTGCTGTAATATAAAAAGTTTAATCTACATAAAGCAAGAAAGAGGGAAGAAGAAAGGAATGAGAAAAAGAAACGCTATTTAATGTAAGACTTGAACTTGAGCAGCTTACCATGTAACAACAAGCTTTAGAAACAGAGTTAAAAACATGGTTCCCTTTGGAGATTCCAGGTTTATTCTCCTACTACACTGAGGATACTCCAGTGCTGCCCCTTTTTCTTTTTCTTTCTTTCTTCTTCTTCTTCTTCTTTTTTGTTTAAACCTCCGCAATGTAAGCTCATAATGGAGACTGGAGCCAGGTAAAGGGAAAGAAAAGAATCATGAATAAAACTGATTCTTCCAACATCTACACAAACTTCTAGTTTGTTTCTGTGTGTCTCAAGCCTAATATTTCTTTCAATATCCCTGGAAGGGAGAGCTCTTCTTCAGACAGGCTGCAATTGCAGTTTGGCAAATGGGGAAGGCAGTGTTTCTCAAACTTTAATGTTCATATAAATTGTCTGGGGTCTTGAGAAACACCACATTCTGATTTCGTAGGTCTAGAATGACCCCCCAAGATTCTGTGTTAGTAGCAAGCTCCTAGTTGATACCAAAGCTGCTGGTCTATGGACCATAATTTGAGTAGCAAGAGTGTAAGAAACAGTAACTGGGGGAATCCCTGGTGGCTCAGCGGTTTAGCACTGCCTTCAGCCCAGGGTGTGATCATGGTGACCCAGGATCGAGTCCCCCGTCGGGCTCCCTGCATGGAGCCTGCTTCTCCCTCTGCCTGTATCTCTGCCTCTCTCTCTGTGTCTGTCATGAATAAATAAATAAAATCTTTAAAGAAAAAAAAAAAAGAAATAGTAACTGAGTGAGCGACCACAGCCGGTCCAAAGCAGAACCACAGTATCTTGTCTATATGGATGACAACAAGATGTCTGCATGAAGCAGTGGCCAACAAAAATAGACATCTTCTATTTTCCTTGGTCCATAATCCCTACGTCCAAACTTTAAAAGGACATTGGTAGAATGGCATTATATCATTGGTCAAATTGTCCATTAGCTCAGAGAATCCCAATAATAGAAGTAGCTCTTTATTCTTGTTCAAAGTGCCTGAGCCATGATAGGGAGGAATAAGGTTCAATGAAAAAGAAAAGAAACAGGGATCTGATTTTTTGTTCATTATTTTGACTATGTCTCTTCATATCTCAAATTCTGTATCTATAAATTATTAGCTACTAGAACTAGTAATATTTGGAGGTGAAGGGAAAATGCCATGCAACTCTGAGAGCCTCCCTAAAAGTACTTTATCATTTTAGGAGCTGGATCTTAGCTTTGTTCCACAGGGGTGACTGTTGCAAGACGAAGGACCTTCCTGCCAAACGGTTAATATTCACTTGACAAAGACAGGATTCATTTTACACCATCTAAAATGGTCAGATCAAACATTAGCCACTTTGAATAACTAAAAAACATATTTCTTACAAGTTGTGGAAAGTATTTTGGTAAATGCCACAAATGCCACATTTCTAGTTCTCCTCTACTAGTTGGGGTTTTTTTTTAACCCCTTTAATACAGTTTTTGAATTCTAGTGGGTCTTCTGCTTATTTTAGATTTCTCTCATATCTTAAATAATGCAATTCAAGTAGGTTTTATATCCAGCGGTGTGCAGGTAAATACTTAACAACCAGCTCTACAGGAAGAAAAGCCCTGGTATATAACTTTTGCCAATTTTGATGGTGTGAGTACTCCCACTATGGCTGATTTCAAGTATCAACCTGACTTTACTGAACAAAGAATTTGGAAAAAATATGCATAATCACACAAACCTATACGAATCAACTCTGGCATATAATAGCAAATGACCCCAAAGATATAAAACACCTTTTTTCAAAATTAAATTGCAGTAACAGAGGAGGGGTAAACGAATTCTATGACTTTAAGATAGCTTGTCTCTTAAAATGTTCTCATTTTGCTATTGAAGAGAAGTCCATAAGCCCTTGTCTTTATAAGCCAAAAATAATTCCCTGCTAGTGTTTTTCTTTAACGATAACCTCACAATCGGTATAATCTTATAAAGTAAGCCCATTTGGATTTTAATGACACAAACATGCTGAGAGTTCAGAATTCTTCAATATGACCTTGAGAGTTGAACTCTTCCATTTTTGTTTCTGGCTCATTCCAAGCTCTTCCTTCCATGAACTGTAAGGCACAGCTCTCAGTCAGCCTCTGTGGCCTTATGGGTCTGCAGAAGAGGCTGAAATCACTGTGGTTTTCACTGTCCCCTACAACTACCTCTGAGAATAACGGTAGCTTAGTATCTTTATTTCCTCTCCTATATCAGAAACAATCTCCTTCACATTAAATTTTTTTCTTTTTCTTTTTTAAGGACTTATTCATTTGAGAGAGAGACATAGCATGAATAAGGGGGAGGAGTGGGGGGAGAAGCAGGCTCCCTGCTGAGCAGGGAGCCTGATGCGGGGCTCAATCCCAGCACCTGGGGATCTCGACCTGAGCCGAAGGCAGACTCTTAAGCCACCCAAGTATCCCCAAACCCCATTTTCTATCAAAAAGTATACCAGAATGAGAAAACTACATGTTTAACAAAAACTCATAACATAGGAGCATTTTTCTGCACATTAAATGTATCCAACTCTTTGTAACATATCATTCCTTCATTGTACTTCTAACCTACCTGAGATTATTTAACTGTGTTTTCCATATTTTTGCCCACAGCACACCTGCTTAGTGAGGTTCTTACACGGAGGCAAACACAAACGAGGCTACAGTTCCCAGGATGGACGGGAGGAAGGCACTGGTGAAAAATATCTGGCCGAGGAATGTAATTAACTTGAAGAAAAACATTTGCATCGTGACTATACTCGTGTCTTTTTCCATCAGCAAAAGCCCAAACCAAGCAAACCAAAAGCCACTACCATTCGCCCACCACCTTGAACACAAATGATTTTGGCAGAGCGGTTGACATAAAAAAAATACTGCTTGAAACAAACCAAGAAAAAAAAATGCTTCCAATCAAGTCTTCCTGCTTTGCTACCATCAGGTTTACCTTTGTATCTTTTGAATTGCGTACTGTGTGTATCTATCAACTCTTCAAAAATATATATACATGTGGGCTTTAAAGTCTTCCTATTTTTTGAACTTTTAAAATTCTTTTTTCCTGAGCACCCCATTTATGATGAGCACATTAGGTTATAACACATGCAGAACACGGTGCAGTAGACCCCCTACCAATCACCAGATGTTAGGAACTAGAAACATGCAAGGATTTTTCATGTTAGAAAAATGGTGGAAGTCAGCTCATCAAGGCAAAACAGGCGGAGTATGTCCCTGCCTCTGCTTCTCCTAAGATGCATTTAAATTCACTAGGTTCATCTCTAGTTTGACAGGATTATTAATGGGATGGGCTTACCACTCCTGTGGATGGATCTGTTAGCCACAGGAAAGCCTTTTACTATCCTGGATAGGTCTTACCAGGGCCTGATGACTGCCAGCTGATCTTCAAAATAACCAGAGACTCTGGCTCGTGATCAGTTTCTAACAGAGTCAAACTAGTGACATTATGACCACTAAATTGTAGTCTAGCTTTTTTTTTTTTTTTTTTTAACAGATTTTTGACATCAACCAGTAGACTGGCCAAGAGGCTCGAACAGCGACAGAAATACTCATCATGAAAGAAAAAGTATTCACAATACCAGATCCTCTTGAAGGACTGTGGCAGAGAACTCTTGACTTCCCACGAGTCAAGTACACTAGCCCTGCTCCAGGAAGGTATTTAAAAGGAGACACGCAAAATAAGGATCTATTTGAGGGACAGACAAATACAGACATAGACACCAACATCACCGAAATAGCCAGGGGCATAGGTACATTCTAGTAAACAAACAAGCATTCATGCCATTTTTAACAATTGGGAATAAACGTAATTATGCATAAATTAAGAACAAAACACACACAGAGACATTCTCCTATTCTCTATCAGAAGAACCAGCAGCCACGGAAAAGAATGCTCTTAAGGAATCTTCACAGATCTTTTGGGATTCCTTACTGCTGGGTAAGAAGCAAAGGAGATATTAGAAGGTGGTGAAAGGAGGGACACACAGGTGTTCAAAGAAGGCAGCCACCCCAGCCACATTTACAGTTCTTGCCCTGAGGTCACTTCTCTGTCCCTGCATTTGTGCACTTCCTGTTGGTAGCATTTGGGAAACACAAGAAGGAAGAGGGATTGAGAAGCAAGCTGGCATTTAAATACAATCTTACTCTATTTCTCTGCAGCCTAGAGTACATTCCTTTTTAAAAATAACATGAAAAATATCAACTTGGTTTTCCTTTTAAGGGACACACACACACACACACACACACACACACACACACGGCTATTCTCTCTCGGCAGCAGTTTTCCCAATGAAAGCTGCCATCCTGAGGCTGTTTGAAGAAGGCAATGAGAGAGGCTCTCCCCGCCAGGCCTAAAGAGTTCTTGAGGGCACCTAAAACCAAAAGCTCTTAGCAAAACTCAGATGCAAGCAACCTGCAAAAATCACAGTGTCTGCAGGACTGGATTCTGGTTGGCACAGGTTTGGAGATGGTTTTTTAAACACCTGGGCAAAGGGCAGAGGAGACTGCCTGCCTGCCTCTTGGCCAGCCCTGTACTGCATTCAGATCTCTCTTCTTACTGTTTTCTTGCTATACTTTCATTCAAATTTTCCAGCAGACATCCCAACAGATGCACACCCCAGGCTCCATCTGATTTTAGTCACATTTAGGCTGTCTATCCTTCCTTGAGAATACTCAGAGGGTGGACAGAGGCCCATACTGGGCTTATATGCATCTTAAGTCACTTAACACAATGGACTCCATCTGACTACCTTTAGCTGGCAGCTTTATCACACTGCCTCAGTTTCTCCTGAGGCTATTAATCTCTCTTAAGACGTCCATCCCTTTTTTTTTATAAATTTATTTTTTATTGGTGTTCAATTTGCCAACATATAGAATAACACCCAGTGCTCATCCGAGACGTCCATCCCAAGTACCGTAAGCTAAATCCCTGAGCAGCAGGCAAAACCATTCTTACACTTAACAATGGCTTAATATTAATATGAATATCTATATTTATATATCATTTATGGGCCAAGCACTCTTCTAAGTGCTATATCCAAGTTAACTTACCTAATCTACACAAATTCTGTAGGTTTTACTACCCCCATTTTACAGATGAGGACACTAAGGCACATACTGGTCAAGTAGTTACCAACTTGAGATGTGGAGGGGCTGGAAGGCCACCACAGAGGCCTGCTCTCAATTACTACCTCTCAGTAAGAACTTTTTCAAGCAAGTCTTTAATTAAATGCCTTTGTTTGCATGTACTTTAGTGGTTGTAGGGACTATAGGAGGCAAATCCCCTCCATTGAAGAGTGGAGAATGGAGAATGAGGAGGCTGTTGATCTCTTCATCCCACTAGCATCTTCCCCTTGCAGGAAAGCAAGCCAACCAGCATGCAGTCCCAAAACTGCCTAGAAGCACTCAGACAAGTGACTATAAGCCAGACAGCATACACAAGCAAGGGCAAGAGAAAACAGGTAAATGGTGCTGGGTGGCCCAAGCCAGGGTGATAAGGAAGGTGGATGGAGCAGTGTCAGCCAGCTGGTAAATGGGAGAACTCAAATGAATGCTCCTAGAGCCTGCGGCATGGTCAAGATAACAATGGGGCCTGACCTGCAGAGGAAAGAGCATGCAGTGTAAGAGGAAGATGATCTGCAACCCCCTCCTCTTTCCAGATCACTCCACTGCATACGGTCAGTGCTGGCTGACCAGAGACTTCCATGCAGTCCTCGCAATATAGGTTAGTTAGATAGATAAACAGGAGACAGAGATTGATTTAAAATAACAGACTGAGCCAGTCACTTCTCACTTCACCCATACTCCTTTCTGCTTCCCATATTTTTGCATCAGAAAATTACACTTGAATAAATGAACACACACACACACACACACACAGTATCTCCTTTCAGCACATTCTTTTATCAAGGGCCTTTATAAGCATGAAAATTTTCCACATTTCATAATTTACAACAAACTTTTCATTTGGGTATTAAAATGTAGACATTTGAAAAGCTCCCTGACACCACTTTTCCCTACAATGGCAACATACTTATATAAAAGAATTCACAATACAGATTTTATGTTAATATTCCTTAATCTTCACTTCTTGCATTTCAACTTAACTTCCCTCATAGGAAACAGCTTCCAGACTCCCCTTCAAATATTCATATAGCCTATTGTGGACAAGGAAATCGTGCTCCACATAAACACATTCATCCCAACCACCTCCTCCACCTGGCTGCCACCACGAATGCTGGGAGCCATGACAAAACTGGCAATTCTGCACCACAGACAAAGAAGTTTTTGTGAAGTGAAGCAACCGATGGAGTGGATACATGCTAGATAATGTCTTGAAGTTCCTAAAATCTTGATATAGATAAGAAGAACCAGGTTTTTAGGCCTGGTCTGCCACTAACATCTGACCTTGGGCAATAGCCAACAACATTTGATGCAGATTTTATTTTTTCAACATGAGTTATGAGGTCAAAGAGTCCCTGTCTGCTGAGGATTTATAATAGAGTGAAAAAGACAGAATTATAAACACTAACCATAATCAAAGCAGAATGCAACCAGTTCCGTAGAAGTTGTCTGCAAATGGATGTTGTGGAAATGCAAAGAATCAATAATCTAATCAAACTGGGAGAATCAAGAGCAGACTTCATAGACAATGTAGCATTGGAGTTGGGCTCTGAATGGGTTGGATGCTGATTGGTAGAGGAGAAGCTGAGCAAGAAAGAAGAACATGAGCAAGAGCTGGAGGTAGGAAATGCCAGCAGAACACAAAGGCAAGAGAGTAGGCAAGGGTGCTGAGGCACAGTTTGTGGATGGATGTGGTGGGAGGTGGGAGGAAAGTAGACAGAGGCTCTGCATATCATGGCAGCGACTCTGGGTGTACTGTGCCCATTTAGGGTTTCAAGAAGAAAACAGAGCCATGGTTTTAAGAATGGACCAGAGAATCAAGAGATGAGTAAGCAGAAGGGAGGTTGGGAGGATGCCCAAGTAGTTTCAATGACAGATGATGAGGAAAGTCACTTCTTTCTCCAAACGAGGGAACAAGATCAATCATAGAATACATAAGCCTAAGTACCTTGAGGCCGACTTAGGGGCTTGTTCCCCTGGGTTCTAACTGTGCCTGGTACGTGTCCTCATTATGGCAACTTCCACAGAATTCTCATGGTTCTCTTTCATGTCTGTCTCCTCACTATTAGAAGTGCCTTATGAGCAGGGCCTATGCCTTTTCATTGTATTTGCAGAGGCCTAGAACAGGGCCTAGCACATAGTGGGCAGCCAAGTATCTGAATTATTCTACTCGATTATTTCCAGTTCCCAGATACAAGCGTGGAATTTCCCATGACCGCAGATAAGCAAACAAGAATCTACATTTCAGGTTTATACCGTTAACTACAAACTGTCATACTATGCCAAGGGCACTGTAGAATATATATCTATGTTCTAAGGACTTTGGAATTAATTTTGCAATCTCTTCATATCCCAGTTTCCCCCTCTAGTTTTGTTTTTTCTTTTAAGATTTTATTTATTTATTCATGAGAGACACACAGAGCAAGGCAGAGATACAGGCAGAGGGAGAAGCAGGTCCATGCAGGGAGCCTGGTGTGGGACTCGATCCCAGGACCCCGGGATCATGACCTGAACCGAAGGCAGATGCTCAACCACTGAGCCACCCAGACACCCCTCCCCTCTAGTTTTCAAAAAGTACAGCCACCAGCTCCCACCCCTTTGAACGATCTACCCTTGCTACCAACACTTCCCATCGCACCTTCTGAGCTACCTAAATGGCACTGCAGCGAGGACTCACCACCAGCCTACGGGGCCTCTCAATCAAACACCAATCTGGTGATTGTAAACTAAACTACTGAAGTATCCAAAGGATTCTCTTCATCTCTAGCCCAACAGATTCTATTTCAAATGTCAACCTCCCCCATATTCTTGTACACACATCAGGTATAACCATATTTAATGATGCTAGTATCTAAATAACAAAACTTACAGAATAAACTCTCAACATTCACGAATCCCCAAATTCAGAAATATACTAGTATGTAATTTGTCTTGTACTTTATAGCAACATAGATAGGACCAAAAATGTAAGGGATCTCTTCAACCTCTGATGACTTCTCTCATAAGGAGTTATTTTTTGCATTAACCTGATTGTTCTCTGAAACTATTTTAAAACTTTTTAATTTCCATATGGCAAAGTCATTTATGGCCTTGACCTAACCACTCTTTAATTTTCTCAACATTTCCATTTTTTTTTCCAGTAAAGAAAAATTATTTTCTTAGCCCTCTTTACTTCTATTTCCAATACTAGCACTTAACTTTCCTTGAAGAGCCATTTCTCACACAGACACCATGTTTCTATCACACTATGAAAATTACCCCATTCAGACTTGGAAGAAACCTTTATAATGGTTCTTTGCAACTGAGATGATTTGCAGCAGGCTTGGCTCACTCACTAGTGAACCCACTTACTCTTGTAACCCATCCAGCTTGTAAAGTCAAGATTCAAACTTATGTGTTGGCAAAACTACAAACTTCTTATTTCAGACCTTTTGGGTTCATTTAAATACACAAAATGTTAAATCTGCAATACCACGGGCCTAGAAAGGAACCAATAAGTGTTGCCCTTTATAGTAGTAGCCATACTGAAGGACAATGCAAAATATGGAGAATACAAAATCTGTCACAAAAATATATCCAATCCATCACTCAAAATGATTTTAGAGCTCAACTTTGAAACGGCTGTCAGAATCCGTTAACAACCCTCATCAGAAAACAGATGCCACAATCTTACAGTCACATCTTCTTTTTGACCTGAAGTCATATCACTCCATGGGATCCACCTTAACCATTGGACTTGGCTTTTGTGCTTTTTCAATTCCTACAGGAGTCAAATCCTTCAAAACAGTTGCTATTAAGTAAAAGTAATAGTCAGAAATGTGTTAAAATGAGGGAACTTTTTGGGAAGATGAAAACGTTCTACATCATAATTGTGATGGTAGTTATATAGATATATATTTATCTAAACTTACGTAAGTGTACACTGAAAATTAATGAATTATATTTTATGTAAATATCTCAGTTTTAAAAACTGAAAACAAGTATGAACTGAAGAAAATTTCCACAGAGGAGCTGCCCATATCTTAAGTGTGAAAATAAATGTACGAAGCTTTTAACAACTCTACAGGAACAACGGTCATTTATAGTACTTAGAGAACTAGATACATATATACATAAACCTACAACAAAATACAACAGAAAACACCTTCCCTAGAATATGTGCAAAAGTACTAGATATTTCATTTTATCTTTTATTTAAATATACTATCTGGATTCTCTTTCAGGAAGACCGTATTTCTCATGAATTCACTGGGCCATTTACATCTTATCTTGGATTTGTAACCACTGATACTCATCTGTTAGGTGGCTAGTTAGAGTTCAGTGTGTGGCCATAAATCAAGCTACTTGGTTCATTTGGATACTTCATCCTTCTTCTTAGTGTAACTATAATCATGGCATGGTCAGCTAAGTTAACTGACCTACTCATAAAGTTGGACTATGGGTCACTAATACAGGATGTTAAAAGAGTTCCCCAAAGGCAGCAGGACTTCTCCATGGGTTTTTTTCAAACCTTAGGAGCTTTGCTTTTGCTGCCGTGCACCACAAGCAATGGAAAACTGAATTCACTCTCCATACATCAATCAGCTGTTTCGGTGATACACAGGCCAAACTCAAAACACTGCTGAATCTATGGGCAAA